>NC_135232.1:731151029-731456770 GCF_051348905.1 Ranitomeya variabilis
GGGGCAAAGGCTCAAAACCGGGACAGTCCCGTACAATGAGGGACGGTTGGGAGCTATTGTGTAGGTGCAGACAGGTAACCTGCAATTAGCTGTCCTGCCGGTCTCTGAAATAAATTAAACAAAACCCAGCACTCAACTTTGTGGTGAGCAACTATAGAATTTATTGATCCCAATGCGTGATAAGACGTTTCGGTCCCTACACGGGGCCTTCATCAGTAACTAAAAGATTGCATACAGAAATATACAATATCACAACCAACATAAACAAAAATAGAACAGAAAAGCAGAGGGAATATCAAAGGAAACAAAAGTATATACAAGCAAATATCACAAGACCATATTGGTAGTGGCAGAATTGCAGACAATGATATATTTACTATAGAGAGCTGTAACAAATCATGGCACAACGCAACATATTTAGTATAGAACATACCGTACAGAGGGATGTGTGGTGAGGAGGACGGCTATGGAAGCCTGTGAGAAAGAGATTATGGTGGTATTTTAAGCGCCTATAAGTGATTTTGAGTCGTGATAAAGAGTTGGTATGGTCTTACCTATTAGCATGGATAAGAAGCGAGGGTTTCCACTTAAGGTAGGGACAAGGCCTATATATGAGGATGTATTAGCAGGGATTGAGATATGGCATACATAAAGGCACCTATATGAACATCTATGCACTATATTAGTGCATGCTAGTATAGTCAAGGCACGTATAAAAGCCGGGTTGTGCATACCTGTGTCCTGTGGTGCCGCGGTATCCACCGCTGTGGAGGGGACACGAGGAGACGGGCTCTTTTATGCCGTGGTATGGAGGATCCGGCCGGAAAGTAGTTTCCGGTTACAGACGCAGGTCGGGGTATACTACGCATGTGCGGAAGTGACGTCTATGTAGAGCTGTCACTCCTTGCGTTCAACCGCCGAGTGGTCTATGTGTTCCACATAGAATAGCGTCGGCTGCGCTTGACCGCGCATGTGCGGAAGTGACGCATGCATGGGGGTGTAATCACTTGTGTTCCACAGCCGAGTGGTCCTTGCGTTCCACACTGAATTATATGGGCCAGACCGCCCCCTTATGTGTGGGAGTGACCTATGGATTGTCACTAGGAATGTCAGGAGCTTTATGTGTGCCACTCAAATATAGCGGACGTATGTGCGCATTGTGACTAATGGGGCAGGAAGCTGTTAAGTGGATATAATAGGGTGACATGACCATGTAAGTAGATACTAGACAGGGTACTAGATGACCAGGTGCACTTAACAGGTCAGGAAGTGTTACAAACCGGTACATGATAGACCCATGGGTGAGTGAAGAGACGCTAGACGTGCAGGATTCTATTCAGTGCACAGCAGTGTCCGTGGGTCAATATAGGTGACTCTGGAGAAATAAAGAAGAGGTATTAGTATATGTACAGACAAGCAACCTAAACACTTTACAAGAATGCCATCAGGTCATAATCTTTATTTAGACCCTTAGGAGAAAGGGTTTCTAATGTGTGGATCCAAAAAGCTTCCCGTTTTTTCAATAAAGTAACCCTGTCTTGTTGCACTGGGCACAGTGCAAACAGGGGAATGTGCCTGTTTTGGGTTTGGCTAGAAAACGTTGTCTTTGAGGGATGCCCGGGCCAATGTCGGCCCTGACTAGACTGTCCCTAAGATTAGGCGGTCTCTTAAAACAGGGTAGGAACGGTGTCCTGAATTCCGGCACAGTGGGGTAAGCGGTGGCTAGCAAGTGCCAGTGTTTCCTGATGGACTTATGTAGTATATAAGAAGCAGGATGATAGAGATGGACAAACGGAATCCATTTGTCCGTATTTCTGACAGGGGTGGTGAATGGGGGGTCCCTTGATTGTTCTAAGACCTCAGGAGGGTAACCCCTCTTTTCAAATTTGTCGGTCATATCCTGGAGTCGTTTATTTCTTAAAGGGCCATCCGGGACAATACGTTTGACTCTGTGGAACTGGGATCTAGGAATAGAACGTTTAATCGGAGGAGGATGGAAACTTTGAAAATGAAGTATACTGTTCCTATCCGTTGGTTTAATATACAAATCGGTGGATAGTAAACCCTCACTGTCCTTGAGGACCATAGTATCCAAAAAGTTGATGGCGTGATGGTCATAATTCATGGTGAATTTAATCCCTGGCCAGGCATCATTAAGAAATGTAAAAAACTCATGTAGGGACTCCAATGAGCCCCCCCAAATGCAAAAAATATCATCGATATAACGTTTCCAGAGGGAAACGTTATTGATGTATAGGGGATGTTGGTAGATGATAGAAGATTCGAATTCAGACATATAGGTATTAGCATAGGGGGGCGCTACATTGGAGCCCATAGCGGTCCCACGGGTCTGCAGAAAAAAGGTACTCTGAAATAGAAAGAAGTTGTTAAACAACACAGTCGTCAGAAGGTCCACACACAGGTTAATTTGATCGGTGTCAAAGCCAGATTTGGTCAATGAATGGTGCACTGAGTTAATGCCGTTGATATGTGGGATAGAGGTATAGAGGTCTTTGACATCGAAAGTGACCAATAAGGTATCGGTTGGAACTTGTTGGATTTGTGAAATACACTGTAGGAATCCCCCTGTATCTAGAAGAAATGATGGTGAGGACTGAGTGATGGGGGTCAATACTTTCTCTAAATAGATGGACAGTGGGGACAGGATAGAGTCGGTGGACGCAACTATAGGTCTCCCCGGAGGGTTGTGTAAATCTTTGTGAATTTTAGGTAAGGTATAAAATACCGGTGTTGTGGGGTTCTCCTTTTTAAGAAATTGAAGAGTCTTGGCGTCTAGGATGCCGAGCAAAGAGTATTTGGACAGGATGGATTCAATTTTCGCACGGATCTCTGAAGTGGGATCCTTAGTGAGTCTGGTATATACCGTAGTGTCACTTAGTTGTCTATTAATCTCAGAAATATATGCCACCTTATCCATCACTACGAGGGCACCGCCCTTGTCTGCCGGTTTGATAACAAGGCTGTCATCCTTTTGTAGTGTTGACAGCGCTTGTAACTCAGTAGAAGACAGATTATGAGGAAAGAATAATCTATTCTTTTCAATATCATTACGTATAGCATGGAATGAATCTTGAACGAAACTTAGTGTCAGAGATAGGTAATGCTGACACTGTCACTACTAACATCAATTCCATGTCCATCTCTAATTTGGGTCTCCGGAATAAAAGTTCTTTTCGCCCACCCCAGACGTCCCATGCGGTAGAAACATTCGTAAGTTTCGTTCAAGATTCATTCCATGCTATACGTAATGATATTGAAAAGAATAGATTATTCTTTCCTCATAATCTGTCTTCTACTGAGTTACAAGCGCTGTCAACACTACAAAAGGATGACAGCCTTGTTATCAAACCGGCAGACAAGGGCGGTGCCCTCGTAGTGATGGATAAGGTGGCATATATTTCTGAGATTAATAGACAACTAAGTGACACTACGGTATATACCAGACTCACTAAGGATCCCACTTCAGAGATCCGTGCGAAAATTGAATCCATCCTGTCCAAATACTCTTTGCTCGGCATCCTAGACGCCAAGACTCTTCAATTTCTTAAAAAGGAGAACCCCACAACACCGGTATTTTATACCTTACCTAAAATTCACAAAGATTTACACAACCCTCCGGGGAGACCTATAGTTGCGTCCACCGACTCTATCCTGTCCCCACTGTCCATCTATTTAGAGAAAGTATTGACCCCCATCACTCAGTCCTCACCATCATTTCTTCTAGATACAGGGGGATTCCTACAGTGTATTTCACAAATCCAACAAGTTCCAACCGATACCTTATTGGTCACTTTCGATGTCAAAGACCTCTATACCTCTATCCCACATATCAACGGCATTAACTCAGTGCACCATTCATTGACCAAATCTGGCTTTGACACCGATCAAATTAACCTGTGTGTGGACCTTCTGACGACTGTGTTGTTTAACAACTTCTTTCTATTTCAGAGTACCTTTTTTCTGCAGACCCGTGGGACCGCTATGGGCTCCAATGTAGCGCCCCCCTATGCTAATACCTATATGTCTGAATTCGAATCTTCTATCATCTACCAACATCCCCTATACATCAATAACGTTTCCCTCTGGAAACGTTATATCGATGATATTTTTTGCATTTGGGGGGGCTCATTGGAGTCCCTACATGAGTTTTTTACATTTCTTAATGATGCCTGGCCAGGGATTAAATTCACCATGAATTATGACCATCACGCCATCAACTTTTTGGATACTATGGTCCTCAAGGACAGTGAGGGTTTACTATCCACCGATTTGTATATTAAACCAACGGATAGGAACAGTATACTTCATTTTCAAAGTTTCCATCCTCCTCCGATTAAACGTTCTATTCCTAGATCCCAGTTCCACAGAGTCAAACGTATTGTCCCGGATGGCCCTTTAAGAAATAAACGACTCCAGGATATGACCGACAAATTTGAAAAGAGGGGTTACCCTCCTGAGGTCTTAGAACAATCAAGGGACCCCCCATTCACCACCCCTGTCAGAAATACGGACAAACGGATTCCGTTTGTCCATCTCTATCATCCTGCTTCTTATATACTACATAAGTCCATCAGGAAACACTGGCACTTGCTAGCCACCGCTTACCCCACTGTGCCGGAATTCAGGACACCGTTCCTACCCTGTTTTAAGAGACCGCCTAATCTTAGGGACAGTCTAGTCAGGGCCGACATTGGCCCGGGCATCCCTCAAAGACAACGTTTTCTAGCCAAACCCAAAACAGGCACATTCCCCTGTTTGCACTGTGCCCAGTGCAACAAGACAGGGTTACTTTATTGAAAAAACGGGAAGCTTTTTGGATCCACACATTAGAAACCCTTTCTCCTAAGGGTCTAAATAAAGATTATGACCTGATGGCATTCTTGTAAAGTGTTTAGGTTGCTTGTCTGTACATATACTAATACCTCTTCTTTATTTCTCCAGAGTCACCTATATTGACCCACGGACACTGCTGTGCACTGAATAGAATCCTGCACGTCTAGCGTCTCTTCACTCACCCATGGGTCTATCATGTACCGGTTTGTAACACTTCCCGACCTGTTAAGTGCACCTGGTCATCTAGTACCCTGTCTAGTATCTACTTACATGGTCATGTCACCCTATTATATCCACTTAACAGCTTCCTGCCCCATTAGTCACAATGCGCACATACGTCCGCTATATTTGAGTGGCACACATAAAGCTCCTGACATTCCTAGTGACAATCCATAGGTCACTCCCACACATAAGGGGGCGGTCTGGCCCATATAATTCAGTGTGGAACGCAAGGACCACTCGGCTGTGGAACACAAGTGATTACACCCCCATGCATGCGTCACTTCCGCACATGCGCGGTCAAGCGCAGCCGACGCTATTCTATGTGGAACACATAGACCACTCGGCGGTTGAACGCAAGGAGTGACAGCTCTACATAGACGTCACTTCCGCACATGCGTAGTATACCCCGACCTGCGTCTGTAACCGGAAACTACTTTCCGGCCGGATCCTCCATACCACGGCATAAAAGAGCCCGTCTCCTCGTGTCCCCTCCACAGCGGTGGATACCGCGGCACCACAGGACACAGGTATGCACAACCCGGCTTTTATACGTGCCTTGACTATACTAGCATGCACTAATATAGTGCATAGATGTTCATATAGGTGCCTTTATGTATGCCATATCTCAATCCCTGCTAATACATCCTCATATATAGGCCTTGTCCCTACCTTAAGTGGAAACCCTCGCTTCTTATCCATGCTAATAGGTAAGACCATACCAACTCTTTATCACGACTCAAAATCCCTTATAGGCGCTTAAAATACCACCATAATCTCTTTCTCACAGGCTTCCATAGCCGTCCTCCTCACCACACATCCCTCTGTACGGTATGTTCTATACTAAATATGTTGCGTTGTGCCATGATTTGTTACAGCTCTCTATAGTAAATATATCATTGTCTGCAATTCTGCCACTACCAATATGGTCTTGTGATATTTGCTTGTATATACTTTTGTTTCCTTTGATATTCCCTCTGCTTTTCTGTTCTATTTTTGTTTATGTTGGTTGTGATATTGTATATTTCTGTATGCAATCTTTTAGTTACTGATGAAGGCCCCGTGTAGGGACCGAAACGTCTTATCACGCATTGGGATCAATAAATTCTATAGTTGCTCACCACAAAGTTGAGTGCTGGGTTTTGTTTAATTTATCACTACGGTTTGGGAACCTACCCATGCACCTTATAGTTGCTGTGCACACGCTTCTTTGTTACTTGGTCTCTGAAATAAGGCGTAGAGGTCCTTACTCCCTCGGTGGTCCGGCTACCGGGATTTTGAGCCTCAGAAGGAGGTATTCTCTCCTTTGCTTCGACTTCCTTCACGCTCGCTGCAATACAGTTCTGCCTTTCAAAGTCTCTTTCTGGGAGCTGCAGCTCTGAGAGCATGCACAGCTCCTTTAATCTTTCATCCTCCTCAGACTCTGGTCTGGAACTAACAGAACTCCTGTGTGGAGCTCTGCCAGGAACTGAACTAACTTTCCCTACAGACTACCAGTTATATATATATGGGGAGTGACCTAATAAATAGGAGCAGAAGCTCCCCCTGGTGGTCTGGAGTGTGAAATGTGTTGCATGTTTGTGATACCTGGATGCAGTTATCCTTCTTTGCCTCGAAACGTTGCATCGCTCTCCCCGAGAGGAAAGCAATACCACTGCGACGACTAGGACCCTGGGGCGCCACACTTGCAGTCTCCATCTCCCTCATTACAGATACCTGCGGTCCCTACAGCTCCCAGTACAGATCCCTGTGGTCTCCACTGCCCCCATTACAGATCCCTGCGGTCCCTACTGCTCCCAGTACAGATCCCTGCTGTCTCCACTGCTCCGATTACAGATCCCTGCGGTCCCTACTGCTCCCAGTACTGATCCCTGCCGTCCCCACTGCCCCCCAATACAGATCCCTGTGGTCCCCACTGCTCCCAGTACTGATCCCTGTGGTCTCCACTGCCTCAATTACAGATCCCTGCAGTACCCACTGCTCCCATTACAGATCCCTGTGGTCCCCACTGCTGCCAGTACTGATCCCTGTGGTCTCCACTGCTCCCATTACAGATCCCTGCGGTCCCTACTGCTACCAGTACAGATCCCTGCAGTCTCCACTGCCCCATAACAGATCCCTGTGGTACCTACTGCTTCCAGTACAGGTCCCTGCAGTCCCCACTGCTTCCAGTACAGATCCCTGCGGTCCCCACTGCTCCCAGTACAGAACCCTGCGGTCCCTACTGCTCCCAGTACTGATCCCTGTGGTCTCCACTGCTCCCACTAAACATACCTGTGGTCCCTACTGCTCCCAGTACTGATCCCCGTGGTCTCCACTGCCCCCATTATAGATCCCTGTGGTCCCTACTGCTCCCAGTACTGTTTCCTGCCATCTCCACTGCCCCATTACACTTCCCTGTGGTCCCTACTGCTCCCAGTACTGATCCCTGTGGTCTCCATTGCCCCATTACACATCCCCGTGGTCCCTACTGCTCCCAGTAGTGATCCTTGTGGTCTCTACTGCCCCCATTACAGATCCCTGTGGTCCCTACCGCTCCCAGTACTGTTCCTTGCCGTCTCCACTGCCCCATTACACATCCCTATGGTCCCTACTGCTCCCAGTACTGATCCCTGTAGTCTCCACTGCCCCCATTAAACATCCCTGTGGTCCCTACTGCTCCCAGTACTGATCCCTGTGGTCTCCACTGCCCCATTACAGATCCCTGCGGTCCCCACTGCTCCCAGTACAGAACCCGGTGGTCCCTACTGCTCCCAGTACTGATCCCCGTGGTCTCCACTGCCCCCCATTATAGATCCCTGTGGTCCCTACTGCTCCCAGTACTGTTCCCTGCCGTCTCCACTGCCCCCATTACACATCCCTATGGTCCCTACTGCTCCCAGTACTGATCCCTGTGGTCTCCACTGCCCCCATTACAGATCCCTGTGGTCCCTACTGCTCCCAGTACTGTTCCCTGCCATCTCCACTGCCCCCATTACACATTCCTACGGTCCCTACTGCTCCCAGTACTGATCCCTGTGGTCTCCACTGCCCCATTACACATCCCTGTGGTCCCTACTGCTCCCAGTACTGATCCCTGTGGTCTCCACTGCCCCATTACACATCCCTGTGGTCCCTACTGCTCCCAGTACTGATCCCTGTGGTCTCCACTGCCCCCATTACAGGTCCCTGCTGTCCCCACTGCTGACTATATCCCATTTAGAGAACGTACCATTTATGACGACTTTTTGTTTCCGGTCATTTAGCCAATTCCTTACCCATCTGCATATAGTTTCCCCAGTGCCTGCGTATGGAGCTTTAGTATAAGGCTGTTATATGGACCAGTATCAGATGCCTTTATAAAGTCCAGATAAATCACATCACATTACCTACAGCCAGATTTGCACTTGCTTTCTCATAGAAACTCAACATGTTAGTTAGACACGACTTATTCTTCATGAATAGGTGCTGGTTGTCAGTTATTATATTATTATCTACAATATAGCTCTGCAGGTCATCTCTTATAATGCCCTCAAAAATTTTGCACACTACTGATGTCAGGCTTACCGGACGGGAGCTACCTGGATCCACCTTCTTACCTTTCTTAAATATTGGTATCACATCAGCCTCCTCCAATCCTGTGGCACCGACCCTGTTACAAGAGAAAATTAGGCGAATATTTCGCACTAAATGACAATAGCTCCAAACATTTTACATCACATATAATAGCTGCCGAGCCTTAATAAGAATGATAAAGAGCCGCCCAAAGGATCAAGTAGCAGTCAGCATCATTATACCCTGCAATTGGGATGTGAGACTCCAGCTGGAGCGCTCCAGACACATTAAAAATAAGCTCAGCTAATTGTGGGGGAAGGGGCACAATGTTCGGTTATTATTATATTTTACTGATGGAAATGATTTATGAGTATAATCTCTGCCTCAGAGTGGCAAAGCAAGAAGCGAATGCTCTAGATTTTCCTGTTTAATGCATTTTTGAATAGTGCATGGAGATTTGTAGTGAATGATGTGAATGTTTGTGATTCTGGGAATATTTATACAATTGCATAGATAAATCATATAGGAAAAAATAAAATTCTGCAGAATTTGAGACAATGAGTCTGAAACAACATTGTAATAACATTCCAAAAATATTCATACCTTGGTGATGTATGGGCGAGACAAGACGCCACTATAGTGCATTTCCACTCCCAGGCTCTCCTCACTTGCTTCCTCTCTCTTCACTGTCTCACACTGAACTCACTAACCCTACCTCCAGGCCAGAACTTATAGGGAAGCTACCCTGAAACCTTCCCCCTTCTGGTCTAGAGTCAGGAAAGGTGTTGTATGCCTGCGTACCTGCTAAGGGAATCCCTTTTTTCTTCCAGGCATGGCATCACCCCCTGTGAGTGAGGCAATGCCACTGTGGCAACCGGATTCCTGGGGTGCCACATAAGTAACAGAGCGCTCTTGTGTCCTGATGACTTTTTATGTCACCGCTCTTCCCTGTGATAAACAAGCAGGGAGAGTGGAGCAGCCCTTGATAAGGCCAACACTGATTGGCCACAGCGCAGTGTTAGCTTTGTTTGTGTCCTCTTCTCCACAGCTGTACAGCACAGCTCAGGTAATAAGCTGTGCTGTCATCCATAATGCATACTCCCCTCCCCCACAGTGTAAGCAGCAGAGGGAGATAGAGGACTCCCTGCTACAGCTGCAATGGTTGACCAAGGGTTCCACTGCCAGCCTAAAAGTAAGTGTAAATGGGGGGCCTTTAGACTGGAGTGATAGAGGGGGAGGGGCTACATTGCTTAGTGATGAATGAGGGCCCCGTTACCTCATCTCTCCTTTAACTCCTGACTGACTGCACCCCCTCCCTCTATATCACCCCTGACTGAGCCCCCTTGCCCCTGAATCACCCTGACTGCACCCCCTCCTCCTGTATCACCCCTGACTGCACCCCCTCCCCGTGTCACCCCTGCTGGTCCCCCTCGCCCCGGAATCACCCTGACTGAGCACCTCTACCCCTATATCACCCCTGACTGAGCCACCTCCCGCTGTATCATCCTGATTGAGCCTCTTTTCCCCTGTATTACCTCCAACAGCACCACCTCCCCCTGTATCACCACTGACTCATTGGGTCCCCTTCACCTGTATCACCCCTGACTGACTGAGCCCCCTTCCCCTGTATCACTCCTGACTGCGCCACCTCCCTCTGTATCACCCTGATTGAGCCCCTCTCTCCCTTTATTACCCCTAACTAAAACTTTTCTTTCCCTACTAATAACAAAATGAGGCCTTTGTGTTGCAATGACCCCTGTTACAGCTAGGGGGCGCTGTAGGTGCTCCTCGGGATGCACATGGAGGCATATTTGTGATTATGATGGTGAAACAGTGATCGGCAAGATTGTAAATGGCCGGGATGTGTCGCAGAAGAAGTCTGCGCTGCAAGCCTGAAGTAAGGTTGTTCTGGGACCTGTAGTCTCACAAGGATTTGTGCTTGCTTTACTTAAGGGGAGGCTTGCAGGGTTAGTCGGAGAGCTGGGCGGGTCTGGCTAACCACACACACCTCCCACCTATGGGAGTGGCTACAACTACATAATGTGACCATGGTGTGGTCACATGGTCTCTGTGATGGAGAGTGTATAGGTCCTGGATGGCTTGTGTGTTGAGAGGTCCTGTGTGGGGACCGGATCCCTGAATAGCATACTGAGAGGCCGCTGACCTGAACACTTGTGTGTTGGGAGGTCCTGTGTGGGGACTGGATCCCTGAATAGCACACTGAGAGGCTGTGGACCTGAAGACTTATGTGTTGGGAGATCCTGGGATTACGATTGGATCCCTGAATAGCGCACTGAGAGACTTGTGTGTTGGGAGATCCTGGGAGTAGGATCATAACCCTGAATAGCGCACTGAGAGACTTGTGTGTTGAGAGATGCTTGGAATAGGATTGGATCCCTGAATAGCGCACTGAGAGGCCTGTGTTGGAAGATCCTGGGAGTAGGACTTCCTGAAGAGCACGTGGAAAATCATGTATGCAGAGTCTGTGATGGCACTGCATTGGGGAAGCTACAGCCTGTCTGTCAGGTAGCCTAGTGAGCAAGGCATTGTCCGGGATGGTGATCCCAGTTCGGCAGCTTCCCTGGGAGAGAGAGGACTGACAGGAGTCAGCGTGTGGAGCAGGAGCTCCTGGAAGGTAACCCAGAGTATGGGGAACTGTGTGCACTGACAGGGGGTCAGTAATGAACTGTGTGGTCTCCCACGGTAGCTGGACGGAGTAAAGTCCAGCATGTGTAGTGCCTGCAACCTAATGTCATGCTATGAAGTATCAGAATTAAAATGTATATAATGAACTATGTGTTAGGCCTGTGATGCGCAACATGGCCTGTGGTGCGGTTTATGATGCCTAAATAAATGTCCTTTGACACTCTTAGTGCAGGAATGAATGTGTCGCATGGATTTATGTCTTTTTAAATCAACTAAGGAACTAAGGAATTTGCCCCTCAGACCATGTGAGGTCATCACAACAGAACCAGACCCCAATCAAAGGACAATGAAACACTCCTTATCTAAGAACTGGTCCAATATTTATGGACATAACTGTTTATCACTCATGGTAATTCTGCTTCATGTCACCTGTCTTATCCATGGTTTTTTCAGTTTTTTTTTTCTGTGATGTGTTGTGCATAAATATGTGATTCTCCAGAATTTCTTTTAGTCTATGCCTGATGAAGAGACCTGTGTAGTCTCGAAAGCTTGCAATTTGTTACCATCTTTTCAGTTAGCCATTAAAAGGTATCAACTACTGAGGACTCTCAATTCAAAATATTTTTTTATCTACTGGCTAACACGGTACCAAGATATATATCTTTCCTGTAAATAAACCGCATGGACTGTTTTTGTGAGAAAAACGTGCCTGTGTGACTGAATCCCGTTGCTAAGCGAGTGTCCCCCAACACATGCAGTAAGTGCTATCTTACACCCTTCATAAAAAGTTATGGCCTTATAGGTGGCAGAGAGATTTTTTTAAACAGTGTATTGGGGATGTGAGGGAAAACTCTTTCGATATTACTCCAATGTCATATATAAGTGATCTAGGACCCCCACCACTATAAGAGGGGGCATTCACATAGTGTATTTGCTGCAGAAATCAAAAAGCAAATTAACAGCGGAAATATCCACACAAACATTGTGGCAATATTGTGCAGATACTGCTATGTTTACTACTATGTAATGTTGCACCTTTACCACTGACCTGATCCTTTGTATTGCAAAGGATGAAACCGGTGGTGAATATCTGCAGCATGAACTGACACATTGTTCTTGTTAAATCTGCATCGGTCAATTCATGCTGTGGATTTTCTCATCGTATAGATGAGATGTCATAAAATCCCATCCATTGCGCTGGTGCTATTACACATCGGCTTAGTAGTTAATAAATACCAGGGAACATTTATCATTGAGTTTGCACCAAAATATGGGCGCCAACCCCTGCTATATCATTAGGACGTGTACTACCATATGTTATGCCCTGATATTAGCGTGTTATAGCACACGGTTGGTGGTCTGGTATTTATTCCTATGTAGCTACATAGTGGGCCCCAAGAATGATTATCTCTGGTGGGCCCAAGGTGCTCCAGTCCAACGCTGCTAGAAATGTTTTCTTTTCATTATCTTTTATCTGATATTTTTACAACTCCGCGTATAAGATCTCACACACCCCCAACAGAAGATTTATTTCCAATAAAAAAAACTTGTCAAAATTCCATCAGCAAAAGGAGAAAACAAGGTTTTTGGTCACGGTTTCTGCTGTCATTTACATGATTTATTTTATCTGTCAAAGGTTGGAAACTGTTAGCAGAGAAATAAAATATTCCTACATAGTATCTATGAGGTGGATGTTAGCACGTCAGAAGGGAGCAGTAAACATTTCATTCAGTGGAAGAAGACACATTTTAGTTTTCAAAAATTTACAATCAACAAAAATCGCAACAATTAGCAATTTTTCTGTAATTACTGACACACAGCTGTTTCAGTGCCAATATGTACAAGAATATTACAACTATAAGGTTAAGTTCACACAGGGTATTTTTGCAGCGCTTTTTTGATGCGTTATTTTATGCAAATTTCCTGCTGCATTTTACAGTACCAGCAAAGTGTATGAGAGATTTCAGAAATCTCATGCACAAACATTGTTTTTTTTGTCATCAGGATTTTGTTCTTTCCATGGTTTTTTGCACAATGGAGCATGTCACCTTCAGCTTTTTTTCAGCTTTTTTCACCCGTTGAAATGAATGGGTGGTGAAAAAACGCAGAAAAAAAAGCATTTGTTATATACTCACCGTCCGTTGGCCCCCGGATTGACAACAGGCCTTTCCCGCTCGCGACACTCTGGTAACCGGTCCATGCTGCGATCTCGCGAGATGATGACGTAGCAGTCTCGCGAGACCGCTACGTCATCATCTCGCGAGACCGCAATGCACTCTTGAGACCGGAGCGCACGAGCAGCGTCGGTAACCGCTTCGCTTGGATCCGGGGGGGCTCCGGAAGGTGAGTATATAACTATTTATTTTATTTATTTTTTTAACAGGGATATGATGCCCACATTGCTATATACTATGTGGGCTGGGCAATATACTACATGGGCTGGGCAATATACTACGTGAGCTGTGCTATATACTACGTGGCTGGGCAATATACTACAAGGGCTGTGCTATATACTACGTGGCTGGGCAATATACTACGTGGGCGCTGCTATATACTACGTGGCTGGGCAATATACTACATGGGCTGGGCAATATACTACATGGGCTGTGCTATATACTACGTGGCTGGGCAATATACTACGTGGGCGCTGCTATATACTACATGGGCTGGGCTATATACTACATGGGCTGGGCAATATACTACATGGGCTGTGCTATATACTACGTGGCTGGGCAATATACTACGTGGCTAGGCAATATACTACGTGGCTGGGCAATATACTACATACTACGTGGCTGGGCAATATATTACGTGGCTCTGTACTGTATACAGCGTGGGCTGCGCAATATACAACATGGGCTGCACAATATACAACGTGGGCTGTGCAATGTACAACGTGGGCTGCGCAATATACAACGTGGGCTACGCAATGTACAACGTGGGCTGCGCAATATACAACGTGGGCTGCAATATACAACGTGGGCTGCGCAATGTACTGCGTGGCTGTGCAATATACTACGTGGGCTGTGCTATACACTACTCATACATATTCTAGAATACCCGATGCGTTATAATCGGGCCACCATCTAGTTTGCTTTATAAAGGGGTTTTCCCACAAACAAAAGTTCATTTTAAAAATTGTCTGTGTCTGACTGTGTACAGAACATACCACAGCTCCTGGGCAGGGGAGGAAGCAAAAGACAATACTGACATTACAGCAGATCACAGAGGTTACATTTTGTGAGGTAAAATATTTTTTAAAAACAGTCAGTGAAATATTTTACCTCACAAAATGAATCCACTGTGATCCCCTGCTGTAAGGTCAGTATTGTCTTATGCTTTCTCCCCTGCCCAGGAGATGTGGTATGCTCCGTACACGGTCAGACACAGTCACCCCTGTGTCAAACCGTGTACAGAACATGCCACAGCTCCTGGGCAGGGGAGGAAGCAAAAGGTAATACTGACATTACAGCAGGATATCGCAGAGGATACATTTTGTGAGGTAAAATATTTTTTTAAAAGTCAGTGAAATATTTTACCTCACAAAATGAATCCACTGTGATTCCCTGCTGTATTGTCAGTATTGTCTTCTGCTTTCTCCCCTGCCCAGGAGATGTGGCATGCTCCGTAGACAGTCAGACACAGTCAATTTTTAAAATGAACTTTCGTTCGTGGGAAAACCCCTTTAATGTGACCGGCTTCCTCTGCCTGTAGACATGTCGCGCATCTGCTGCCGGGATCAGCCGAATGATTCACTGCACCTGTGCGTAATTCGCGTAGGCACAGTAAATCAGACCGCTGACATCTGTGTGCAGACAGATAGCAGCGGTCACAATAAAACTGCGCATGCACTCCTGTACAAAGATGGCGGCAGTCAGTGTATCATTTGGCTGATCCCGGTGGCAACGTGTTCACGACGTTGTTCCGCTGGTGGTACCGCGCAAGAGGCTGCGTGTGTGTGAGTATGTGAGTGTGTGTGCTGCGATATTACAAGGCAATTATACCGTATATACTCGAGTATAAGCCGAGAATTTCAGCCCATTTTTTAGGCTGAAATTGCCCCTCTCGGCTTATACTCGAGTCATTCCCAGGGGTCGGCAGGGGAGGGGGAGCGGCAGCTGTGTAATAATACTCACCTGCTCCTGGCACGGTGTCCCTGGTTCCTCGGCGCTGGCAGGTTCTTCCTATAGTGAGAGGTCACATGATACCGCTCATTACAGTAATGAATATGGACCCCACTCCACTCCCATAGGGGTGGAGCCACATATTCATTACTGTAATGAGCGGTACCATGTGACCCCTTAATACAGGAAGAAGCTGCCGGGGAACCAGGGACACCGCGCCAGGAGCAGGTGAGTATAATGCAGTGCGCGATATTCACCTGCTGGAGCCCCGTTCCACCATCGGTGCCGCTCCGTCTTCCCCGTCCTCTGCAGTGACGCTCAGGTCAGAGGGCGCGATGACGCGATTAGTGTGCGCTCCGCCCTCTGCCTGAACAGTCAGTGCGGAGGATGGGGAAGACACAGCAGCAGTCGGCGGTGGAACGGGGAGCAGGTGAATATAGCAAGTGCCGGGGGCCTGAGAGGTGAGTATGTTTTTTTTTGTAATCGCAGCAACAGCATATGGGGCAAATGTCTGTATGGAGCATCTTATGGGGCCATGTGCAGCATTATATGGGGCAAATATCTGTATGGGGCCATGTGCAGCATTATATGGGGCAAATATCTGTATGGGGCATCTTATGTGGCCATGTGCAGCATATCTATGGGGCAAATATCTGTATGGAGCCATGTGCAGCATTATATGGGGCAAATATCTGTATGGAGCATCTTATAGGGCCATGTGAAGCATTATATGGGGCAAATATCTGTATGGGGCCATGTGCAGCATTATATGGGGCAAACATCTGTATGGGGCCATGTGCAGCATTATATGGGGCAAATATCTGTATGGAGCATCTTATGGGGCCATGGGCAGCGTTATATGCAGCAGATATCTGTATGGAGCATCTTATGGGGCCATGTGCAGCATTATATGGGGCAAATATCTGTATGGAACATCTTATGGGGCCATGTGCAGCATTATATGCGGCAAATATCTGTATGGAACATCTTATGGGGCCATGTGCAGCATTATATGGGGCAAATATCTGTTTGGAGCATCTTATGGGGCCATGTGCAGCATTATATGGGGCAAATATCTGTATGGGGCCATCTGCAGCATTATATGGGGCAAATATCTGTATGGAGCATCTTATGGGGCCATAATCAGCATTTGTGGAGCATTATACGGGGCAAATGTGTCTATGGAGCATCTTATGGGGCCATAATCCGCATTTGTGGAGCATTATATGGGGCAAATGTCCTTATGGAGCATCTTATGGGGCCATAATCAACATTTGTGCAGCATTATATGGGGAATATTTTAATATGGAGCATCTTATGGAGCCCATCATAAACTGTATGGAGCATTATATGGGGCGTATTTTGTATGGAGCATCTTATGGGGCCATCATGAACTGTATGGAGTAGGGTTGAGCGAAACGGATCGGTCATTTTCAAAAGTCGCCGACTTTTGGCAAAGTCGTGTTTTGCGAAACCCGACTCGATCCTAAAAAAGTAAAAGTCGCTCAACCCTAGTATGGAGCATTATATGGGGCTCCAGATTCAATATGGATATTCAAAAACACTTTGATGTCTCAATTAATTTTACTTTTATTGGTACCTATTTTTATTTTTGAAATTTACCAGAAGCTGCTGCATTTTCCACCCTAGGCTTATACTTGAGTCATTAAGTTTTCCCAGTTTTTTATGGCAAAATAAGGGGTCTCAGCTTATACTCGGGTTGGCTTATACTCGAGTATATACGGTAAGTAGATTTGTCTGAAGGTGGAGACAGTGATGCCAGCTGTGTCACGTGTCACATAAACTACACGGGCAGAGCGAGTGCTGACAACACGGGAACAGTGCCAGAATGGGATATGAGTATAGGTTTTATTTATTTTATAGGGGCCAATCAATTTGATCAAGAAGGGGTTGTAGTAGTAGTGGATGACCCCTTTAATCAAGTTGAAGATCAAAATGATCTCTAAAGGCCTAAAGTTAAAGATGTCAAATTTCCTTTGTATTTTAGACAATAAAAATATTGCCATCTTTTACATTTTAAAAATTACAAAAAGGAAAATGGTCCTATGCAAATGTTTGTGCACCCATGGAGATTTGTGTGCTCAGGTAACTTTGACCAAGGATTCAGATCTTCATTAGACTTTTAGGGTTATAGCTAGTTCACTATCATCTTTAGGAAAAGCCAGGTGACGCAAATGTCCCAGCTTTATAAACATCAAGTCTGCTCTAACCTTGTGCCAAAAAACAGCAGCCATATGTTCTTCTAAGCAGCTACCTAGCACCCTGAAAATGAAAATGGTGGAGACCCACAAAGCAGGAGAAGGCTATAAGAAGTTGGTAAAGCATTTTCAAATTGCCCTTTCCTCAGTTTGAAATGTAATTAAGAAATGGCAGTTACCAGGAAAAGTGGAGGTCAAGATAAGGTCCGGAAGAACAAGCAAAATTTCAGTGAGAGTTGCTCATAGGATTGGTAGAGAGACAAATCAGAACCCCTACTTGACTGCAAATGACCTTCAGAAAGATTGAGCAGACTCTGGAGTTGTGGTACATTGTTCTACTTGTGGTACATTGTTCTACTATTCACAGACACCTGCACAAATATGGCCTTCATGGAAGAGTCATCAGAAGAAAACTTCTCATGTGTCCTCACTATAAAAATCAGCATCAGAAGTATGCAAAAACATCTAAACAAGACTGATGCTATTTTGAAACAAGTCCTGTGGACCGATAAGGTTAAAATAGAACTTATTGACCGCAATAATCAATGGTATGTGTAGAGTAAAAAGGGCACAGAATTTTAGGAAAAGAACAACTTGCCAACGATTAAGCATGGGGGTGGATCAATCAGGCTTTGGGATTGTGTTGCAGCCAAGGGCACCTGGATCATTTCGCAGGTAGAGGGAAGAATGGATTCAATGAAATTTCAAAAAAATCTTGATGCAACATAACACCATCTGTAGAAAAGCTGAAGGTGAAAAGAGGTTGGCTTTTACAAATGAATAATAATCCTAAACACAAGTCGCAATCCACAATAGACAACCTAAAAAGTAGAGATGAGCGAATATTTCAATGTGCGGTTCGTATTACGATTGCCAACATAATAGAACGCCATTCATGTCAATGGGAGGCAAAAACAAACGCATGCACAACACTTTAAAACGGTCCCAAATGCTGCCAAAACACATCAAATGAGGGACAGACCCCAGGAAAGTGGCCTCAATTCACCCACAGTATAACTTGTAGCATGGCATTGCAGCAATCAGCCAGGCATGAGGTATCGGAGTCTGGGACAGCATTTACAGCTTTCAATTGAACGTCACAGTAAGACGAGGTGAGTGAAGGATAGGTGTAGACCTCCTGTGCTGCGAGCCCTGATACCACATGCAACACCTCTACCTGCTTTCATGCTGAACCACACTCAGGTGGCACAAATATAAGTTTTGTAGACTGCCATTGTTAGAAAAATTTTAAAATAGTAACACGGGTAGGCCTACTGCTACAGGCAACATGCATTAAAGAGACCCAACCAGGAGGGTTCACATTTCCAAAAATTATTGTCAGACAATACCAAATTGGCATCAATTTCACGACAGTATAGATAGTATTATAGAGACCGACAGTTCTTCCACTACACCCAATACAGCAGATGGACACCCAACCAGGAGTGTTCACATTTTAAAAAAATGACGGCCTTACACCACAGAAGTGGAATAACTGTCACGAGAATAGAAATTGTATAATTGGGACTGACATGTCATCTACTACAAAAACTCAGCAGATGTAGGAAAACTATGACTGTTCATATTTCCACAAATTTGTGTTAACATCAGCAGCAGCAGCCACAGCAGGCACAGAAGCCACACTAAATATATCACAGAATGCAGTTACGTGACATTAATGCATCACACAAAAAAATGCAATATCACCTAGTCTGTACAGTCTGCGATTGGGGTGCAAAAGTACTTGGAGATCCATGACTTGTTCATCTTGATAAAAGTTAGGCGGTTTACAATTACAGGGGACAAGTGGCTGCATTTATCCGTCAGGACACCACCAGCAGCGCTGAAGACACGTTTTGAGAGAACGCTGGCTGCCGGGCATAATAAAACCTCTAAGGCGTGTGAGGCGAGCTCAGGCCACTCATTGATTTTGAAAGACCAAAATGTGAAATGGTCCAAACCCTCCCTGATGGTATTTATATTCAGTTCTAGATACTCCAGCACCATCCTCTCCATTCGCTCGCCACATGTAAGACTTGTACTCTGTTGTGCTGGTGTATGAGCTGGTCTAAAAAAAAGTGTCAAATGACTCACAGAAATTGCTTCTTCCACTTACACCACTGCTGCTCCTGTTGCTGCAGCTAGTGTTTTGGCGTTGACGAATTGACGTGCCGGAGATTGGAAGTCTAGAGCTGCGATGCCAACTGTGTGCTTCACTGCTGTCTTGGCGAAAAGCTCTCTTAAGGTTGTGTAAAAGCATTCGCGGGTCCCTTTGATTTTATAACATTGATCTTACAGAATAGCAACCCAGTAGTCAGCACTATTTCTAAGAATAACTATACGGGGATCATGTTGCAGATAGTGCAGCAAGAAGGCACTCATATATCGGTCTCTGCCATGAAGTCCAGCCCATGCTGTGTTGGTGGCTGGGTAACAATGAAGCTCGTTTCCTCTGTCCCCTCCCGCAAACCTCGAAGAACAGAGAGGGGAGGATTATCCTCTTCATGACAGTTGTTCGCCCATCACCTCTTCCTCCTCCACTTGTTCCTCGGATCTTGCACCTTCAATAACAGTTTGTCTGTTTTCATCACCAGCCCCCCTTGATTGCAGTAATCCACCCTCCGATGGCACCCGCCTGTGTGATGACAATCTTAAACTTAGAAACAATGTTATACCTTCTGCATCCTCCTCTGCTTCCTCCTCTTCTTCTGGGACCACCATCTCCTCCCGCAGGCTATTCAAAGTTTGCTCCAGCAAATAGATGACCGGAATAGTGATGCTGATGATGGCGGCATCAACGCTAACCATCTTAGTAGCCATTTTAAAACTGTGCAGAAGGGTGCAGAGGTTCTTAATCTGTGCCCACTCCGTAAGCATGATATGCATCATGTCCGTACTGCGTTGGCCCAGGCTATACGACATGACATACTGCGTCAGTGCTCGTTGCTGCTGCCAAAATCGCTGCAACATGTGCAGAGTGGAATTTCACATTGACTATCAACCCGTTAACTGGCATGGACAAAGACCACTGTATTGATGCAAGTCGATGACCTGAGGGGTGCAAACGGCAGAAATGAGAACACAGCTTATGTGCTTTCTGGAGCAGCTCACCCAGGCCAGGACAGTGGCGGAGAAAACCTTGTACCACCAGGTTGAGGATGTGAGCCATGCTTTCCTCGCCGTAGGGCTGCCACTGGACATGGCCTTCTCTGGATGCAGGTTCAGTGGAGACAGCCATTGATCAAACTCAGCCTGGAGGGCTGTCCACAACTCTTCAGCTGTGTGACTGCGATCTCCAAGGCATATCAATGTAATGTGGTGTTTCCTGAAGAAGTTATATACTTTGAAATAAACCACCACCTTACTGTACCATACAGGGATACATACGTCTCCATTCAGTCGGCAGCGCGGAATATTGTCCACTAACTCCTGTTACAGTAACAGAAGTTGTCAGATGTCTTTGCATAGGACGTGACATTGTTGGTTCACTAGTGCTTTCACAAACGTTACCACCTACCCCACGTACACCTTGAACACCAAGCCTAATCCACCTTACACCACGGCCTCGCTTTTTCCCAGTCATGTTGCTCAGTGTGGTAGGAGCACAGTATTAACAACAAAAAAATAGATTTTAAACTCTGCACCTCCTCTGCAAACAGCTGAATTTCAGCAACAGTAAATTTCAAGGTGAAATATGGCGTGCAGTATCGTGTTAGTCACAGAAGAAAGAATTGTTTGAGTGTGGATGAGGCCTGTATGACAAAGAAGATATGCTACAAACTATTTTAAAGTAAGATGTTCCCTACTGCATGACATTAGGAACAGAAGAATTTTTGAGTGGCCTCTGGATCAGGCCTCTTCAACTTAATTTCAACCCAACAAAATGACAAAGTATGATACAGCGGGTTGTCTAACTTTTTGCAACTGAAAAATTATAATTTTTTTATGTGCCTTAGGTCTGCAGACAGTGTCATATCACCACAGCACTAAATGACAAGGTGGGATACAGCAGGCTGTTTCACATTTAGCTAGTAAAAAATATTATTTAGAATAATATACTCGTGCATGGAGCACAATAAAAGCATTGCACAACACACTTGTAGGACATGTGCCTTGGTGGCTTTGTCTGTGGACCTCAGTAATAGCCAAAAAAATGCTGGAAGGTAAATTTAACAGCCACACTGGACACTATCTTGCTACACTATTTGACGGATATACAACCGCCCAGCTAACTAGCTAAAATCTTGCTGCTAACAGTGCCAGCAGGAGCAGCCTCTCTGTGCTGTTATAGTGTCAATATAGTGCTAAAACAAGATGTTCGCTCTTTATATAGAGAAGGACATGTGATTTTAGCAGCCAATCACACAAGCCGTGGTGTCAGGACATTGTGGATGTTTCCTGTGCCCTGATTGGCTAGCCGCAAAGTGCGCACATAAAGTTAGAGGGGAAAAAATGACTGTTTACAAGAATGCCGTGCCTCTGAACTCTGCAAACTCCCGAATGTTACCGATTTTTACCGATTTTATAAAATTTTGCTTTTCTTTCCGATCACGAATCCGAATGTGCCATATTCATGCCGAATTTATGTTTTTTGTTAATCGTTTTCCAAACACATTTGCTGATCACTACTCAAAAGGCGCAAGAAAAGGTTTTAAAATGGCCCTCACAGACCCCTGATCTGAACATCATTGACAATCTGTGGCTAGACCCCAAAATAGCAGAGGATATGGAAGACGACCCGGGAATCTCACAGAATTGGAGGAATTCTCCAAGAAGAATGGATGAAAATCCATCAAACAAGAAATGAAAGACTCTTGTCTGGCATTTACAAGCTAAAAGCATTTACAAGCTGTGAGTTAGTAGGTACTAACCACGAAGAATGCCCAAACTTTTTCATCAGCCCATTTTCCTTTTTGTAATTTTGAAACTGTAAAAGATGAATATATATATATATATATATATATATTGTCTAAAATACAAAGGAAATGTGTCACCTATAACTTTATCCCTTTTAGACATCATTTAATCTTCAACTTGGTTAACTGTTCACAGTGACAGTAATTTTGACCGGGGGGCACAAACTTTTACACACCACTGTATATAACTACTTTTGTATTGTCCCATCTGCCTATTAGATTAAAAGGAAATCTGTCATCAGGATTTTACCCCAAAAAATGTTCATGTAGCTCTTTCAAAGTCCAGCAATACGTTTACATGTCTAGCCCGTTCCTCCATTTCAGAGAAATTTGCATTTGAATGGATTTGGAAATAAGGCTGAATAGCTATGGTAGATCCGAAGCCTTTGTCACATGAGCTCTTTTCTCTGTCCAGCCCCACTTCTTCCTGATTGACTGTCATGGAACCACAGTCGGGGGGCCACAAAGATCCCTAGATCTCACCGCTGCCACCAGTTTGTCAAGGGATCGCAACTCCGCTGCCTCCAATCGTCAGGACAATTACACAATTGTCTGACGAATGATGGATGAGGCCGTGGCTGCTTCCACCACTAGGCTGATTATAAGGGAAATAACATTGAGCGTATGGTACAGTATATACACCTCTGATTCCAACATATAGAATATGTGTATACACCCGTATAGTCACTGCCAGCTCCTCAATAGCAAAAAGAACCACTAGCTGCTACCACCAATCATTTATACAGGCCGATTGGACACCCTTTACAAGTAGCGTATGGCTTCAGGGGTGCGGTTTAAAGAGCAAGAGGAATGGAGAGAATTAAATTTGTATATGTAATGCAGAAAGATAGGCAGTGTTTATTTAAAATATACAAAGATGATACAAAATGGGAACAAACAATAGGATATATACAATTACATAAAATAAAAAGTTATAACAGAAAATTACTAAACCTGATGTAACGGAAATGGCTCACAGCTTAGCGGAGCGAGGTACTCAAAAATGATTCTTTATGCAACAATATTTTTATTCATGGAAAAGGTTGAATACAGACACCTTTATACACCACGTTTCGGCTAACATGCCTTTTTCAAGTTATGTCTTTTTAAGTTGGTAGTGTCCTCTGTAGGTGAACGGTATCAGGTCCCACTTAAATAAACCAGGAAAGGGTGTCCGGTAATGTCTGTCCGAGAGGTCTGGGTGGCGGCGTGTGTCCGCTCTCAAAACTGAATCATTTTTGAGTGCCGGAGTTCACCTTATTTTACGGATGTACTTTTTCTCCTGAGCACCAACTTATAACTGTGAGCACCCCTTAATTCTTTCTTATTGGAAAACGGACAGAACCACAGTGAACTGTGCCTTCCAGGAATGACAAATGACACAAACTCAAATACTGCCGTTTATTAGATAAAGATTGCTCCCACATACCACCCCCTTGATAAGCTCTTGTGGGGCTGGTTGTAGGAGGTGCTCGGCCCTTCACAATTTTATGAAATCCCCAACCTACAGGATAACTCCATGGATGTTCTAGGCGTTAGATATTGTTATCCTATTTCTTATCATGATTTTACCGTAGGGATCAAACCTGATCTAAATAGCATAAGCTATCTTTCTGTTAAAAAGCTGGAGGGGTTTTAATGATCTTACAGTGATGTGAATGACTGCATTCTGTTCATACCTTCGCTACAACGCCAAAAATCTGTCTCCCATAAATATCGATATTAGAGGACAATAAACCTGCGATAAGGGTAAGGGGACTTCTTTATATATAGTGATATTCCCAAAAATATCAGGTTGATGCAAAACCCCGAATATTCATATCTGGACGCCGGTGTCACGGACACGGTTTGTGGAACCACTGTGCTACGGACCGTGTAGAGCCTGGAGGGGTGTGACTAAGGGAACACATGACTGTTCATTAGAGCCTCTGATGGTGAGGTTAGACTAGGCTCCCGATGAACGCCAGGTGCCACCCCAGGACAGACCAACGGACGCACAGAAGCTCTCACAGCATATCCCTTTAAATGGTAGAGGCCCACATAAAGTGCAAAATCACAAAAGTCCGGAAAAAATTTGGTGACCCTTGGACGAAGCTCCCAGAGCGAAACGTGCGTCGGGTGTGGTGGGCACCTGGTCACCTACACTTTAGGTAAATATGAAGCACCATATTTGATTTGTTGCTCTACACTATTTATGTTTTGACAACACCTATAGGAATTTTTTCCGGACTTTTGTGATATTGCACTTTATGTGGGCTTTATATACATATATATTTATATATTTTTCTGCACTGGCACTATAGGTATAATACCATTGATACTTGATATTGGATACTCTGTTACACAGTATACCCCCTGTTTTATGACTGATAATTTAAATCACTATTGGGTTGTTGTCTATATTGTGCTCTGCTAGATCCAGGTGTCCCACTTGTATCTCTGTCCCTGTATGTGTTTTTTCCCCCCTTTGTGGTACATTGTTATGCTTATTCTTAATATGATTATGTGTTTATGATTTTCTGTGCTAAATAAAAATGTATTTTTTAACCCATTTTTGGGAATGAGTTTTTCTTCTTTGGTGTACTTTGTAGTTTTTGCTTTCTTCCCTTAAGGGTTTTTTGACAATAGGATTGAAGGATTTTTTCATTGGTGTATTAGAATGCAGCAGACAGAGTTTGCATCAGAGTGCAGCAGACAGAGATTGCATCAGAGTGCAGTAGATAGAGTTTGCACCAGAGTGCAACAGGCAGAATCTGCATCAGAGTGCAGCAGGCAGGATCTGCACCAGAGTGCACCAGGCAGGATGTGCATCAGAGTGCAGCAGGCAGTGTTTGTACCAGAGTGCAGCAGGCAGGATTTGACCAGAGTGCAGCACGCAGTGTTTGTAACAGAGTGCAGCAGGGACAGGTATGCAACCTTATACAACTTAGACTGCAAAACAGGAAGGATGCTCAGGCAACTCCCCAATGGGGAGGAGGCAATCTATACATAATGTCCCACAGCAATTGGTTGGGGAGGAAATAGCATGTGCATGCGCTGACCGTTTAAGAGGGCGGGAGTGTACGCATGCGTACCCTAAGAACATGGCTAGATGGTTGGCTGGAAGCATGCAGAGCATGAGGAAGGGAAGAACTGACCACAGCATGGGTGAGTGAAGTGACACGCCGGAGACCCTGCCTGTCAGAGCAGGACTCCCACTTGGTGCTAACAGCCGGCAACAGAGTGTCTAGAAAATTCCTAGAAAAATCCTTTGAACCCAGGATGGAAGAAAGGAATCTCCTGCACTTCTAATCCTCTGCCTCAACAGATCTCTCCTTGTCTGTTCCCAGATAATCTTCGTTTAATTACTTG
This sequence comes from Ranitomeya variabilis, assembly GCF_051348905.1. Lineage (NCBI taxonomy): Eukaryota > Metazoa > Chordata > Amphibia > Anura > Dendrobatidae > Ranitomeya > Ranitomeya variabilis. The sequence continues at coordinate 731,176,893 of NC_135232.1, forward strand.
AACACTGCAGAGGGTCTCTGCTTCAAAAGAGCTGGAAGTGTCAGCTCTCTTTCTTTAACTTCCCATTATAATAAATCCCAGATGTTCAATATTAGGGGGGTAGGGTGATACGTCCCCTCTCTGGAAATGTCTTTTGGATTTTTTATTTTTTTCTATGACATTGACTAACAGCCTTTATGCTGCATGACTTCTGGAAAAGGAGTCATCCATCAAGCAGAAATGAGGTGCTGCTGGGTGGGGAACAGAGCTGGAGTGAAAGTGGCTTCAGATCTACCATAGTCTTTTAGCCTCACTTGCATATCAATTCAGATGCTGATTTCTCAGTAAAGGAGAAAGGAACTGGCCATGTAAAGGTATCGCTGGACTTATCTTTGAAAGAGCTACATGAGCATATAAATAATTTTTGGTGCAAAATCTTCCTTACAGATTCTATAGCATTTTATGTTTTATATGGTTTTGTGCGTATTTACTGTTGTCCCTATGAGGATACTATCCTGATCACCTTTCTTTTTCTCTCCACAGCTCCCTGTTATGGGAGGAGCTTTTATGGACTCTCCCAATGAGGAATTTGGAACTGAATATTCCCTGTTCAACTCATCGGCCAACGTCCATGCTGCCTCATCTGCCCCAATTCCCCCTGAAGAACCAGCTCGCTCTTCCAATGATGCTATATTGTTATGGATTGCGATTATTGCCACTATTGGAAATATCATAGTGGTTGGGGTGGTCTACGCCTTTACCTTTTAAGAAGGATGGAACTGTGGGCAACTGTGCTAAGAGGCACAGACACTATTTTTTATTGATGTTCTTACAATGTTCATAATTTACGTCCTGTCAGAAGGAAAAAGAAAAGGTCATGAAACATTTAACAAAGAGAGACAATGTATCACTGTACAAAGGAAGTAAGTTAATGTGCTGTGCGGTCACATAGGCTGCGTGGCATGGAGCCCTGGACTTGGGCTGGACTTATAACTATTGTTACATGTCTTATTGTGAACTAGACCATATATGCCATTTACGTTGCCTCTTTGGATGCCATGGGCTCATGGAGTGGGAAAAATGGATTGGGTGGTCTCCTCTACATTCCATTCTTTAGGAACCAGCATGGGGTAAAGAATTGGCGAGGACAACCCAAGAGTCTGACTCATGTTCCACTTTTCTAACCTATGCAGGTTGTGAAGGGGGTAAACCAGGACAAGGAGAGATAAGCCAGCCTCATTTTATTCAGTCTGTGAATATCTAAAGGGATATTAATTAAGTGAATTCCCAGCTGCAGACAAAAGAAAACATGCGTCATAAGCTAATTAACTAATTATCTGGCGCTGAGAAATATGACAGTTTCCAAAGAGCAACCACAATGAAGTTAAGTAATGCCCGAATGCCTGATTTACATGGTAAGGTCAGATAAGCAGCGGGGCCCAAGGGTCCAGCATCTGTGGGGCCCCTACAGGCATCCATTCTGTCCCATACATACAATGGATTCCTGCCCGGTTCAATCAGTGCAGTACAATGTATCTATCTGCACCACTAACAGCTTTTCTCTTAATAAGTGATGACATCTCTCCGGAATGACGATGTCACTAATTGATGTCATTGTGCCAATTTAACAAGGCTCCATCATACACCAAATTGATTTAGTCTAAAAACTGATTTGTATAAAATAATAAGGGCTTTAATTCTTTTCTTGGCATTTTATAGGTCGACAATGTATAAATGCCACAAATGATTTTAGGGGATCATTTTTATTATAATTTTTCAAGATTGTCAAAAGGGTTTTTTGTAAATTTTAAAAAGAAATCTAATTTTAAAAGCCAAAATGTATTATGTTGGATACTGGACGTAAAGTATTTTTTTTCTACAAAGTTTAAATGAAGAACGAAACACAAAATAATTTTAAATAAATATTTCATTTCGTAGAATTGTTTAATGCTCGGGGGAAAAAAATAGATCTCATTTTTAAAACAAATTTTTTGATAAATCCACTAATGCAAGTAGAGAATTATACCAATATACCAAATAAGTAGCGATATCAAGGGGAACCTGACGGAACCTTTTAAGGTCTTTAAGCTTATTGCATTGCTTGTTAAAGCAGCAAAAGCCAAGTTCACAGCTCCTTATATATGTCACTGCTTAGAAAACCATTTTTGAATCTTTATGATAAGAGTGCCAGCGTGTTCCTGGTTACTGCATTGTTTCTTGTCTTGTTCCCTTCCTTGTGCTTGATTTACGCCTGTTGAACTCTGCAACATCAGTGATTCTGCTGGAGAATCTTGAACATTGTCCATTCATTCCTGGTCAGGCACATGCACAGTTTTTTTTTGTGTGGGAAAGTCAGCAAAATCAGACTCCTATGCCTGATCAGTGATGTCGTCATACACAAAGGAAAGAGTGGCCGTAAATGCACAGCGCATAGAAATGAGTAGGAAGGCATGGTGCATATATGAGATTTCGCCTGCAGTTGCAGTGAGGGAGCAGAGCTGAACTCGTGTTAACCAAGCACATGAGGACGGCGCTATACTAAGTTCTGGGGCATTAGCTGAAAATTGACATGCTCTTGGTGCACTTTCTGAGAGATTGCCCACCCTCAGTACACTCTGAGAGAGTCCGTCTGCCCTAGGTGCATTTTCTGAGAATTGGACCATCGTAGTTGCATTTTCTGAGAATCGGTCCCCATCGGTGCCATTAATCAGAATCGTCCCACCGTCAATGCACTTTTTCAGAATCATTCCACCCTCGGTGCACTTTCTGAGAGGCTGTCCGCCCTCCTTGCACTCTTTGAGAGTTGGTCCACCCTAAGTGCATTTTCTGAGAATCGGACCATCCTAGTTGCACTTTCTGTGAATGCGTCCCCCTCGGTGCACTTTCTGACAATCTGCCCGCCCTCCGTGCACTTTCTGAAAATCAGCCCCCCTCGGTGCACTTCCTGAGAATGGTGCACTATCTGAGAGTCTGCCCACCCTCCATGCACTTTCTGAGAATCAGACTGCCCTCATTGCTTCTTCTGAGAATTGTCCCCCTTTGGTGCACTTCCTGAGAATGGTGCATTTTCTGATTATCGGACCACCCTTGGTGCACTTTCTGAGAATTTGCCAACCCCCGTGCACTTGCAGCCTCATTTTCTTAAGGATTGAGAGTTGATGTTCTCTTCACTGAAATATCCATTTACAGCAAGTTAGCTCTGTGTTTTGCACCTCGTGCAATGACAACGTCCCTATAAGGCTTTACTAATACTGCTGTAACACACACTCAATTCTTTTCCATCTTTCGCTGTAAATCCAAGTGCAATCTTTATGTTGCCGTTAATTCTGGCTATTACACCAGCAGATGCATTTGCAACAACCAGAATGAATCACACAAAGAAAAACAACAAAACTCCTCTCGAATGTACCTAGATCTTCAAGTCCCCATGAGGCGACTGGTTCTGACGCCAGCTCTGCATTATTTTTATTTATATAAATTATCTGTAACATAAATTAACATAGCAAAGAGCAAAAGCTCCAGGATTAGAAAATCATGGCTTCTTTCTTCCGAAAACAGCGCCACACCTATCTACAGGTTATGTGTGGTATTACAGTGCAGAATGAAGTTAAAGAGCAATATCACACACAAGCTGTAGACCCTTTTTTGCCCTGATTTTTAAAGAAAGCAATCACCTTATCCCCCTTTACATTTGAATGGACACCATGTAACACCCGATATCTCCAGTAGGGGCTGTCTATAGTTTCAAAAATGGTTGTTTTAAAGGCACATCGTCTTTAAATGTGAACTTGCTACCTAAGGTATTACAGGAAAATAGCCAAAAAATAGATAAAAAAAAATAAAAAGTGTCGCTCAAACACTGCCAGAATTCTGCGAAAACACAATGATAAAAAGATCCTTATATTTGTATGGACAAGCAGCATTTCCACTACATTAAGAATCTTTCTAGCAGATAATGGGTTAATGTGTTTTCAGATTACGTGATTTATTATTATTATTATTTTTTTTTATGTGCCATTTTATTTGGAAATTTTTACTGTATCTTCGTGTATATGTATATAATCTAGTAAAAAAATAAAGAATTTAATAACAGTATATATTTGCCCATTAAATGTTGCGTTGACAAAAAGCTTTTTTTTGTTTTGTTTCAAGGCCCTTTTGTTCTAGCTCATAGACCTCTTACCAGTCTTATTTTCTACCAGAGCCGTCAATTTAAAAAAAATTTAATTTTAGGCGGAGTTCCCCTTTAAATGTCATATTTTATAGCGATCTAACAGCGCTATAAATACATAACGAAGGACATTCGTCTGCATCCGTAAAGACGAAGCAGGTTGCCATAATTGCACATACATTTCGCCATAAGGGCCGGTTGAGTTTTCGTGAAGCCTTCGGCCGCCTCTTCAGTCCTAATGTTTAATTAATTACCCCCATCTTTGATGTTCTCTCTCCGAGGGCGATCAATATTTAACGTGATGTCTTCGAGAGGAAAGTGGATCCTGGTCTTTTAATGAGATGTTTCCAAATTGTTTCTTAAAAAGGTAAATCTAATTAAATGTAAGGTAAGCGGCATTCTGCTAAAGCGGAAGCAATCGCTGCAGAAATGAGCAAAGAAGGGGGAGGCATGTACACGATGGTGCTTGGATCAGGCTGAAAAAGTAATTAAGCAACTCTTAAATGTATGGTATTTGCATAGCAATTCATGTGTGCAGCCTGAGAGGGTGGTATACATTTTTTTTAATGAAATATCTAGTCCAATTCCCAAAACATCTTGAACTGAAGGAGGAAACAAAAACGTCCCTCCGCCCCTTTAAAATGGATCAATACTAAGTGCTTAGGGGCTTTGATCAGATTTTGACATGTGTCCCATGAAAAATTAACTGTTGGGAGGTATCTACTTCCTTCTGCGTGGATCTGAAAACAAGTCTGTGCAGCACAGAGGCAGTTTCCTATATTGTTTGGGGCATAACAAGAGTACGACCGTCACTGGGCCCATGCAGGAGGGAGGCCTGCCACGGTCAGCACCTATTTCAACTGGATGTGTATCAGAGCATGCACAACTAAAGAGTATTGTGGTGCAGAGATCCTGCACTGCAGTACACACAGCCGGCCAATCAGAAAACAGCAGCTGATGTTGTGATCATCAAGAGCAGCACATGGCTGACGCACTGAAGTTTGTTGCCAGCTATAGAAGAGGACGCTGCACATTGTGGGAGTGGAGAAAGGTAAGAAGAATTGTTTATGTTTTTAAGTGTGCTGTTAAAGAGTGAAATAATGGACATTATACCAGTAAGGGGCTCAGAATAGAGGAAATTATACTGGGAAGGGGCCTAGACTGTAGGACATCATACCAGGAAGGGGCTCAGAATGGGGAATATTATACCAGGAAGGGGTCCAGGATGGCGGTATTATCCCAGGAAAGGGCCAATGATGGTGGATATTATATCTGGAAGAGGCCCAGAATGCAGGACATTACCAGGATGGAAATATATAGGGGATATTATACCAGGAAGGGCCCCACGATGGGGTGATTATACAATGAAGGGACCTAGAATGAAGGACATTATACCAGGACAGGGCCCAGAATGGTGATATTATACCAGGAAGGGGCCTAGAATGAAGGATATTATACCAGGAAGGGGTCCAGAATGGGGGATATTATACCAGGAAGGGTCCTAGAACGAAGGACATTATAGCAGGAAGGGGTCTAGAATGAAGGACATTATACCAGGAAGGGGTCCAGAATAAAGGACAATATACCAGGAGGGGGCCTAGAATGAAGGACATTATACCAGGAAGGGGTCCAGAATGGGAGATATTATACCAGGAAGGGATTTAGAATGAGAGATAGTATACCAGATAGAGGCCCTGAGCCCTAATCAAGTCCAATATTATTCCCTAAGCTCATGTTTTGAATTTTAAGAAAATGTGACTATAGTTTGCACTTTGGCTATCAATTTTTTCTCCTGCTTTGCCGAAATCTGTCATAATTTTTTTTCAAAAAGTTATGCATTGTTAGAATTATTTTTCTTTTATTCCATTTTTTTTTGTTAATAACTGTTATATTATTGGATCCTTATCCCTAGCTGTAAGGGACAAATTCTGCACCCCTTCCATTGAATTTTGTAAATGCCCCTCACGCTGCACAACTGCTTAAAAACCATGGTAAAAATTGAAATCATAGATCACATTGATAGGATGGCGAGAGTATTATTGCACTGTGAGTAATACTCCAGGACTGGATATCCCTGAACAATATCATATTGGTGAATTCCAAGGAATGGTGGCAATGATTTACTCAGCACCAAGGACAGCGGGGGCCGTACAATGTGGACGTCTGGCTGAAGAATGACATAAGGCGAGCGACTCTGCCCTGCGATGCCCATTCCGAGCTCAGCTGCCAGTGTGACATTGAAATCAGTGCGTCAGAGTTATTCCAAAGACGGAAAATGGGTAAAGCAAATTAAATTGGCAGAAGGCGAGAGACGGCAGAGAAACATCTGCTGCAAATACAGGATTCTCCTTTCATGAGGGGAAACAGTGCAAAAGGGAGAAAATAATGTGTCCACCATGTCTATAAATATATCTAATGATGATACAAAGAAGGAAAATAAAACAAAATGAAATAGTGGTAATAACAATGTAACCAATGTACATCTGTGATATCTGACACTGCTTATAACATCTCCGGAATATAGACTTACCGAGTATTCAGCCCATCAGTATAAAGCACCAATAATCTATATAGCAACAGCAAGCAAAGAATTACAGGTGTGATAGTAATAAAACATCATTTTATGCATTGCTTATGCAGTGCCCCAGAGTCCTGGTCGTTGCAGTAATATTAATCTTCCACCAGGGGGAGTGATATTACGTCTGAAGGCAATAAAGGAGATCTCTTTGCCAGGTATCACAAACCATACATCACACATCACACTCCAGTCCACCAGGGGGAGCTACGCTCCTATCTATTAGGGCACTCCTCACAATTAGGTAAAACTGGTGGTTTGGATAGAAAGGCAGATGCTGACTGGGCTTCACCAAGTCAGTTCCTGTCAGGCAGACAGAAGGGAAGGAGGAACATCACAGAGCTGCAGACAGAGATGTCCCTGACAGGGGTGAGATCCTGTCAGAGGCTTAGACAGAAGGCCACGGAGCTGCGCCTGCCCCACGTGCGGCAGCATCCTAAGGAAGGAAGGGTGAGAAACGAAGTCATAGCACAAGAAGAGGAATCCAGAGGGAGTTCTGCCCTGCAAGAGGCTGCCTCCTTCTGAGGCACAGAATCCGGTAGCCGGAACACCGAGGGAGAAATCGTCTCCAAGCCTTACTTCAGAGACCGGCAGGACAGTTAATTCCACGTTGGCTGCCCGACCATATACCCAGGAGGCACGGTGGCAACTTGTGGGGGCTGGGGCGTTGTAGGGTCCCTGTAAAAAGCCTCAGGCCACCAGTCATACGGGTTTGTCCTATCGATACCATCTGGGGGACAGAGAGAAAGAGACATTACATCTACAATAGTTGTGAGGACCTTTTCGAGAAGCTTAGCAGGGAGGTGCTAAAACACACAGGCGCTAGAGGAAGGCTACTGATTTCCACCTGGATAAGGGGACTCTGTATTTGCCTTCAGACCGGCTGGACTCTGTCTACCCTGTGGTCTGTACCTAGGACGCGGATGCTGAAGCCTTCAATAAAGGTAAAGAGACTGCAACCGTGTGTCCTCATTATTCATCCACCATCTACACCTCTGGGAAGCCCTGGGGATACACTTCACCTGTGGGAAGGTATACCATCTAGCTGCCATAACATCACCCCACCGGACCCCTAAGCAGCGTCGGTCACCCTGACCGAATACCACAGGTGGCGTCATGAACATTATCCCTTTAAAGACCTTTCCCCCATTTATAACGGACGTCCCTAGGGCCACGGACCGGGTCAGCCACCGTGACATCCCGACCGAGAACCGAAGACCCGGTACCGAGTAACCCCTTGCCCTATGGGGGTGCTCCACTTAAAAAAAGAGAGAAAATAACACGTCTAACAACCCACAATATGGAAAACGAGGATGGTCTATTGAAGCATCGGCCACAGAACACAGACACAAGTTACTAGACCTATACATGTAACCAGGGCCCTATCAGGGCATTACTGGCCTTACTGCTGTATGGGGTCCGGGCCCCCCCTCTTGTGCTTCTGCTCACCAGACCCCACGGCGTCTAACCAAACTGCTGCGCAGCTCCAGTTCCCTCTGCCCTCTGGCCTTTTGGTCAGGTGACGGTGCGTACACGATGATGTCATCGTGTAGGCACCATCCTATATGGGGACACCAGAAGCAGAGCTGCGCATGCAGGGGATCATCAGTGAGATAAGTATGAAAAACTATATAAAATGAATTAAATGGGTGAGGTGGAGGGTGACTGCAAGTGATGGTTGGGGGACTTCAAATCATAAAGTGAGGGAGGGGATGGGGACTGCACATGATGAAGTGAGGGGGTGGGGGACTACACATGATGAAGTGGGGGAGGGGACTGGAAATTATGAAATTGGGGGTAGAGGACTGCAAATGATGAAGTGACGTGGGAGCAGGACTGCAAATGATGAAGTGAGGGAGGGGAAGGGGTCTGCAAATGATGACGTGAAGGAAAGGACGGGACTGCAAATGATGATGTGAGGGGGGACTGCAAATGATGAAGTGAGGAGGGGAAGGGGACTGCAAATGATGAAGTGAGGGAGGGGAGGGGGATTGCAAATGATAAATGGATGGGGTGGGGAGAGCAAGTGATGAATTGAAGTTGGGGACTTGGGGGAGAAAAAAAATGATGAATTTTGAGGGTGAGCGGAGTAAATGAGGATATATTGAGACTGATGGATGGGGGGCAGTAAATGATGATTTGGCGTGGGGACGTAAATAATGATAAATTCAGGGTGGGGGGAGAGTAATTAATCTATTGAATGTGGAGGAGAGAAGCTGATGAAGAATAGAAGGTGGGGGTGGGAGAGAAACAAGACATGTCATAATGAATTGGGGCATGCAAATATAATGAATTTGGGGAGGGGAGGTGCATAGTGGGGGCGTGGAGGATGTAGTGACTGGAATTGAATTGGGGGAAAGAGTACTGGGGCTGATTATTTTATATATTTATTAGGTGGGGAAAGTGCCTATGTATAGTTAGTTGGGTTATAATGGTCGATTATAATTTATATTTGGAATGATGGGTAGCATAATAAATAATTATGTATTAATTGTGGGTGCATGTCTGTATTCAGCTGTGAAGTGTAGAAAAAAGGGAAAAAGTGGGGAATGTGTTCGGGAAGTGGGGCTCTAGAGATAACTGTGTGTTATTTTATGTAGAGGCGAGTCCTGGATAGAAGAAGTAATGGTGGTCCGCTCTGGATGAAGAAGAAAAGAAATATGAAGGACTTCAATTAGAGATGTCTCTGGTAAATGATTGTATTATCTGTACACTGACATTATATGCAAAGCTCTTGTGTATAATGTCACTGGTGTTCACTGTATTACCTGTACACTGACACTATATACAGAGCTCCTGTGTATAATATCACAGGTGATCCTTGTATTACCTGTATACTGACAATATATACAAAGCTCTTGTGTATATTGTCACTGGTGGTGATCACTGTATTATTTGTACACTATACACTATATTCAGAGCTCCTGTTATAATGCCACTAGTGATCCCTGTATTACATTGTACACAGACTCTATATACAGAGCTCATGTGTATAATGTCACCAGTAATCCCTGCATTACCTGTACACTATACACTGTATATTATATACAGAGCTCCTGTATATAATGTCACTGGTGATCACTGTATTATCTGTACACTGACACTATATACAGAGCTCCTGTGTATAATTTCACTGGTGATGATCACTGTATTACCTGTTCACTATATACTATATACAGAGCTCCTGTATATAATATCACCAGTGATCCCTGTATTATCTGTACACTGACACTATATATAGAGCTACTGGGTATAATGTCACTGGTGATCACTGTATTACCTGTACACTATATACTGTATACAGAACTCCTGTGTATAATGTCACCAGTGATCCCTGTATTACCTGTACACTGACACTATATATAGAACTCCTGTGTATAATGTCAATGGTGATCACAGTATTACCTGTACACTGACACTATATACAGAGCTCCTGTGCATGTCGCTAGTGATCCATGTGTTACCTGTACACAGACACCATATACAGAGGTCCTGTGTATAATGTCAAAGGTGATCACTGAATTACCTGTACATTATACACTATATACAGAGCTCCTGTGTATAATTTCACTGGTGATCACTGTATTACCTGTATACTATAAACTGTATATTATATAAAGAGCACCTATATATAATGTCATATACAGTATAGTGTATAACCTGTACACTATACATTGTATATTATATACAGGACTCCTGTGTATAATGTTATTGGTGATCACTGTATTACCTGTACACTATACGCTGTATTTTATGTACTGAGCTCCTGTGTTTAATGTCACTAGTGATCTCTACATTACCTGTACACTGACACTATATACAAAGCTCCTCTGTATAATGTCATTGGTGATCACTGTATTACCTGCACACTATACACTATATACAGAGCTACTATGTATAATGTCTCTGGTGATCACTGTATTACCTGTACACTATACACTATATACAGAGCTCCTGTGTATAATATCACTGGTGATCACTGTATTACTTGTTCTCTGACACTATATACAGAGCTCCTGTGTATAATGTCACTGGTGATCACTGTATTCCCTATATACTGACACTAGATGCAGAGGTTCTTTTTATAATGTCACTGGTGATCACTGTATTACCTGTACACTGTCACTATATACAGAGCTCCTGTGTATAATATCACTGGTGATCACTGTATTACTTGTTCTCTGACACTATATACAGAGCTCCTGTGTATAATGTCGCTGGTGATCACTGTATTCCCTATATACTGACACTAGATGCAGAGGTTCTTTTTATAATGTCACTGGTGATCACTGTATTACCTGTACACTGACACTATATACAGAGCTCATGTTTATAATGTCACTGGTGATCACTGCATTCTCTGTACACAAACACTACATACAGAGCTCTGATGTATAATGTCTCTGGTGATCACTGTATTACCTGTACACTATACACTGTATATTATATACAGAGCTCCTGTGTATAATCTTATTGGTGATCACTGTATTACCTGTACACTATACATTGTATTTTATGTACAGAGCTCCTACATTTAATGTCACTAGTGATGTCTTACCTGTACACTGACACTAAAATAAAGTTAAAAAAAACAAACAACAATATTCCATACCTTCCGTCGTTCCGTCAGTCCCACGATGTAAATCCATCTGAAGGGGTTAAATCATTTTACAGCCAGGAGCTGTGCTAATGCACCCGCTCCTGTCTGTAAAATGTTGTGAATGAATGGAGTGCAGGGGAATGTCCTGTAGTTACCTTGAGTCGCGGTGATGCCCCCTGCTGGATGTCCTCATATGAACTCGAGCCTGGGAAAAGTTGTTTTTTTTTTACTTTATTTCAGGTGACAAGGGTCTTCAGGTGGATTACCAGTATAATAAAATATTAAAACACCCTGTGTCTTTATTTCATTAAAATACTTTTAAATAATGTGTGTGTGTTTTATTAACCATTTCGTACTACTGGATTAATAATGGATAGGTGTCATAATTGACGCCTCTCCATTATTAATCTGGCTTAATGTCACCTTACAATAGCAAGTTGACATTAACCCTTCATTACCCCATATCCCACCGCTACACGGGAGTGGGAAGAGAGTTGCCAAGTGCCAGAATAGGCGCATCTTCCAGATGTGCCTTTTCTGGGGTGGCTGGGGGCAGATGTTTTTAGCCAGGGGGGGTCAATAACCATGGACCCTCTCTAGGCTATTAATATCTGCCCTCAGTCACTGGCTTTACCACTCTGGCGGAGAAAATTGCGCGGGAGCCCACGCCAATTTTTTCCGCGATTTAACCTTTTATTTTACAAGCTACAGTGCCCAAACTTTGCACATACACACTACTAACATTAGTAGTGGGGAATATGCAAAAAAAAGGGATATGAGATGGTTTACTGTACAGTATGTAAACCATGTCTCATAACCTGTCGGGTTTGTGAAGGAGAAATGAAAAGCCAGCAATTGAATTACCGGCTTTTAGGATATCTAGCGCTGAATTAAATATAAATACAGTATATATATATTTGTGTCTCAATGACATATATATATATATATATATATATATATATATATATATATATATATACTGTATATATGTTTTAACGAACATTTGAGCCGAAAAATCCATTAGATGTCGGTTTTGCAAACCTGCGAGAAAATATCGCAGTACGGATGCCATACGGATTACGTACGGAGGATGCCATGCGTAAAATACGCTGCCACACCCTGCCTACGGATGACATACGGATCACTATTTTGGGAACATTTCTGCGTATTACGGCCGTAAAATACGGACCGTATTTTCATACGCTGAGTGTGACGACGGCCTTAGGCAACAAGTTGATGAACTTCAAAATTTTGGTGCCACATGCCAAGAAAACTTTTCTAAATTGCAAACACAGCTGTTGGGTCAGCAAAAGGAAATTATTAAATTACAGAGGCAAACCATAGCAGAAAGAACACAGCCACCTCCAACACCAGAAAAAGTCCATGTAACAACACTGCCGGCATCACTGCATGGCCTCCCATCCCTCACCTGCGTTACACACCAACTTACTCACTACTCCGGGCCATGCTGTGAGTTCTGTCTTTTGCCGGCTCCATCCAGACACCACCACCGCAGATACTTGATACTACACACGGATAGCCCCTAACGAGACTCCTGCACCTCTCCAAGGACTTTGCCCTCCTCTTATTTTCTACTTTCATGAGTAAGGTTTGAAAAAGACCCTGTGGGTCGAAAAGTTACCTTGCAACACTCGGTGAATTTACTATATAAACTGTTGGTGTTATTCTAATAATAAAAATACCACTTGTTTAGCTAACAACACTCTGAAGATACCTTTTTGAGTGCGACTGTTGATGTTTAAGACATAGCAGAAAGAACACAGCCACCTCCAACACCAGAAAAAGTCCATGTAACAACACTGCCGGCATCACTGCATGGCCTCCCATCCCTCACCTGCGTTACACACCAACTTACTCACTACTCCGGGCCATGCTGTGAGTTCTGTCTTTTGCCGGCTCCATGCTGTGTGCCTTATGTCTCCTGCCTGCTCTGTGCATGTTTCCTGGCTGTGTGCATAGGGGGATGGTGCCGGCAATTCCTGGTTCTTATAGAGTCAGTATGCACTTTCCTAAAGTGTCCCCGGCCAATTGCAAAGAGGCCTCAGGTACTTAAGACATTCCCACCCTTAGGGGAATGCCTGAGCAACTATTTCCCTCAGTCAGTGTCTTGCTGCTGAGGTGCCAGGTCCTGTCTCCTTCCGCCTTCTCTGAGGGCTGCATTCCCAGACCTGTTACCGTGCGCTTTGTGTCCTATGTTCCGCCTCCCTGAGGGCTGCATACTTAGGCCTGTGTCCTTGTCCAGTATCTCTTTCCATGTCCGTCCTTGTCTGTATTGTGTCCTAGTCTTGTGTCCTAGCTCCTGTCCCTGTCCCTGACCTTGTCTGAACTCAGTCCTAACCTATATCTGTTTGTATCCCTGTCAGTAGCCTTTCCTATTCCGCTGTATGTTTTCCTGTGGTCTCTGCATCCTGTCACTTTGCTCTGCACTCTGCTCTTCATCATGTGACTTTGCCCTGTGGTTCTGCTCTGCTCTTGTCTCCGCATCTTGCGGCTCTTCTCCGGTCTTTGCTTCGCAACTTGCAGCTCTGCTCTTCTCTTTGCTCCACACCCTTGCGGCTCTGCTCCTCACCCTTGCAGCTCTGCTCCGCTCTTTGCTCTGCACCCTACGGCTTTGCTCTGCTCTTTGTGTTATGATCCTAGTGGCAAGGATCGGAAATCGGACTAGCTAAGAAACTGAACCAACGACTAGCTCTGGGGAAGTGGTAACTGAATTGACCGCAACCTGATCCTATCCGCAAACAACTATAGGCAGCCGTGGAACGTTACCTGGAAATCCTAGACGTCTCGTCACGGCCTGAGAAACTGACTATTCCTAGAGAGAAAGTAAGTCCTCACTTGCCTCAGAGAAATGACCCCAAAGATATAGAAAAGCCCCCCACAAATATTAACGGTGCGTTAAGGGGAAAGCACATACGCAGAGATGAAATAGATTTAGCAAATGAGGCCCACTAACACTAGATAGCAGAAAATAGGAAGAGAACTGTGCGGTCAATGAAAAACCCTATTCAAAATATCCACGCAGAGATTGCTCGAGCCCCCGCACCAACTAAGGGTGCGGGGGAAGCAACTCCGTACCCCAGAGCTTACCAGCAGCGAGAAATCACATATTAGCAAGCTGGACTAAACTCATCATAAACAGAAATCATATTGCAGACAGATGAGCAAAAAATAATCAAACAGAACTTAGCTTCTCATGAAGAGACAGAAAACCAAGATAGTCAGGAGTAATCAGAATAGCACTGAATACATCGACAGCCGGCAACAAGTGGAGGTGAAGCAGAGCTAAATAGGAACCTCCCTAGAGAATAACGAGGCAGCTGATCCAGCCACAGACCCGCAAGATAACAAACCAAGCCACCAGGGGGAGCCCAAAAACAAAACTCACGCAATACCACCTGTGATCACAAGAGGGAGCCCGAAAACAGAGTTCACAACAGTACCCCCCCCTTGAGGAGGGGTCACCGAACCCTCATCAAAACCCCCAGGGCGATCAGGGTGAGCCACATGGAAGGCACGAACCAAATCGGCCGCATGAACATCAGAGGCGACAACCCAGGAATTATCCTCCTGACCATAGCCCTTCCACTTAACCAAATACTGAAGCCTCCGTCTAGAAACACGAGAATCCAAGATCTTCTCAACCACCTATTCCAATTCACCCTCAACCAGCACAGGGGCAGGAGGCTCAACCGAAGGAACCACAGGCACCGCATACCTCCACAACAACGACCGATGGAACACATTATGAATAGCAAACGATGCTGGGAGGTCCAGACGAAATGACACAGGGTTAAGGACTTCCAAAATCTCATAAGGACCGATAAACCGAGGCTTGAACTTAGGAGAGGAGACCTTCATAGGAACAAAGCGAGAAGACAACCACACCAAGTCCCCAACGCGAAGTCGGGGACCCGCACAGCGACGGCGGTTGGCAAAGCGCTGAGCCTTCTCTTGTGACAGCTTCAAATTGTCCACCACATGATCCCAAATCCGATGCAACCTATCCACCACAATATCCACTCCAGGACAGTCAGAAGGCTCCACCTGACCCGAGGAAAAATGAGGATGAAACCCCGAACTACAAAAAAAAGGAGAAACCAAAGTAGCAGAACTAGCCCGATTATTAAGGGCAAACTCGGCCAATGGCAAAAAAGTGACCCAGTCGTCCTGATCAGCAGAAACAAAACATCTTAAATAAGTTTCCAAGGTCTGATTAGTTCGCTCGGTTTGGCCATTCGTCTGAGGATGGAAGGCCGACGAAAAAGACAAATCAATGCCCATCTTAGCACAAAAGGTCCGCCAAAATCTAGACACAAACTGGGATCCTCTGTCGGAAACAATATTTTCAGGGATCCTGTGCAAACGAACCACATTTTGAAAAAACAGTGGAACCAACTCGGAGGAGGAAGGCTACTTAGGCAAGGGCACCAAATGGACCATCTTAGAAAAACGATCACACACCACCCAGATGACAGACATTCTCTGAGAGACAGGGAGATCTGAAATAAAATCCATGGAAATGTGCGTCCAAGGCCTCTTCGGGACAGGCAAAGGTAACAACAAACCACTGGCACGAGAACAGCAAGGCTTAGCCCGAGCACAAATTCCACAAGACTGCACAAAGGAACGCACATCCCGCGACAAGGAAGGCCACCAAAAGGACCTGGCCACCAAATCTCTGGTACCAAATATTCCAGGATGGCCCGCCAACACCGAAGAATGAACCTCGGAAATGACTCTACTGGTCCATCTATCTGGGACAAACAGTCTATCCGGTGGACAACGGTCAGGTCTATCCGCCTGAAACTTCTGCAACACTCGTCGCAAATCTGGGGAGATGGCGGACAAAATCACCCCTTCTCTGAGGACACAAGCCGGCTCTGAATCTCCAGGAGAGTCAGGCACAAAACTCCTAGAAAGAGCATCAGCCTTCACATTCTTCGAACCAGGCAGGTACGAGACCACGAAACCAAAACGAGAGAAAAACAACGACCAACGAGCCTGTCTAGGATTCAGCCGCTTGGCCGACTCGAGATAAATCAGATTTTTGTGATCAGTCAAGACCACCACACGATGCTTAGCTCCCTCGAGCCAATGTCGCCACTCCTCAAATGCCCACTTCATAGCCAACAACTCCCGATTACCGACATCATAATTCTGCTCGGCAGGCGAAAACTTTCTTGAAAAGAAAGCACATGGCTTCATCACAGAGCCATCAGAGCTTCTCTGCGACAAAACAGCCCCCGCTCCAATCTCAGAAGCATCAACCTCGACCTGGAAAGGAAGAGAGACATCTGGCTGACATAAGACCGGAGCAGAAGAAAACCAGTGCTTCAGCTCCCGAAAGGCCTCCACAGCCGCAGGAGACCAATTGGTAACATCAGAACCCTTCTTGGTCAAATCCATCAAAGGCTTAACAACACCAGAAAAATTAGCGATGAAGCGACGGTAAAAATTAGCAAAACCCAAGAACTTCTGAAGACTCTTAACAGATGTAGGCTGAGTCCAGTCATGAATAGCCTGAAACTTGACTGAGTCCATCTCAATAGTAGAAGGAGAAAAAATGAAACCCAAAAAAGAAACCTTCTGGACTCCAAAAATACATTTTGAGCCCTTCACAAATAAAGCATTGGCACGCAGGACCTGAAACACCATCCTGACCTGCTTAACATGAGACTCCCAATCATCAGAAAAAAACAGAATATCATCCAGATACACAATCATAAATTTATCCAGATATTCGCGGAAGATGTCGTGCATGAAGGACTGAAAGACAGAAGGAGCGTTAGAAAGTCCAAAAGGCATCACCAAGTACTCAAAGTGGCCTTCGGGCGTATTAAATGCAGTTTTCCATTCATCACCCTGCTTAATACGCACAAGGTTATAAGCACCACGAAGATCTATCTTGGTGAACCAACTAGACCCCCTAATGTGAGCAAACAGATCAGATAACAATGGCAAAGGATACTGAAATTTAACCATGATCTTATTTAGAAGGCGATAATCAATACAAGGTCTCAGGGAACCATCCTTCTTAGCCACAAAAAAGAACCCCGCACGAAGAGGGGAGGAGGAGGGGCGAATAAGTCCTTTCTCCAAAGACTCCTTTATATAACTCCGCATAGCAGCATGCTCCGGCACTGACAAATTGAAGTGTCGTCCCTTAGGAAACTTACTACCAGGAATCAAATTTATAGCACAATCACAATCCCTATGAGGAGGTAGAGAACTGAGCTTGGGCTCATCAAATACATCCTGGTAGTCCGACAAAAACGCAGGGACTTCAGAAGGAGTGGATGAAGCAAATGACACCACAGGAGCGTCGCCATGAATTCCCTGGCAACCCCAACTTGACACAGACATTGCTTTCCAATCCAGGACTGGATTATGAGTCTGCAACCATGGCAG
The DNA here is from genome assembly GCF_051348905.1 of Ranitomeya variabilis. Lineage (NCBI taxonomy): Eukaryota > Metazoa > Chordata > Amphibia > Anura > Dendrobatidae > Ranitomeya > Ranitomeya variabilis. The sequence continues at coordinate 731,194,647 of NC_135232.1, forward strand.
ACCCAACACGACGACATCATGCAAATTATGCAGTACAAGAAAGCGAATCACCTCCTGATGAACAGGAGTCATGCACATGGTCACTTGCGTCCAGTACTGAGGTTTATTCATAGCCAATGGTGTAGCATCAATTCCCCTTAGTGGAATAGGGAATTTTAAAGGCTCCAAAACAAAACCACAGCACCTGGCAAATGACAAATCCATCAGACTCAGGGCAGCACCTGAATCCACAAAAGCCATAACCGGGTAAGATGACAGGGAACAAATCAGGGTAACAGACAAAATGAACTTAGGCTGTAAAGTCCTGATGGTGACAGACTTATCAATCTTTTTTGTGCGCTTAGAGCATGCTGAGATAACATGAGCTGAGTCACCACAGTAAAAGCACAACCCATTTTGCCGTCTATAATTTTGCCGTTCACTTCTGGTCAGAATTCTATCACATTGCATAGACTCAGGTGTCTGTTCAGAAGACACCGCCAAATGGTGCGCAGGTTTGCGCTCCCGCAAACGCCAATCAATCTGAATGGCCAGAGTCATTGACTCATTTAGACCTGCAGGCGTAGGGAACCCCACCATGACATTCTTAATGGCTTCAGAAAGACCTTTTCTGAAATTTGCAGCCAGGGCACACTCATTCCATTGAGTAAGCACCGACTATTTCCGAAATTTCTGGCAGTACACCTCTGCTTCATCTTGCCCCTGAGAGAGGGCCAACAAAGCTTTTTCAGCCTGGTTCTCAAGATTAGGTTCCTCATAGAGCAATCCAAGGGCCAGAAAAAACGCATCCACACTGAGCAATTCAGGATCCCCTGGCGCCAATGCGAAGGCCCAATCTTGAGGGTCGCCGCGCAAGAAAGAAATAATAATCTTAACTTGCTGAACGGAATCACCAGAGGAACGAGGTTTCAAAGAAAGAAACAACTTGCAATTGTTCTTAAAATTCAGGAACCTAGATCTATCTCCAGAAAACAACTCCGGAATAGGTATTCTAGGCTCTGACATAGGACTGTGAACAACAAAATCCTGAATACTTTGTACCCTTGCAGCAAGATGATCTACACTGGAGGCCAAACTCTGGATATCCATATCAGCAGCTGAACTCAGAGCCACACCAAGATTAAGAGGAGGAGAGAGGCTAGACACACAGCAGCTAGACACACAGAAACAAAAAAAAAAACCTCAAGGCTTCTCTTCTCCTGCTTCTGCCATGCAATTAACACTTTATGGGCCGGCTGTACTGTTATGATCCTAGTGGCAAGGATCGCAAATCGGACTAGCTAAGAAACTGAACCGACGACTAGGTCTGGGGAAGTGGTAACTGAATTGACCGCAACCTGATCCTATCCGCAAACAACTATAGGCAGCCGTGGAACATTACCTGGAAATCCTAGACGTCTCGTCACGGCCTGAGAAACTGACTATTCCTAGAGAGAAAGTAAGTCCTCACTTGCCTCAGAGAAATGACCCCAAAGATACAGAAAAGCCCCCCACAAATATTAACGGTGAGTTAAGGGGAAAGCACATACGCAGAGATGAAATAGATTTAGCAAATGAGGCCCACTAACACTAGATAGCAGAAAATAGGAAGAGAACTGTGCGGTCAATGAAAAACCCTATTCAAAATATCCACGCAGAGATTGCTCGAGCCCCCGCACCAACTAACGGTGCGGGGAAGCAATTCCGTACCCCAGAGCTTACCAGCAGCAAGAAATCACATATTAGCAAGCTGGACTAAACTCATCATAAACAGAAATCATATTGCAGACAGATGAGCAAAAAATAATCAAACAGAACTTAGCTTCTCATGAAGAGACAGAAAACCAAGATAGTCAGGAGTAATCAGAATAGCACTGAATACATCGACAGCCGGCAACAAGTGGAGGTGAAGCAGAGCTAAATAGGAACCTCCCTAGAGAATAACGAGGCAGCTGATCCAGCCACAGACCCGCAAGATAACAAACCAAGCCACCAGGGGGAGACCAAAAACAAAACTCACGCAATACCACCTGTGACCACAAGAGGGAGCCCGAAAACAGAGTTCACAACATCTTTGCTCCGCACCTTGCGGCTCTGCTCTGCACCTTGTGGCTCTGCTCTGCTCTCGCTTTGCGGCTCCGCTCTGTGACCCCGCTCTGCTCTTGCTCTGCGGTTCCGCTCTTTGCGGTTCTGCCCTGCTCCGCTCCTTGCTTTTCTGCCTTGCTCCGATCCTTGCGGTTCTGCTCCGCTCTCGTTCCGCACCTCGCAGGCCTTTGTCCTTACTGTCTGAACAGGTCTCTACCTGTTCCCATATATCACTCATACCTGTCCGTGTTCTCTCCTCCCTGAATCAGTCCCTGCTCCTCCAGTCTGAACAGGTCCCAACCTGTTCCCATATACCACTCACACCTGTCCGTGTTCTTGTTGCTCCCGAATCAGTCCCTGCTCCTCCGGTATGTACCGGTCTCTACCTGTTCCCATATATCACTCACACCTGCCCATGTTCCTGTGCCTTCTGAGTCAGTCCCTGTCCCTTCGGTCCCAGCTGTGCCCGCCTGCCAGTGTCTCAACCGTGCCCACCTGCCAGTGTCTCAGCCGTGCCCACCTGCCAGTGTCTCAGCCATGCCCGCCTGCCAGTGTCTCAGCCGTCCCTGCCTGCCAGTCTCAGCCGTGCCCGCCTGCCTGCCAGTGTCTCTGCCGTGCCCGCCTGCCTGCCAATGTCTCTGCCATGCGAGCCTGCCTGCCATTGTCTCAGCCATGCCTGCCTGCCTGCGTTCCGTCCCCCAGTGGGATCAGCAGCCACAGCCAGACACCACCCTGGTATGGTACCTGGCAGCTACCTGCCGCACAAGCCTGACCTCACCACCAGAGGCTCCAGTGAACACCAAGGTAGCTGCTTAGTCACACCCCTTCCAGGGTAGTCTGGTTTGTGGCACAGTGGGGCCACTCCCCCATGCTCACGCCAACCAGTCAGGGCACGAGCGTTACAGTTTGCTCGGTCCATGGTCTCCGCTGAGTCCTATGTCCTATCACTCTCGGAGCAAGATTAACTTTTTTTCTGGCCAGCATCAGCAACTGGATCATTTCTTTACCTGGTCTAAAATCCTGTCCTTTACTGCTCCACCCACAATCGTCATCTCTAATGAGCTATTTGATCAACTTAAGTTTTGCGCTCCTAAATTTGAACCCGTCCCAGCCGATCCGCCAAGCTACGATGGGGATCCAAAGCAGTGCCGTGTATTCTTGGAGCAGTGCTTACGGTATTTCAAATGGCATGCTCCCTATTTCATCACAGAGTGAATTAAAGTAGGATTCTTAATGACCTACCTAGCAGGAGATGCTTTGAAGTGGCTCAACCCCTCTGGGAAGCAGGGGATCCCATCACCTCGAATCTGCCGGCCTTCCTGGTAGCCTTCTGTAAGGTCTTTGATAAGCCTAATACAGCGTCTTCTGAAAAGCCTTCCTCCCCAAGCTCACAGAGACGGACCCGACAAAAGAAACCTGTGGGTAACCCATCACATCCGTCCATGACCGTCCAAGACTCACCTTTTCCATAACCTGACAAAGCAGCCACCCGAGCAAGATCCAAGAGATCTGATAAGAGTGGGCTAGCAAACCTACAGTCTGAATCTAGTCCTGAGAATGAAATACGATATCGCTGCGGTTGTAAGGAACATCCTGACGGTCTCTGCCCTGTGAAGCCTATACTCCAAAACCCTGGGCCAGTAGGAGAGGCTGCCCTTGGTGAGACTACCTCCTCTCCATTAAAGTCAATGACAGTGTCTCTGCCTTCTGGGAGCTTTGGTATGTTTAAGCTGCCAGCCAGACGGAGTCTGTGTGTAATCTTCGTCTTTCAGCTCCAGAACCCGGTGAGGGCGTTGTCTGGTGATGGCCGAGCCCTACTTAAGAGCAGTCTAGTCCTGCAAAGACATCTACAGCTCCAAGTCGGAGCCTTATACTCGAAGAAGTTTGTCTTCCGTATGCTGTCTGGTATGCCCATGGGTCATTCTGAGCCTAAGACTCCACCACCCGTTCTGGTCTGGAGACCCAGCAAGGTGCTTCGTTTGAATCAGCCTGGTTGCGAGAAGTGTCTGGTTCCCGTGCATCAAAAACAGTCAGCAGTGTTGTCTTCTTCTTCAGCTGGTCTGCTAGTCGAGTCAAGGTGTGATGACGTCTCCAAAGATGGGGAGGCGGTGACAATCTCTCCACACATCTCCAAAGACTATACCAGTAATCTGTTCCCAGGAACATCCCTGCCTCTTGGATGTTTTCTTCTGAATAACAGGCATAAGATGGTTCCTATGTGGGTACCTTCAGTGTCCATGTGGCCTGTTGGTGAAGATGCCAAAACAGAAGTTTATGTAGCTCCCCCACTGCCGCAGGGCCGAGGGGTACCCGGTACCGGGCCTCTGAGTCTCTGCTCTGGGATTGTCACAGTGGCTAGACCCGGTCCGTGACCCTGCTGAGGGGCGTACAGTAATAGATGTGGATGGTGGTAGTGGTGCGGTGTAGTGCCGGTCGCAGTTAATAACGAGGACACAAGGTTGCAGTCTCTTTACCTCTTTACTGAAGGCTTCTGGGTCCTCAGTCCGGAATACGGTTAACCGGGCTGCGCAAGTCTGGCCGGTCTGATGGCACCTCCAGAGTTCCCGTTGCAGGTGGAAATCTGTGCCTTCCTTCTAGTGCTTGTGTGTTGTGGTCCTCCCCTGCTGTGCTTACGGGATAGTCCCCACAACTGTTGTGTCTGTTCCTCGAGTTCCCTCACAACAACTCAATTCTGATGTTCTTCTTATTCTCGTCCCCCAGATCTTATGGTAGGACGCACCCGTATGACGGGAAGGCTCGGAGCTCTTCCGGGACCCTAGAGTCGCCCCTCTCCAAAGGTTGCCCCCTATGTCTGCGTAGGTGATGTAGGTGAGACAGCCAGCCTATAGCTCTCTGTCCTGCCGTTGGTTTGAAGTAATGCCTAGAGCTCTGTACTTCCTCAGCGTTCCGGCCACCGGTTATTTACGCCTCAGTAGGATGTTGCCTCGGTCTAACAGCACAACTCCTACTGGTATTTCTCCCTGTTGCGTTGATCTCGTTTCTCACTCAGCACAATAAATCTCGCTTCTTATCCTTTCTTAGGGCACCGCCGCTATCAGGTGCAGGCGCGGTCCCGTAGCTTTCTCTCTGATTGCCAGGCCTCTGTCAGGATCCCACCCCTGACAGGGACCCTACCGAATCTTCCCCTACAACACCCTCTGCCACAAGGTGTTGCCTGGTTCCAACCCAGTCAGCATTCTCTCTAACTTCCTGCCTAACCCCCAGTTTTAACAGACTGTGAGGAGTGGCCTAATGAATAGTACCCTTAGCTCCCCCTGGAGGCCAGACTGTGAAATGTATTGGTGTATGTGATACCTGGTCAGATGAACTCCTTCAGTGCCATCAGACGTACCATAGCCCCCCTTAGCGGCGGAGCCACAGTACTGCAACGACCAGGACTCTGGGGCGCTGCACTCCCCCCCGGTTAAATCCAGTACTCCTGGACTGGGAAGAAAACAACAATACATGTCAGCAAAAAGACAAACAATTTTGAAAATGCAAGTATAAGTCAACTTTTTAACAGAGCTTCCCTTTATGGGAGGTGAGGACACTTGAACGTTACAAACATGGTTAAATACTTGTAAATAACTTTACTATAAATAACTTTTCTTACCCAACCGGGTATTCTACTAAGTGCAAAATTTTTGAACACTAATCCAACATTGCCTTTAATGACGTACCTGCTGAATCCACTAAAGACCTTCTTATAATCACATTATAAGGTTACTGAACATTTTTACATTCTCCTACTTTAAGTCTGCAGGACCGCCTGTCCTAACCGCTCCAGACCTACTGCCTCTCCTTTCTGTTACAGGACCGCCCCTTTCCGCCCGGGCCTACTGTCCTTCCACTACTATACACAGTATAGAACATATCATTTTTCTTTCAGTTTAAGATCACTGAGCCATCTCTATATGGCTCCTAGGAGGACTCACTAACTAACCCCGTACGGGTTCACTTTCTGTCCTCATTCTCTAACACATTATCAAACATTTCTTACAATCAACTAGTTGGCTACATATAACTTCTTCATATTAGCATCATTACTAGTGTTGAGCGATACTTTCCGATATCGGAAAGTATCGGTATCGGAAAGTATCGGCCGATACCGTCACAGTATCGGAATCCAATCCGATACCGATACCCGATCCCAATGCAAGTCAATGGGACGAAAATATCGGAATTAAAATAAACCCTTTATACACTTGTAGGTTCATTCTACATGAAGGAAAACAACTAAGAATATTGTAGGATGTATTGGGGGACGTGGCGGAGATATTAAAGGGACAGAGGTTTAGCCCAATGTAATAGAATAGCAGGATTTTTTATTTTTTTTTATGAAGTTCGGCGTTAGAAAGAATTTGACTATGTTTTTTTTTTTTTTTTTATGTCAGATATTGATGTTTCACTACTTCCACGCCATTCACCTTCTTTTTTACTTCTCCCACGCTTTCTTCTTAATTATCCTCATCATCAGCTTCTTTGACATCAACTTCTTCACCTTATTCATCTTCTTCTTCATCTTCTACCTATTATTTTTTGGGTTACATTGTTCATATTCTTTTTATTTTACTATTATCTTCATCATATTCAACTTCTTCATCATATTCTTATTTGTGACAGGCATTCCCGTAGTTGTTATCTATAAAAGTTTGAAGATTACACCTTCCGTTCTGCCTGTCACAAAACAGTTACATTTGTCCGCGTTCAGTTTGGCCTGCAGCATCAGGCTTTATCCAGGGGCACCACGAGGAGGAACGGACTCACCCCCATACACTGCTTAGTCTTCTTCTGCTTATAATTTACATAATATTTTTTGCTCTGATATTTTGTGTTATGCTTAATGTCCTTCTGCTCTTTGTTCTGCAGCCTCTTGTTCTTCTGCTTCTCGGTCTTCCAGGTCGTCGTCGTCTCCAGGGTCGTCGTCTCCGGGGTCGTCGTCATCGGGGTGGTCTTCAGGGTCGTCGTCTCCGGGGTCGTCGTCATCGGGGTGGTCTTCGGGGTCATCGTCTCCAGGGTCGTCGTCATCACGGTGGTTGTCGTCTCTGGTGTCGTCGTCATCTTAGGGGTGGTCTTCTGGGTCATTGTGTTTAGTCTCTTGAACTTGGAAATGTAGCAGAAGGTACAAGAAGGCTGAGAAAATGCCGAGAACCAGCTGATGGAACTGGAACTCGGATGGCTACCCGAAGGTCCAAGAGCCAATGGAACTACCGAGGACCAGCTGACGTTACTGGAACCCGGTTACTAAGCAGGAGGTACCTGTGCTGAAAGCACTACCAAGGACCACCTGACGTTGGTGGAACTCGGATACCCAGAGGGAGGCACCTAAGCCAAAGGCTCTGCCCGGAACCAGCTGACGGTACTGGAACCAGGATGGGGAGCAGAAGGTACAAGAGCAAAAGACACTGCCGAGAACCAGCTGACGGTGCTGGAACCCGGATGGGTAGCCGAAGGTCCAAGAGCCAATGGAACTACCGAGGACCAGCTGACGTTACTGGAACCCGGTTACTAAGCAGGAGGTACCCGTGCCTGAAAGCACTACCAAGGACCACCTGACGTTGGTGGAACTCGGATACCAAAGGGAGGCACCTAAGCCAAAGGCTCTGCCCGGAACCAGCTGACGGTACTGGAACCAGGATGGGGAGCAGAAGGTACAAGAGCAAGTGTCTGCGTGGCTTTTGCAGGACACGATGCCGGCTGCACAGCAGGGGAACAGCTGGCGGTGCTGGACCCCACTGACACATTGGCGAGGTGTTTTTCTCTGTGCAGCTAGCACATCTGGGCCCCAACTGGCGGTGTGTTAGAGCCCAGGGTCAGCAGGAGGAGGAGCAGGAGGAGGAGGAGCAGGGGGAGGGGAGTGTAGGCCGAAGCCTGCACTGGCGGCAGCTTTGGGTCTGTTGTGTCTGCGTGGCTTTTGCAGGACACGTTGCCGGCTACACAGCAGGGGAACAGCTGGCGGTGCTGGACCCCACTGACACATTGGCGAGGTGTTTGGCTCTGTGCAGCCAGCACTTCCGGACAGCAACTAGCGTTGTTGGAGCCCGGGCTCTGCAGGTGGAGCAGAGTGTAGGCCGAAGCCTAATTGAACCGATTTCAAAAGTCACCTTTAACCCCCCCTCAGGGGTTACAAAGTAGAAGAGCCACAGCTTATGCAGCAGCAGTGCTGCGCAAGTCAAAGGTTGCTCTTGTAATTTTTCTCCTTGCACACGCTGAATGGAACACGTATAACATTCAGCCCTTTATACAGTCAAACTGTGTAATGGAGGCGAGAGTTCCCTTTGTAATGAGACGCAGCACAGGTGTCAAGAATCCCACCTTGGTGCTGGGTGCAGCCTCCCGAGCGTTGTTATTTGCTGTACAGGAGTCTGCGCTGTCGTGTTATCCCCTGGCCTAGCGCCGTTAGCGCTGCCCATCTTCTGGCATCATGTAATGTCGGCCGGTGCGGTTCGCGATGCCCATGAATCCCAGCCCCGCAGTGTCTTAACATTGTTAAAACACTGCGGGGCTGGGATTCAGGGCCTGGCGCAGCACATATGTTGGCCTCTCACACTCGGGTCCTTACACCCGCTTCAGACTGTGCGGCGTCATCTGATCCCTTATCGCATGCCACGGCCATGAAGCCGCACAGTCCGAAGAAGGCGGAAGGAGAGGAGGGACAGGCGAACTGATGCACTGATCCTGCCCATCAATCACACCCTCGCAGTCCCAATAAATAAGACACCGAGGGGCGTTGTGTGGGTCAGGGCGGCCGCAGAGGCGCAGGCAGCCAAACAATGATGCCAGAAGACGGGCAGCGCTACCAAGGGGGTTGCAGCGTGTCATTACAAAGGAAAGTCACACCACCGGGACGGTTAAATGGTCACACAGAGGACACATTTCAGACGTGTTTTCAGTTCCACATGTGCGAGGAGAATACGTTTCTGAGCCACCTTGCACACATGCAGCATTACCGCTGTACAAGGTGGCTGGATAACGTAAAAACGCCTGGGGGAGGGGGGACAGGTTCCCTTCAATTTCAGTTCTTGTGTCTGCGTGGCTTTTGCAGGACACGTTGCCGGCTGCACAGCAGGGGAACAGCTGGCGGTGCTGGACCCCACTGACACATTGGCGAGGTGTTTTTCTCTGTGCAGCTAGCACATCTGGGCCCCAACTGGCGGTGTGTTAGAGCCCAGGGTCAGCAGGAGGAGGAGCAGGAGGAGGAGGAGCAGGGGGAGGGGAGTGTAGGCCGAAGCCTGCACTGGCGGCAGCTTTGGGTCTGTTGTGTCTGCGTGGCTTTTGCAGGACACGTTGCCGGCTACACAGCAGGGGAACAGCTGGCGGTGCTGGACCCCACTGACACATTGGCGAGGTGTTTGGCTCTGTGCAGCCAGCACTTCCGGACAGCAACTAGCGTTGTTGGAGCCCGGGCTCTGCAGGTGGAGCAGAGTGTAGGCCGAAGCCTAATTGAACCGATTTCAAAAGTCACCTTTAACCCCCCCTCAGGGGTTACAAAGTAGAAGAGCCACAGCTTATGCAGCAGCAGTGCTGCGCAAGTCAAAGGTTGCTCTTGTAATTTTTCTCCTTGCACACGCTGAATGGAACACGTATAACATTCAGCCCTTTATACAGTCAAACTGTGTAATGGAGGCGAGAGTTCCCTTTGTAATGAGACGCAGCACAGGTGTCAAGAATCCCACCTTGGTGCTGGGTGCAGCCTCCCGAGCGTTGTTATTTGCTGTACAGGAGTCTGCGCTGTCGTGTTATCCCCTGGCCTAGCGCCGTTAGCGCTGCCCATCTTCTGGCATCATGTAATGTCGGCCGGTGCGGTTCGCGATGCCCATGAATCCCAGCCCCGCAGTGTCTTAACATTGTTAAAACACTGCGGGGCTGGGATTCAGGGCCTGGCGCAGCACATATGTTGGCCTCTCACACTCGGGTCCTTACACCCGCTTCAGACTGTGCGGCGTCATCTGATCCCTTATCGCATGCCACGGCCATGAAGCCGCACAGTCCGAAGAAGGCGGAAGGAGAGGAGGGACAGGCGAACTGATGCACTGATCCTGCCCATCAATCACACCCTCGCAGTCCCAATAAATAAGACACCGAGGGGCGTTGTGTGGGTCAGGGCGGCCGCAGAGGCGCAGGCAGCCAAACAATGATGCCAGAAGACGGGCAGCGCTACCAAGGGGGTTGCAGCGTGTCATTACAAAGGAAAGTCACACCACCGGGACGGTTAAATGGTCACACAGAGGACACATTTCAGACGTGTTTTCAGTTCCACATGTGCGAGGAGAATACGTTTCTGAGCCACCTTGCACACATGCAGCATTACCGCTGTACAAGGTGGCTGGATAACGTAAAAACGCCTGGGGGAGGGGGGACAGGTTCCCTTCAATTTCAGTTCTTGTGTCTGCGTGGCTTTTGCAGGACACGTTGCCGGCTGCACAGCAGGGGAACAGCTGGCGGTGCTGGACCCCACTGACACATTGGCGAGGTGTTTTTCTCTGTGCAGCTAGCACATCTGGGCCCCAACTGGCGGTGTGTTAGAGCCCAGGGTCAGCAGGAGGAGGAGCAGGAGGAGGAGGAGCAGGGGGAGGGGAGTGTAGGCCGAAGCCTGCACTGGCGGCAGCTTTGGGTCTGTTGTGTCTGCGTGGCTTTTGCAGGACACGTTGCCGGCTACACAGCAGGGGAACAGCTGGCGGTGCTGGACCCCACTGACACATTGGCGAGGTGTTTGGCTCTGTGCAGCCAGCACTTCCGGACAGCAACTAGCGTTGTTGGAGCCCGGGCTCTGCAGGTGGAGCAGAGTGTAGGCCGAAGCCTAATTGAACCGATTTCAAAAGTCACCTTTAACCCCCCCTCAGGGGTTACAAAGTAGAAGAGCCACAGCTTATGCAGCAGCAGTGCTGCGCAAGTCAAAGGTTGCTCTTGTAATTTTTCTCCTTGCACACGCTGAATGGAACACGTATAACATTCAGCCCTTTATACAGTCAAACTGTGTAATGGAGGCGAGAGTTCCCTTTGTAATGAGACGCAGCACAGGTGTCAAGAATCCCACCTTGGTGCTGGGTGCAGCCTCCCGAGCGTTGTTATTTGCTGTACAGGAGTCTGCGCTGTCGTGTTATCCCCTGGCCTAGCGCCGTTAGCGCTGCCCATCTTCTGGCATCATGTAATGTCGGCCGGTGCGGTTCGCGATGCCCATGAATCCCAGCCCCGCAGTGTCTTAACATTGTTAAAACACTGCGGGGCTGGGATTCAGGGCCTGGCGCAGCACATATGTTGGCCTCTCACACTCGGGTCCTTACACCCGCTTCAGACTGTGCGGCGTCATCTGATCCCTTATCGCATGCCACGGCCATGAAGCCGCACAGTCCGAAGAAGGCGGAAGGAGAGGAGGGACAGGCGAACTGATGCACTGATCCTGCCCATCAATCACACCCTCGCAGTCCCAATAAATAAGACACCGAGGGGCGTTGTGTGGGTCAGGGCGGCCGCAGAGGCGCAGGCAGCCAAACAATGATGCCAGAAGACGGGCAGCGCTACCAAGGGGGTTGCAGCGTGTCATTACAAAGGAAAGTCACACCACCGGGACGGTTAAATGGTCACACAGAGGACACATTTCAGACGTGTTTTCAGTTCCACATGTGCGAGGAGAATACGTTTCTGAGCCACCTTGCACACATGCAGCATTACCGCTGTACAAGGTGGCTGGATAACGTAAAAACGCCTGGGGGAGGGGGGACAGGTTCCCTTCAATTTCAGTTCTTGTGTCTGCGTGGCGGTCGCAGGACACGTTGCCGGCTACACAGCAGGGGAACAGCTGGCGGTGCTGAACCCCACTGACACATTGGCTGGTGTTTTTCTCTGTGCAGCTAGCACATCTGGGCCCCAACTGGCGGTGTTAGAGCCCAGGGTCAGCAGGAGGAGCAGGGGGAGCGGAGTGTAGGCCGAAGCCTGCACTCGAGCAAGTTGAAAGGAAACCTTTAACCCCCCCCCAGGCGTTTGTAGCTGAAAGAGCCATTGTGTACAGCACTAATGCTGGAAAAGGTAAACTTAGCTCTTTTAATTATGGTCCTTGTACATGCGGAACCTAACATTTATGAAATGTGTCTCCTCACAGCGTTAAACCGTCCGGTAGGTGGAACTTTCCTTTGTCGTGTGACGCAGCACAGCAATCATTTTTACCCCCTTGGCGCCGTGCGCCGCCTCCTCAGCGTTGTTTGAATCTGTCCCGGAGCCTGCGCTGTTAGGTTAGCCCTTGGCCATGCACACATGTTGCGCTGCCCGTCTTCTGACCTCATTTGGTGTCAGGCTGGCTGCGCCTGTGCGGGTGCGCTGGCCGAGATCCCGCCTCGCAGTGTCGTCTAATGTAATCCCACCGCGGGCCTGTGATCCGTGCCCGTGCGCAGTGCATATCCTCTCCTCTCACTCCCCTCCCTACGGCTTTTTCAGACTGTGCGGTGTCACGGCCGTGGCATGCTATTAGGGACCAGCTGACATCGCACAGTCTGAAGAAGCCGTAGGGAGGGGAGTGAGAGGAGAGGATATGCACTGCGCACGGGCACGGATCACAGGCCCGCGGTGGGATTACATTAGACGACACTGCGAGGCGGGATCTCGGCCAGCGCACCCGCACAGGCGCAGCCAGCCTGACACCAAATGAGGTCAGAAGACGGGCAGCGCAACATGTGTGCATGGCCAAGGGCTAACCTAACAGCGCAGGCTCCGGGACAGATTCAAACAACGCTGAGGAGGCGGCGCACGGCGCCAAGGGGGTAAAAATGATGGCTGTGCTGCGTCACACGACAAAGGAAAGTTCCACCTACCGGACGGTTTAACGCTGTGTGGGGACACATTTCATAAGTGTTTGGTTCAGCATGTGCAAGGAGCATCACGAAAAGAGGCACTTTTTCCCTTTGCATCATTACTGCTGCACAAGGTGGCTCCTTCAGTAACAAACGCCTGGGGGGGGGGGGGGTCAGGTTCCCTTACATTTAACTTGTTGTGCCTGCGTGGCGGTCGCAGTACACGTTGCCGTATACACAGCAGGGGAACAGCTGGCGGTGCTGAACCCCACTAACACATTGGCGAGGTGTTTGGCTCTGTGCGTACAGCACTTCTGGACGGCAACTAGCGGTGTTGGAGCCCAGGGACAGGTGGAGGAGGAGGAGGTTGGAGGAGGTTGGAGGGATTGCCACACACACAGCAGGGGAACAGCTGACGTTACTGAACCCCAATAACAGAGGAGGGACTGTTGACTGTGCGTACAGCACTTCTGGACGGCAACTGGCGGTGTTGGAGCCCAGGGACAGGTGGAGGAGGAGGAGGTTGGAGGAGGTAGGAGGGATTGCCACACACACAGCAGGGGAACAGCTGACGTTACTGAACCCCAATAACAGAGGAGGGACTGTTGACTGTGCGTACAGCACTTCTGGACGGCAACTGGCGGTGTTGGAGCCCAGGGACAGGTGGAGGAGGAGGAGGTTGGAGGAGGTTGGAGGAGGTAGGAGGGATTGCCACACACACAGCAGGGGAACAGCTGACGTTACTGAACCCCAATAACAGAGGAGGGACTGTTGACTGTGCGTACAGCACTTCTGGACGGCAACTGGCGGTGTTGGAGCCCAGGGACAGGTGGAGGAGGAGGAGGTTGGAGGAGGTAGGAGGGATTGCCACACACACAGCAGGGGAACAGCTGACGTTACTGAACCCCAATAACAGAGGAGGGACTGTTGACTGTGCGTACAGCACTTCTGGACGGCAACTGGCGGTGTTGGAGCCCAGGGACAGGTGGAGGAGGAGGAGGTTGGAGGAGGTAGGAGGGATTGCCACACACACAGCAGGGGAACAGCTGACGTTACTGAACCCCAATAACAGAGGAGGGACTGTTGACTGTGCGTACAGCACTTCTGGACGGCAACTGGCGGTGTTGGAGCCCAGGGACAGGTGGAGGAGGAGGAGGTTGGAGGAGGTAGGAGGGATTGCCACACACACAGCAGGGGAACAGCTGACGTTACTGAACCCCAATAACAGAGGAGGGACTGTTGACTGTGCGTACAGCACTTCTGGACGGCAACTGGCGGTGTTGGAGCCCAGGGACAGGTGGAGGAGGAGGAGGTTGGAGGAGGTAGGAGGGATTGCCACACACACAGCAGGGGAACAGCTGACGTTACTGAACCCCAATAACAGAGGAGGGACTGTTGACTGTGCGTACAGCACTTCTGGACGGCAACTGGCGGTGTTGGAGCCCAGGGACAGGTGGAGGAGGAGGAGGTTGGAGGAGGTAAGAGGGATTGCCACACACACAGCAGGGGAACAGCTGACGTTACTGAACCCCAATAACAGAGGAGGGACTGTTGACTGTGCGTACAGCACTTCTGGACGGCAACTGGCGGTGTTGGAGCCCAGGGACAGGTGGAGGAGGAGGAGGTTGGAGGAGGTAGGAGGGATTGCCACACACACAGCAGGGGAACAGCTGACGTTACTGAACCCCAATAACAGAGGAGCGACTGTTGACTGTGCGTACAGCACTTCTGGACGGCAACTGGCGGTGTTGGAGCCCAGGGACAGGTGGAGGAGGAGGAGGTTGGAGGAGGTTGGAGGAGGTAGGAGGGATTGCTACACACACAGCAGGGGAACAGCTGACGTTACTGAACCCCAATAACAGAGGAGGGACTGTTGACTGTGCGTACAGCACTTCTGGACGGCAACTGGCGGTGTTGGAGCCCAGGGACAGGTGGAGGAGGAGGAGGTTGGAGGAGGTAGGAGGGATTGCCACACACACAGCAGGGGAACAGCTGACGTTACTGAACCCCAATAACAGAGGAGCGACTGTTGACTGTGCGTACAGCACTTCTGGACGGCAACTGGCGGTGTTGGAGCCCAGGGACAGGTGGAGGAGGAGGAGGTTGGAGGAGGTTGGAGGAGGTAGGAGGGATTGCCACACACACAGCAGGGGAACAGCTGACGTTACTGAACCCCAATAACAGAGGAGGGACTGTTGACTGTGCGTACAGCACTTCTGGACGGCAACTGGCGGTGTTGGAGCCCAGGGACAGGTGGAGGAGGAGGAGGTTGGAGGAGGTTGGAGGAGGTAGGAGGGATTGCCACACACACAGCAGGGGAACAGCTGACGTTACTGAACCCCAATAACAGAGGAGGGACTGTTGACTGTGCGTACAGCACTTCTGGACGGCAACTGGCGGTGTTGGAGCCCAGGGACAGGTGGAGGAGGAGGAGGTTGGAGGAGGTAGGAGGGATTGCCACACACACAGCAGGGGAACAGCTGACGTTACTGAACCCCAATAACAGAGGAGGGACTGTTGACTGTGCGTACAGCACTTCTGGACGGCAACTGGCGGTGTTGGAGCCCAGGGACAGGTGGAGGAGGAGGAGGTTGGAGGAGGTAGGAGGGATTGCCACACACACAGCAGGGGAACAGCTGACGTTACTGAACCCCAATAACAGAGGAGGGACTGTTGACTGTGCGTACAGCACTTCTGGACGGCAACTGGCGGTGTTGGAGCCCAGGGACAGGTGGAGGAGGAGGAGGTTGGAGGAGGTAGGAGGGATTGCCACACACACAGCAGGGGAACAGCTGACGTTACTGAACCCCAATAACAGAGGAGGGACTGTTGACTGTGCGTACAGCACTTCTGGACGGCAACTGGCGGTGTTGGAGCCCAGGGACAGGTGGAGGAGGAGGAGGTTGGAGGAGGTAGGAGGGATTGCCACACACACAGCAGGGGAACAGCTGACGTTACTGAACCCCAATAACAGAGGAGGGACTGTTGACTGTGCGTACAGCACTTCTGGACGGCAACTGGCGGTGTTGGAGCCCAGGGACAGGTGGAGGAGGAGGAGGTTGGAGGAGGTTGGAGGAGGTAGGAGGGATTGCCACACACACAGCAGGGGAACAGCTGACGTTACTGAACCCCAATAACAGAGGAGGGACTGTTGACTGTGCGTACAGCACTTCTGGACGGCAACTGGCGGTGTTGGAGCCCAGGGACAGGTGGAGGAGGAGGAGGTTGGAGGAGGTAGGAGGGATTGCCACACACACAGCAGGGGAACAGCTGACGTTACTGAACCCCAATAACAGAGGAGGGACTGTTGACTGTGCGTACAGCACTTCTGGACGGCAACTGGCGGTGTTGGAGCCCAGGGACAGGTGGAGGAGGAGGAGGTTGGAGGAGGTAGGAGGGATTGCCACACACACAGCAGGGGAACAGCTGACGTTACTGAACCCCAGTAACAGAGGAGGGACTGTTGACTGTGCGTACAGCACTTCTGGACGGCAACTGGCGGTGTTGGAGCCCAGGGACAGGTGGAGGAGGAGGAGGTTGGAGGAGGTTGGAGGAGGTAGGAGGGATTGCCACACACACAGCAGGGGAACAGCTGACGTTACTGAACCCCAATAACAGAGGAGGGACTGTTGACTGTGCGTACAGCACTTCTGGACGGCAACTGGCGGTGTTGGAGCCCAGGGACAGGTGGAGGAGGAGGAGGTTGGAGGAGGTAGGAGGGATTGCCACACACACAGCAGGGGAACAGCTGACGTTACTGAACCCCAATAACAGAGGAGCGACTGTTGACTGTGCGTACAGCACTTCTGGACGGCAACTGGCGGTGTTGGAGCCCAGGGACAGGTGGAGGAGGAGGAGGTTGGAGGAGGTTGGAGGAGGTAGGAGGGATTGCCACACACACAGCAGGGGAACAGCTGACGTTACTGAACCCCAATAACAGAGGAGGGACTGTTGACTGTGCGTACAGCACTTCTGGACGGCAACTGGCGGTGTTGGAGCCCAGGGACAGGTGGAGGAGGAGGAGGTTGGAGGAGGTAGGAGGGATTGCCACACACACAGCAGGGGAACAGCTGACGTTACTGAACCCCAATAACAGAGGAGCGACTGTTGACTGTGCGTACAGCACTTCTGGACGGCAACTAGCGGTGTTGGAGCCCAGGGGCAGGTGGAAAAGCAGAGGAACACAATGTAGGCCGAAGCCTGAGAAAGTCGAAAGGGAACCTTTAACCCCCCCCCCAAGGCGTTTGTAGCTGAAAGAGCCAGCTTGTGCAGCACAAAAGATGCAAAAGGAAAAGGTGGCTCTTTTCATCATGCTCCTTGCAAACACAGAACTAAACACTTATAAAATGTGTCCCCTGAAGCCGTGAAACCGTCCCGGAGGTGGGACTTTCCTTCGTAATATGACGCAGCACAGCCATCATTACTACCCCCCCGCCGCCGTGCCCCGGCTCCTCAGCGTTGTTTGATTCCGTCCCGGAGCCTGCGCTGTTATGTTATCCCGTGGCCAGGCACACTTAGCGCTGCCCATCTTCTGACATCATTTGGTGTCAGGCTGGCTGCGCCTGTGCGGCCGCGCTGGCCGAGAGCCCGCCTCGCAGTGTCTTCTGATGTAATCCCACTGGGGGCCTGGGATCCATGGCCATGCGCAGTGCATATCCTCGCCTCTCACTCCCCTCCCTACGGCTTCTTTTCCAGACTGTGCGGTGTCACGGCCGTGGCATGCTATTAGGGACCAGCTGACACCGAACAGTCTGAAGAAGCCATAGGGAGATGAGTGAGAGGTGGAGGTTCAGATATGCACTGCGCATGTCCATAGATCCCAGGCCCCCAGTGGGATTAAATCAGAAGACACTGCGAGGCGGGCTCTCGGCCAGCGTGGCCGCACAGGCGCAGCCAGCCTGACACCAAATGATGCCAGAAGACGGGCAGCGCTAAGTGTGCCTGGCCACGGGATAACATAACAGCGCAGGCTCCGGGACGGAATCAAACAACGCTGAGGAGCCGGGGCGCGGCGCCGGGGGGGTAGGAATGACGGCTGTGCTGCGTCATATTACGAAGGAAAGTCCCACCTCCGGGACGGTTTTACGGTATCAGTGGACACATTTTATAAGTGTTAAGTTTTGCGTGTGCAAGGAGCAAAACCAAAATAGCTACCTTTTTCCTTGTGCAGCATTACTGCTGCACAAGGTGGCTCTTTCAGTAACAAACGCCTTGGGGGGGGGGGGGGACAGATTCCCTTACATTTCAGTTGTTGTGTCAGCGTGGCGGTCGCATGACACATTGCCGGCTACACAGCTGGGGATCAGCTGACGTTACTGAAACCCAATAACACTGGGTCGTATGTTTTGACTGTGCAGACGGCACGTCTGAGCCTCAACTGGCGGTGTTGGAGCCCAGGAATTTAAGTTCAGGTGGTAGAAAGATGAACACAACAGGAGACCTGGATAACGTATACAGTGACCTAATTATTTAATCAGGAGGAGGAGTGGCAAATTCCTGCGAGATCCAGGCCTTGTTCATTTTCAGGAAAGTAAGCCGGTCAACGTTATCGGAGGATAGTCGCATGCGACGGTCAGTTAGTACACCACCTGCAGCACTAAAGACACGTTCCGATAATACACTGGCCGCAGGGCAAGACAGCACCTCCAATGCATACTGGCTTAGCTCTGGCCATGTATCCAGCTTTGAGACCCAAAACTTGAAAGGGGAAGAGCCGTCTGGGAGTACAGCAAGAGGGCAAGACATGTAGTCTGTCACCATCTGACGGAACCGTTGCCTCCTGCTGACTGGAGCCGTCTGTGATGGTGTAGACTTTTGTGGGGGGCACACAAAACTGTGCCACAGTTGGGCCATACTGGTCTTGCCTTGGGCAGAGGCACTGCTTCTGCTCCCTCTTTGTGCAGAGCCTCCACCACTGCCTGGACGCACTGAGCTGCTTTGGAATGCAGTAGCAGCACTTCTCTCAGTTGGAATGGAGAAGATGATGGAACTGACCAGTGTGTCTTGGTACTCCCGCATTTTTCGCTCCCGGTTCAACGGTGTGATGAGGCTTTCTACGTTGTCCCGGTAGCGAGGATCGAGGAGGGTGAACACCCAATAATCAGACATGTTGAGAATGTGGTCGATGCGGCGGTCGTTTCTCAGGCACTGCAGCATGTAATCCACCATGTGCTGCAGACTGCCAACTGCCCAAGAAACGCTGTCCCCAGCTGGAGGCGTGATCTCTGCCCGCTCGTCATCACCCCACCCTCGCTGTACACACTGAGTACTGGACAATTCGGGAACTCCCTCCTCTGGACGGATGTCTTCCTCCTCCATTGACTCCTCCTCATCCTCCTCACAAACTGTCCCCTGCCTACGCGTTTGTGAGGAACCACGTGGCGCTGACTGTCCAGAAGATGATGGAAGTGGTGAATCCTCATCCTCCACCTCTTCCACAACATCATCCCTTAGCGCTTGCAGTGATTTTTCAAGCAGGCAGATAAGGGGGACAGTCATGCTGACTAGTGCATCATCTGCACTCGCCATCCGCGTGGAATAATCAAAGGGACGCAAAACCTGGCAGACATCCTTCATAGTGGCCCACTCTGTGGTTGTGAAGTCTGTACGGCGCTGACTGCGACTTTTTTGCGCCTGATACAGCTGGTACTCCATTACAGCTTGCTGCTGCTCACACAACCGCTCCAACATATGTAACGTGGAATTCCACCTGGTAGGTAGGTCACATATGATGCGATGTTCCGGCAGGCGGTGTCGGCGCTGCAGAGCCGCAATGCGCGCTTTTGCCGTGCTGGAACGCCGCAAGTGAGCACACTCTAGGCGGACCTTGTGCAGCAGTGCATCAAGATCCGGATAGTCCCTCAAAAAACTCTGCACGACCAAATTGAGCACATGTGCCAGACATGGGATGTGAGTGAGGTTGCCGAGGCCCAGGGCTGCCACCAGATTTCGGCCATTATCACACACTACCATGCCTGGCTGGAGATTCGCTGGCTCAAACCACACATCGCTCTCCTGCTTGATGGCATTCCAGAGCTCCTGCGCTGTGTGGCTACGATTCCCCAAAAAAATTAATTTCAAGACGGCCTGTTGACGTTTGGCCACGGCTGTGCTCATGTCGGTCGTAACAGGTACACGTTCATCACGGGTCCATGTGGAGGTGGACTGTGACGGCTCCTGCAGCGATGATTCTGAGGAACTGGTGTAAGAGGAGGAGTCAATGCGTACAGAATGGATTCCTGCAATCCTTGGAGTGGGCAGGACACGTCCTGCGCCACTCGCACGGTCTGTACCCGGCTCAACTACATTAACCCAATGGGCAGTGAGGGAAAGGTATCGCCCCTGTCCATGTTGACTGGTCCACGCATCGGTGGTGAGGTGGACCTTGCTACTGACGGCGTTCAGTAGCGCGTGTTTTATGTGTCCCTCAACATGCTTGTGCAGGGCAGGGACGGCTTGCCTGCTGAAGTAAAAGCGGCTGGGCACACTGTACTGTGGGACTGCCAATGACATCAAGTCACGGAAGCTGTCAGTCTCCACCAGCCTGAATGACAGCATTTCCAGTGACAGAAGTTTGGCAATGCCTGCAGTCAGAGCCTGTGCTCGTGGGTGGTTTGACGAGAAAGGCCGCCTTTTCTCCCATGCCTGTACTACCGATGGCTGTAGACTGGGCTGGGAGTGTGTGGTTGACTGGGAAAGTGGTGCTGCGGGTGGAATGACAGCGGGTCTCTGGACAACAGGGCCAGAGGTTCTTCCACGGCGATCCTGGGAGGAAGCCGAACCAGCTGCGTGTGAGCTAGAGGAAGAGGCAACACGAGCTGAAGAGGTGGTAGCTGCCGCTGTTGGTTGGCCTAGCTCTTCAGTGTGTTTGTCTAACTCCGCCGGATGCCTGTTGCGCACATGTTTCCACATGTTGGAGGTATTGAGGTTGGCGACTTTTTGACCTCTTTTGATTTTTTGATGACACACCTTGCATCTGACATAGCAAATGTCATCTGCAACTGTGTCAAAAAAGGACCAGGCACTGCAAGTCTTGGGAGCCCCCCTTTTGACTTTTGGAAGAGACATGCTCCTTACGGGTGCCAAAGCGGAGGCTGCAGGATCCGCAGTCTTCCCCCTCCCTCTCCCTCTTTGGGCCGTACGGGGAATCTCTTCCTCAGAGCTGCTCCCACCACCTTCCTGTCCCTGACGCCAAGATGGGTCAAGGACCTCATCATCTACACTACCCTCTGCCCCCAACTGCTCCTCCTGGGTAGTCTCAGCAGCAGAGCACGCACCAGTAAGTGGCACCTGAGTGTCATCATCAGCTGATGCGGCCTGCGAGGTGGTGACCGGAGCCACTGGCCCACCCGCCTCTTCAGAGGAAGACAGAAAAAGCGGTTGGGCATCACTGCACCCTGCCTCTTCTTCCATTTCTCCAATGCTGCTTGGCTGGCCCCCTGTTTCCAAGCCAAGAGATGATTCAGAGAACAGAAGTAGAGACTGCTCCTGTCCTGGGATCTCTGTCTGCCTGGGCAATTTTGCAGGTGGTGAAGAGACAGATGGCTGCTCTCCAGTGCTCTGTGTCTGAGAGGATGTGGCACTAATGGAAGTTGATGCATTAGCTGCCATCCATCCCACAACGGCTTCAATTTGGTCTTGACGCAGCAGCGGTGTACGGCGCTCGGCGACAAAGCTGCGCATGAACGACTGTTCCCTTGTGAAAGTGGGTGCTGATGACTCACCGGTGCCCGCAGCAGGCACAGAATCCCCACGTCCCCTCCCTGCTCCGCGCCCACGCCCACGCCCACGTGCCTTACTCACTGCCTTCTTCATCTTGGTTGACTGATAAAGATAAGCAGAAAAGTACTAACGGCTTTGTGTGCTTATTCCTGAGCAACTCCTCCTAACAGGTATAAGACACACTAATTTTCTAAAGTGTGGACTAGACTTGAATATGAGCTAATGTGGCCTACACAAATGTAAAGTGGTGTAACTGGTGTGTTTGGTGAACTTTATTATTTATTTATTTTTTTGGGGCTGAACTGACAACGGATAGAGCTGCAGTCACACGGAGACCGTGCAGACAGACGTAAACGGCGCTGCAAGGCCCAAAAACCCTCCTCTACTTTATCCTATGTAGTGTTTTTCCACAAATTAGCTGGAGACGGGTGGAAAGACACTAATAGGATTTTTTAAAATTAATTAGCAGCAGACTACACTACTTGAAAACAAAATGAAAATTGATTTGGCGGTATGACGCAGTGAACAACCCTGAGCTGGAGACAACCAAGCTACGGCTGCTCACAGACTACAGGGCGAGCTGCAGTCACACCGAGACCGTGCAGACAGCCGTAAACGGCGCTGCAAGGCCCAAAAACCCTCCTCTACTTTATCCTATGTAGTGTTTTTCCACAAATTAGCTGGAGACGGGTGGAAAGACACTAATAGGATTTTTTTAAATTAATTAGCAGCAGACTACACTACTTGAAAACAAAATGAAAATTGATTTGGCGGTATGACGCAGTGAACAACCCTGAGCTGGAGACAACCAAGCTACGGCTGCTCACAGACTACAGGGCGAGCTGCAGTCACACGGAGACCGTGCAGACAGCCGTAAACGGCGCTGCAAGGCCCAAAAACCCTCCTCTACTTTATCCTATGTAGTGTTTTTCCACAAATTAGCTGGAGACGGGTGGAAAGACACTAATAGGAATTTTTGGAAAAAATGTGCAGCAGCCTGCACTACTTCAAAAAAAAAAAAAAAAAGGACAGTATGAGGCAATGAACCACCCTCCCTGAACTGAATACAACCAGCTATGGATGGCCTATGTGGCTGCACTCAGACTAGAGAGTGGGCTGCACTCACACACACACACAGAGAGACCTTGCAGATCGCTGTGAAAACAGCGCTACAAGGCAAAAGGAAGGTGATTAGTAGGTGAACACAGCGGTTGCTAAATTAGCCTTTGGAAAGCACAAAGAAGCAAATCGCTATCTCTAAACTGTCCCTCAGTCAGCAAACAGCGTCCTGTCACTAACTGAATTCACAGCAGAGTGATCGCAAAATGGCGCCAGCGACTTTTAAACTGCATCATGACATCATTTAAGCAGCCAATCACAGCCTTGCCAGTAGTTTCATGCCCTCCATGCTAAACAGGATGTGCCCACACTTGGAATCTTTCTCATTGGCTGAATTTCTGAATTTTGAATCATGGAACTTCCGATTCCGGTATCCGATACGTGCCAAGTATCGGAATCCCGGTATCGGAACTCCGATACCGCAAGTATCGGCCGATACCCGATACTTGCGGTATCGGAATGCTCAACACTAATCATTACTTTTTCTTTCAAGACATTATTGCCATCTAACCATCTTAAGGCAACACTGTATATAAGTGCAAGATGTGAACATCCCCTTTAAGAGGGGACCAAGTCTCTATGAGGTAGTGCAACTTCTCAAGCCGCAAGTCCGTATGCAGCAAGGACTCCAGTGCAAGTTCCAAGAACCGTATCTTCGCAAAGAGTCCGCCTTTTATATAAAACCAGTAGAGAGCACCTTTAAGAAGGTGCAAACTATATACAAGGAGTTTGTATCATGCATTGTTCATGATTCAGCAGTTCTTTGATAACTTGTGCAAAAAGTAGAAAATAGACAAAAACAATAGGGATCCCGGGTCAACAAAGGGATCCCTTTAAGAGTAACCCTAGACGGGTTTTAGCAGCAAAACGGTGAAAACAATTAACTTATTTACAGTTGCAGAGTGTTAGTACAGTTACTTGAACCACTCAGGAGGCAGCACCGGCGGAGGCAACCCCTTAGGGTATTGCGCACCGCCCGGTACTGCGTAAGGGGACGTGTTGTCCCATTTGGGGGTCTGCGTACCCACTGTCTTCAGTTCTGGAGCAGCATGAGCACCTCCTACCTGAAGAGGTGCCTCCTCGGCCACGAGGGTGGTTGATGTGACGATGCTGCATGTCGTGGTCTTGACCATAGTGCACGTTGGAGTGACCTCGGTGGTCCTGGTAACGATCGTGGGCTGACCACAAGGGGGCACTTTTGCTACAGGGGTCAGCTTCACTGGCAACTTAATCGGGGGTGTCACAGGGTTCTGCCTCTTGCGGACATTCAGGGCAAACCACCCCTTTTCCCCAAAGTGCCTGGTGTAGCTAACTTCGTCCCCCGGGTAGAGATCCCGGTCTGGGTGGCCCTCTCTGAGATGCGACTTCACGTCCCGCCGGTTAACAAAGACTTCGGCGTACAGGCCCGGCTCCTTAATAAAGCCCCAGCCTCCGTGGAGCTTGAAGGTGGTGATGGTGCCCTGCCTGCGCGGGGCCTGGTGAGCCGCGGGGTCCTTGCGGGCCCGGTCCTTGACCGCCAAGTCTTTTTGATGGTAGGCCTCTAGCCTGGCCTGGTATGCCTTGTCCTTCTCCCTCCACTGCTGTTCCAGCTGGGTCTGGTATTCCTCCCAGCTCAGGGCCTGCACCATCTCCCCTTCCCGTGTCTTCACCCCGGGGAACCCCATGAGGTTGGATCCTGGGTTCACCCAGCGGCAGACCGTGCGTTCCGCGTAGGTCTCACACAGCAGGGTAGTTGACGTAATCGGGGCTTTCAGGAGATGTTCCATGCCCGTGGCCTCCTCCCATGGTAACAGGCGCTGGCGTCTATGAGTCCCAGGGAGAGGGGGTGCCGCCACGGGGCCTACTAACAAGCCCTCTGCTAGCGGGACGGGGTCGGCGGACTCACTGGCCAATGCAGGCTTCTCCTCCGCGACGGGTTCCGCTGGCGGTGTCGGCGAGGGCCTCAGCAACAACTCCGGTAGCGGCACAGGATCCGATGCCAGAGGACTTCCTTCCGGCGCTACCTGGTGCGGAGCTTGGGCCTTCAGGTTCAGCTGAAGAAGTTGATGGATCAAGTCTCCCATCTCAGCCTGCAAGAGATCAGCACTGTCCGTGGAGAATTGGCTGCAGTATTCGTCCGGGTAGTTGGGGGAGACTTCTGCTTCTACCCCACATTCGGGTTCCGAGCTGCTGGCCATGGCGTCCTCCACGTGAGTCGCTTCCTGGTTCTTTTCCCGCTCTCTCCTTCGTGGGCGGTTTTGTTTTCTCTGCCTCCGCCCACCATTGAGAATCAGGAGGCAGATCTCGGCTGCTGACGGACACGTCCTCACGGTGCAGAAATATTTAGACTGGGCGGCCATTGTCTTTCGCGCTCTTCAGCTTGTCTACGCCCACTCCACGCCCTCTTCTTCTCCTGCGCTCTCCTCAGCGCTATAATGGCGGCGGATTTTGGCGGCAAATGGCACAGCACAGTCTTTGCAATAAGTCACAGTCCAAGTATAATAAATCACAGTTCTAACGCACACATGACCCGATTCTTCAGGCTTAAGTAGATCCTGTTCGTGACGCCAAGTTGTAGCGCCCCCACTGCCGCAGGGCCGAGGGGTACCCGATACCGGGCCTCTGAGTCTCTGCTCTGGGGTTGTCACAGTGGCTAGACCCGGTCCGTGACCCTGCTGAGGGGCGTACAGTAATAGATGTGGATGGTGGTAGTGGTGCGGTGTAGTGCCGGTCGCAGTTAATAGCGAGGACACAAGGTTGCAGTCTCTTTACCTCTTTACTGAAGGCTTCTGGGTCCTCAGTCCGGAATACGGTTAACCGGGCTGCGCAAGTCCGGCCGGTCCGATGGCACCTCCAGAGTTCCCGTTGCAGGTGGAAATCTGTGCCTTCCTTCTAGCGCTTGTGTGTTGTGGTCCTCCCCTGCTGTGCTTACGGGATAGTCCCCACAACTGTTGAGTCTGTTCCTCGTGTTCCCTCACAACAACTCAATTCTGATGTTCTTCTTATTCTCGTCCCCCAGATCTTATGGTAGGACGCACCCGTAAGATGGGAAGGCTCAGAGCTCTTCCGGGACCCTAGAGTCGCCCCTCTCCAAAGGTTGCCCCCTATGTCTGCGTAGGTGATGTAGGTGAGACAGCCAGCCTATAGCTCTCTGTCCTGCCGTTGGTTTGAAGTAATGCCTAGAGCTCTGTACTTCCTCGGCGTTCCGGCCACCGGTTATTTACGCCTCAGTAGGATGTTGCCTCGGTCTAACAGCACGACTCCTACTGGTATTTCTCCCTGTTGCGTTGATCTCGTTTCTCACTCAGCACAATAAATCTCGCTTCTTATCCTTTCTTAGGGCACCGCCGCTATCAGGTGCAGGCACGGTCCCGTAGCTTTCTCTCTGATTGCCAGGCCTCTGTCAGGATCCCACCCCTGACAGGGACCCTACCGAATCTTCCCCTATAACACCCTCTGCCACAAGGTGTTGCCTGGTTCCAACCCAGTCAGCGTTCTCTCTAACTTCCTGCCTAACCCCCAGTTTTAACAGACTGTGAGGAGTGGCCTAATGAATAGTACCCTTAGCTCCCCCTGGAGGCCAGACTGTGAAATGTATTGGTGTATGTGATACCTGGTCAGATGAACTCCTTCAGTGCCATCAGACGTACCATAGCCCCCCTTAGCGGCGGAGCCACAGTACTGCAACAACCAGGACTCTGGGGCGCTGCACTTACTCATCTCAGCTTTCCTCTGACCCAGTGGAGGTGACATTCTCTTCACTTATCTTCAATGACTTTACCTGTGACCAATACTAAGGAACATCTCTGCCACTTGGAAATTTTTCTCTGGATGTCGGGCAGAAGATGAATCCAGTGTAGGTTCCTTCAACTTCCATGTTGCCAGTTGGTGAAGATGTCAAGACGGAAGCTTCCAAGTCCCTGCTTTACATATACCTGGAGGAAGAGGTCCAGGTCATTGTGGAAGCTGACCTCGTTGGGCACCAAGAGAATGGGCATTCTGTGATTCCTGATGGCATGCCTACCTCATTTTACCTGAAGGATGTCATGATGGCCTGGACTGTGTGTGGTCCAATACTTCTTCTGCAGGTCATCCTGGCCGGCTGGAAGAAGAGGGGCGTAAAGGGGGGTACTGTAACAACCCTGCCGGCATCATTGCATGGCCTCCCATCCCCCACCTGCCTAACACACCAACTTACTCACTACTCCGGGCCATGTTGTGAGTTCTGTCTTTTGCCGGCTCCATTCTATGTGACTCATGTCTACTGCCTGCTCACTGCATGCTTCCTGCCTGTGTGCATAGGGGGGCAGCGCCGGCAATTCCTGGTTCTTATAGAGTCAGTGTGCACCTTCCTAACGTGTCCCTGGCCAATTGCCAAGAGGCCTCAGGTACTTAAGGCATTCCCACCCTTAGGGAAATGCCTGAACAATTATTTCCCTCAGTCAGTGTCTTGCTGCTGAGGTGTTAGGTCCTGTCTTCTTTCCGCCTTCTCTGAGGGCTGCATTCCCAGACCTGTTACGTGTGCTTTGTGTCCCATGTTCTGCCTCCCTGAGGGCTGCATACTCAGGCCTGTGTCCTTGTCCAGTATCTCTTTCCATGTCCATCCTTGTCTGTATTGTGTCCTAGATCCTGTCCCTGTCCCTGTACCTGACCTTGTCTGAACTCCGTCCTAACCTATATCTGTTTGTATCCCTGTCAGTAGCCTTTCCTATTCCACTGTGTGTTTCCCTGTGGTCTCTGCATCCTGTGACTTTGCTCTGCACTCTGCTCTTCATCGTGTGACTTAGCCCTGCGGTTCTGCTCCGCTCTTTGCTCCGCACCCTTGCAGCTCTGCTCCACTCTTTGCTCTGCACCCTGCAGCTCTGCTTTGCACGTTGCGGATCTGCTCCGCTCTTTGCTCTGCTCTCGCTTTGCGGCTCCACTCTGCTCTCACTTTGCGGCTCTGCTCAGCTCTCGCTCTGCGGCTCCGCTCCTTGCGGTTCTGCCCTGCTCCGCTCCTTGCGGTTCTGCTCCACTCTTGTTCCACACCTCGCGGGCCTTTGTCCTTACTGTCTGAACAGGTCCCTACCTGTTACCATATATCACTCATACCTGTCAGTGTTCCTGTCCCCCCTGAATCACTCCCTGCTGCTCCAGTCTGAACAGGTCCCAACCTGTTCCCATATACCACTCACATCTATCCGTGTTACTGTTGTTCCCGAATCAGTCCCTGTCCTCCGGTGTGTACTTGACTCTATCAGTTCCCATATATCACTCACACCTGCTCGTGTTCCTGTGCCTTCTGAGTCAGACCCTGTCCCTTCTGCCCCAGCTATGCCTGCCTGCCAATGTCCCAGCTATGCCTGCCTGCCAGTGTCTCAGCCGTGCCTGCTTGCCTATCAGTGTCTCAGCCATGCCTGCTTGCCTACCAGTGTCTCAGCCGTGCCCGCCTGCCAATGTCTCAGCTGTACCCATCTGCCAGGGTCTCAGCTGTGCCCTCCTGCCTGTCAGTGTCTCAGCTGTGCCTGCCTGCCTGCCAGTGTCTCTACCGTGCCCGCCTGCCTGCCAGTGTCTCAGCCGTGCCTGCCTGCCAGTGTCTCAGCCGTGCCTGCCTGCCAGTGTCTCTGCTGTGCCCGCCTGCTTGCCAGTGTTTCAGCCTTGCCCGCCTGCCTGCCAGTGTTCCATCCCCCAGTGGGATCAGCAGCCACAGCCAGACTCCACCCTTGAGTGGTACCTGGCAACTACCTGCCGCACAAGTCTGACCTCACCATCAGAGGCTCCAGCAAACAGCAAGGTATCTGCTTAGTCACGCCCCTTCCAGGGTATTCTGGTTTGTGGCACTGTGGGGCCACTCCCCCACACTTGCGCCAACCAGTCAGGGTGCGAGCGTTACAGTCCATTGTGAAGAAGAGTACATTGTGATGGGGGCTACAGACCAGAAGATAATTTGTGAGAGCTAGAGGGCAACATTCATGCACCCAGGCTTATGAGAGGCTTTCATCATGGGCATCTGGAGAAGCCTGCTCCTGAGATATTCAGAAGCCATCCTGGAAGGAGCGGAGTACTGTCAGCACTTGAACTCATCAGCTCGTGTGCATCAGGTGGCAGATCTAACCTCTGAGCTATTCAGCTTGCTAGACAGTTGCTTATCCAGATACTAGGACCTGTGTTGTCTGCACTCTGAGATCCTGATTGTCTCCACTCTGAGTTCCTAATTGGCTCCACGCTGATTGAACACCCTACTTAAACCTGGCATTGCACTTCCTTCCTTTTGAGATTATTGAGCTCCCAGCCTTTAGTCAAGCTTTTCTTTCACCTGCTGCTTCATTCCAAGATTATACTGCTGCTCCTGTGTGCCGATCTCTGGCTATTCCTGACAATGCAAACTGCTGATCCTTTATATTGCTGCTCTGTGTACCGAGCCCTGGCTATTCCTGACTAGGCTACCTGCCGGTGCTGCCCCTAGTGGTTGCAATATCACTACTCCAACCAAGGTCAGTTCATAAGACAGTCTCAGAATCAGTGTGATCTGTTGAAGCTTTCCAGAGTTATAACCACATAAAGTGATACTGGTCAGAATTGAAAATTTTGGCCTGGTCAGGACGGTGAAATCAGGCTTCGGGGTGAAGGGGTTAAAACCAGTGCAGAGCTTGCTCAGTCAATCTTCAAAAAGCGACAAACAAAAATACAGGAATAGTGATAAAACCTGATCTCTGATGAGACAAGAACATGAAAGATAAAAAAAAGACTCAAGATGTGCAAAAAAGAAACTTTGTGTCACGCTCAAAACTTTGGCCACCACTGTATTGTGTGATATGTAGCAGAATGTTGCGTCTCACTGGAGTTGTCCTTTTGGTTATTTTTATCTCTTTTCCTCCTTTTGATCCGCACAGTATTTGTACATGAGTGGATAGAAGAACATTTCCTCCTGTCACATCTCTTGACCACTCACCATATTAGATGCTTTCTGCTCCTTTGAACTTGTGACGTCAGCAAACAGAAGACTTATTTACAGGCTCCATTCACCCGTAATGAAATCACCGGGGAGTTTTTCCATTTAGAACCGTCCACACCGAGGGATATGAGTCAGACAGAATGCATTACCACTGGGTAAAACATTAATTATTCAATGTACTGTCATTTTCTGCTTGAATGTGAGATAAAGATTTCTTCCCTCAAAGGTCCATATAAAGGTCCCTGAGTTGTGGCATGTGCGAACACAATGGAAGGAGATGGTGCAAAATATACAGCTGATTGCAGGTTATTATAGTGTATATGGCGGGAAAGTGATAGCCATGTATCAGGATGGTGAGAGTAAAATTTTGGGCCAAGTATAGTATAAATGTGATTATGGCACCTAATATTCACCATTGGCCTAATTCTATTCTTTGTTGTAAATCATGTAATCCTCATAGTGGTTATTGGATAGTTGTTGTTTTTTTTTGTTTTGTTTTGTTTGTTTTTTTCATTTCCATGCATGACAATTTTATTTTGCAAATAGATACTATTAAACATTTTGCACAATTTGACTTTTATGTGCTATATTTTTTCCACCATGCATTTGACTTTGATGTGGTTTGCGGTCATAAATCTGCACAGAGGAGCTCAGGAAAAGTCTGATAATAAGACTTACAAAGTTTGCCATAAAGAACGAGCTCACTGATGGATCCTCAGTTAACTCACTTTGAAGCCAGTCGTAAACAGCTCTCTAGAAGATAAACGGTGCAAGATGTTTAAGGCAACCCAACTGCAAAAGACGATTTTATCCTCAATTGGATGCATTTTAGTAAAAAATAAAAATCGTCCCCAAGGTGAATCACCCCTTTAGAGACAATGCCAAACTGCAAAGGTTTATTAGAGATATGAAAAATGTTGTTTTGCATTTTCTTGGTTTCTCCTAATAACATATTTTATGGCATCCTTATATATAGCGGTGTAGACCGCGCACTCCTTTGCTGCCTGGGCAGTTAGGGGCCTGGAGCGCAGCTGTTCATCCCCCTCTCAGTGTGGCAGCAGCTGGCATCAGACCCTCCAGATCATTAACCTTCTGCTGCCCACTGTTTCTCTGTGAGGACATACCGCAGACAAGGTCATTACAGCTCATCCGTCTGCACTGACCTCACGGAGGCAGCATTAATTATAAGGTGTACTGTTAGATAAATCTGACACCATGTGCCAGGCTCCTTACTGGGGCACATGGTGCCAAGACATATGCCGGTCTTCAGAAACGTGCGGCCTAAGGAAACACCTGAGTCAGTGTTGGGTTGGAGATTGCCCATATGATGTACTGCTATACAGTGTACATCTAACCATACCAACCGCCTACTTGTAAGTGCCATATATTACAGTGTCTACATAATAGTGCCATACAGTTGTCAAAACAAAACTGCCATACACTGGAAAAAATGTCCTCTATGAGGCAATCCAATGATAAATGAAAGGCGTAATACAGTGCTCCAATAATACCAACATTGGGACCAAACAGCTCCACACATAAAGGGAGGTTTATGGTGGCAACAAGTCTTGGTATCAGACTACCCCTGGTGCCAACCTCAGTTCTGGGGGCTGTACAAGTTGCACCCCTGTAACTGGCCCTTAGAATAAAGAATATGAGCTCTGAATAAAGCCAACCAGCCAGGGTCGTACTGGCCCACGGGAGAACCAGAGGATTCTCCAGTGGGCCCAGGCACTGACACCTGCTGGCATACTGACCAGCAGCTGCCTACGGGCCTCACTGCTTTAGGGGTCCCCAGCCAGTGGCTATTGGGTTCCTGAGACAAGGGTGGAAAAGACAATGGTGGTGGTGGAATGGGCAATGATGGGGGTTGTGGGGGAGAAGGCAATGATGGGGTGGAGGGGGAGAACAATTATGGAGGTGGAGAGGGGCTGCATTATACCCTATGAGGGGGGCTGCAATATACTTTGAGGGGGCTACATTATATTCTGTGGGGGGACTGCATTATTCTCTCAGGGGACTACATTATATTCTGGGGGGCTACATCATACTATATGAGGGGGCTACAGTATACTCTATGGGGGATGCATTATATTCTGTGGTGGGACTGCATTATTCTCTCAGGGTACTACATTATATTCTGGGGACTAGATCATACTATATGAGGGGGCTACTGTATAGTCTATGGGGGCTACATTATATTCTGTGGTGGGGCTGCAATATCCTCTCAGGGGACTACATTATATTCTGGGGGGCTCCATTATACTATATGAGGGGGCTGCATTATACCCTATGAGGGTGCTACATTATATTCTATGGTGGGGACTGCATTATACCTAATGAGGGGGTTGCATTATATTTTGTGGGGTGCTGCATTATATTCTATGAGGGGGGCTGCATTATATTCTATGAGGGAGACTGCATTATATTCTATGAGGGAGGCAACATTATATTTTATGAGGGGGGCTCCATTATATTCTATGAGGGAGGCTACGTTATATTCTATGGGGGGCTATATTATATTCTATGATGGGGCTGCATTATATTCTATGAGGTGGGCTGCATTATATTCTATAAGAGGGGGCTGCATTATATTCTATGAGAGGGGCTACATTATTTTATGAGGGGGCTACATTATTTTATGAGGGGGGCTGCATTATATTCTATGAGGGGGGCTACATTATATTCTGAGGGGGCTACATTATATTCTATAAGGGGGGCTACCACAACCCCTGCTACATAATTAAGATGTGTACCTTATATTATGCCCTGATATTAGCGTCTTTTACCACACAGTTGGTGGTCTTATATTTATTTCTATGTAGCTACATAGTGGGCCCCAAGAATGATTTTCTCTAGCGGGCCCAAGGTACTCCAGTCCAACCCTGCAACCAGCCCTCATGGAAAGGCTTTAGAGCCTCCAGCCAAGCCTTTTGCAGCACTGGTCCATTGCCGGCCTCCACTCAGGTCGGGAGTTCTTTTTGCTTTTTCGGGAGCAGCAGATGTTTAATCCTGGGGAGCAGGTTTTGTCTCACTTTGGACCAGATGTGATCAGATGGCACATAAAGGGTGCACAGCGGAGATCATGGATGCAAGTACGAGTTACAGAAATGTGCAGCGCTCAGCGACAGCCTGCACGTCACCTGGCCTCAGAAATGGCTTTTGTCTGGTCGGCAATCACAGGAGGCGCAGGATGGACTGTGAAAGCCACTGACCCATGAGGCTGCGGAGCTGCTGGAGGCGTCTGCTCTGCGGCTCCTGGATGTACAGAATATCACACAAGCCTTCCCAGAGAATTAGCTGTGAAGTGACTACGACCTGACATGTCCGGGGGCACAATTATCTGCTCCAGTCTTGGAAACGCCACACGTTGTTTTATGTTCTGCCTCCTCTCCATTACTCTCTCTCTACCTCCTCTCCATTACTTTCCCTCTGCCTCCTCTCCATTACTCTCTCTCTGCCTCCTCTCTATTACTCTTTCTCTGCCTCCTCTCCATTACTCTCTCTTTGCCTCCTCTTCATTACTCCCTTTCTGCCTCCTCTCCATTACTCTCTTTGCCTCCTCTCCATTACTCTCTCTTTGTTTCCTCTTGATTACTCCCTCTCTGCCTCCTCTCCATTACTCTCTTTGCCTCCTCTTCATTACTCCCTCTCTGCCTCCTCTCCATTACTCTTTCTCTGCCTCCTCTCTATTACTCTCTATTTCTCCACTGTTTACTCTCTTTCCCTCTCTCTTTCTCCTCTTTATTCTTCTCTACCTCTGCTCTATTCTTCCTTTGTATTACTCTCTCTTCCCCCTCTCTATCTCCTCTTTATTACTCTCTGTACCTTGTCTCTATTACTCTAGTCCTCCTCTGTATTACACTTTCCTTCTCTCTCTTTCCCCTCTTTAAAACTCTCTCGACCTTCTCTCTCTATTACTCTATGCTTCCTCTGTATTACTTTTTCCTCCCTATACCTTTTTCTTCCTCTTTTCTATTAATATCTCTCTGCCTCCTCCATGCTACTTTCTCACGCTTTGCCTCTCCTCTCTCTGGTATCTTTCCCTCTGTTCCTCCCTTAGTTATTTGCTGACCCATCTATATAGTGGGTACAGACAGAGTAAAACCAGGACCCTGCTCCGGGGGAAGCATTTTGGTGACAGCAATGCTGTGAATGACATGACAATTGAACTATCTCTAATTGAAGTTTTCTATCGAGGTGGAGAAATATTCAGCTAAACCTAAGTTCTTATATTCCTGTTTCCGAAAAACTAGGTGGCGTTTAACTTGGAAAATTCTGCTGAGATGCAGAACTTCTAATATGAAAACACGTGCCATGTTTTATACTCTGAATCCCATGTTGTTATTTTAACTGGTCGTCATCAATTTACCTAAATTAACCCCTTTACCCCCAAGGGTGGTTTGCACGTTAATGACCAGGCCAGTTTTTACAATTCTGACCACTGTCCATTTATGAGGTTATAACTCTGGAACGCTTCAACGGATCCTGCTGATTCTGACACTGTTTTCTCGTGACATATTGTACTTCATGATAGTGGTAAAATTTCTTTGCTACTACCTGCATTTATTTGTGAAAAAAACAGAAATTTGGCGAAAATTTAGAACATTTCGCAATTTTCCAACTTTGAATTTTTTCTGCAATTAAATCACAGAGATATGTCACACAAAATACTTAATAAGTAACATTTCCCACATGTCTACTTTACATCAGCACAATTTTGGAACCAAAATTTTTTTTTGTTAGGGGAGCTATAAGGGTTAAAAGTTGACCAGCAATTTCTCATTTTTACAACACCATTTTTTTTAGGGACCACATCTCATTTGAAGTCATTTTGAGGGGTCTATATGATAGAAAATAACCAAGTGTGACACCATTCTTAAAACTGCACCCCTCAAGGTGCTCAAAACCACATTCAAGAAGTTTATTAACCCTTCAGGTGTTTCCCAGGAATTTTTGGAATGTTTAAATAAAAATTAACATTTAGAAAAGGGGGAATACACTGGCGCTCAGATGAAAAAAGGTGAGGGGGAAGGGCGGGGGATAGAAAAAAGATAGCTGCTGGTGATGGGAACGGGGTCTGTGCGTACCCTATAGACTAGAATGAGAGAAACAGTAATAAATCACCTGCGCTTATGTGTGGGGAATAACAGTTCCCCTACGGATTGTGCTGCAATGTAAATAATAGGCAAATACAGGGCTTGCAGTGTTGTGTACTTACTGCGTGCCAGTAAGATGGTGTGGCTGCAGGTCCTCCTGGTGCTTTAAAGTCCGGTTCACTGCTGCAAGATTTGTGGGCTCAAAGAAGCTCGACTTGCTGCGCGCGAAGTTTGTTCGGAGGACGCAGGAGTCAGATGGAAACCGCTCACTTCAGGCGTGCCCCGGCCGGAAGCAACGCCGAAGCGGTAGCGGCGTTGAGAAGGGGCGTGGTGAACAGCGTGACGTCACAGCTAATGGGCGGGCGCGTATGTGGATTAACCAATCCAACGCGTTTCGAAGGATACGATCCTTCTTCGTCAGGGCTGGAGTCCCCATAGAGCCCTGCCTCTCATATAGCCGCTGTTGTGCCATCCCCTTTCAAAAAAATGCCCAGCATCCTTAATTTACGTGGCTCGCAGAGGATATTTGAAGTTGCAGCAGCAATTAGTGTGCTTAATAGTGGAATGTGATCGGCAATGTGTGACTTAAATGGTGTAGACTGCATTGAGGCCATATATGAATCTGCCATAGCAAAGAGGGTTTACATGATGGGGGTTATGATTGGATACCCTAATGTGGCATTGCCAGAAAAAACATTACAATGTGTACAAATAAATAAAAACTCCGACAACTTTATTAATGGAGTAATAAAATATGAAATAAAAATAGAAAGAAACCAATATGTTCTAATAACATTTTTGTTTAAAAGGAAGCAAAAAGCTCAAGACTAAAATTGACTAGAAGATTGACTGAAAATGTATAGATTAAAAACACTCGCTCAAAGATAGAGGGCGAATTTAGTGATTCATAGCCCAGGATGGAATAAAACTATAAATAGGTCACTAAAACACTACTATATAAAAAAGGGGGTTTAAAAAGGTTGATTAAAAGGCATATAGCTCAATTTCATAATTAAGTCCTTTAGGGGCCAAGCTGTCCAGCATATAAATCCATTTGGACTCGACCCTGGACATTAATTTAAGAAAATCTCCACCCCTTGGATTCTGCTGGACTATTTGAATTCCAAAAAAACGAATGCCCCCACACGATTTATCGTGTTTATCTAAAAAGTGGCGGGAAAGAGGGTGGCCTTTGAAGCCCTTTTGAATATTATCTAGGTGCTCCTTGATCCTGACCTTAAGAGGTCTTTTAGTACGACCCACATAGATCTTATTGCAAGGGCACTGCAGTATATAGATTACTCCTATCGATTCACATGTTATGGAGTTTTTAATTTGAAATTGCATAGTGCCACTGGAGTCTGTAAATGTGGTTTGGGCTATCTTACCACTAGATGTACGTTTGCAGCATGAACATCTGCCACATGGCCTAAAACCCCACCTTAGGGGGTCTGATGATTTGGCAAGTGCCCCTTGTCTACCGAGGACTGGTTTCGTTGTTGGCGCTAAGAGAAGGCTCAAATTCTGCGCCTTGGTATACACAAATCTGGGGTTATTAGGAATTAGGCCCCCAATAATCTTGTCGCATTGAAGAATGGGCCAATGTTTTTTAATTATATTAATAAATTTATAGTGTCCTGCATGGAATTGAGTAATTATGGGTAGATTCTTTATTTGTACTTGGATATCTTGAGGATTGTTAGTACTTTCGGTTTTATGAATAAGACTTTCTCTAGGTATACGGCTAACGGCTTGTTGAGCCGTATTAAGGATTTGTGTGTTATAACCTTTGGCTTCAAACTGTTTAGTAATATATGCGGACTCCTCATAATAGTCCTTCAGGTCGGTACAATTTCGCCTAATGCGAGTATAT
The DNA here is from genome assembly GCF_051348905.1 of Ranitomeya variabilis. Classification (NCBI taxonomy): domain Eukaryota; kingdom Metazoa; phylum Chordata; class Amphibia; order Anura; family Dendrobatidae; genus Ranitomeya; species Ranitomeya variabilis. The sequence goes on from NC_135232.1 coordinate 731,231,220, forward strand.
TGTCCTCGAGGAATGTTCGTCAGCCAAATTGGGAGGTGACAGCTTGTGAGGTGTATAAAGCTGTTTGAATCCACTGGTTTGCGGAAACACCTGGTTTTCAATTGACCGTGTTCCACATAAATTGTGAGATCCAGGAAATTTACCTGGGAATTACTGATGGTAGGGGTGAATTCTAAACCGAATTGATTAGTGTTTAGATTTGTGATAAAGGAATTCAAATCAGTTGTGGATCCCTCCCAAATAAACAAAATGTCATCAATAAAACGACGCCAGAATTTTAATCCTGGGTGTAGTGCGCCTTCCTTCATTATATGCTGGCGCTCCCAATACCCCACGTACAGGTTGGCGTAGCTTGGCGCAAAACGTGTGCCCATTGCGGTGCCCCACGTTTGCAGGTAGTACTGTTTTTCATATTGGAAGAAATTATGTTCCAATATGAACCCAATGCTATCGATTATGAATTTAATCTGGGGTTTTTTGTATGTTCCCAGAGTGTGCAGGAAAAAATTGGCCGACTCGCACCCTTTTTGATGATTAATTATTGTATAAAGGGATTTAATGTCCAAAGTTCCCAAGATATAATTACTTTGCCAGATAACAGGTTCCAGAACTTGTATGGTGTGAGTGGTGTCCTTCAAATATGCTGGGATTAAGGACATGCATTTTTGTAGATGTAAATCAACATATTTGGACAAATTAGCGGTCAAGCAATTAATACCTGATATAATTGGGCGGCCTGGGGGATTGGACGCATCTTTGTGCATTTTAGGTATATGGTAAAACATAGCTGTAGTTGGTGTTTTATTATTTATAAACTGAAACTCTTTCTTGTTTAATATACCTAGGGTTTTGCCTCTTTGGGCTAGGATATTTAATTTTTTTGTGTAATTTACAGTGGGATTAGAGTTTAATTTTTTATATGTGACAGTATCATTCAAAAGTCTCAGTGATTCGTTGTGATATGTAGTACTATCCAAAACTACAATTCCTCCACCCTTGTCGGCTGGGCGGATAACAATAGCATGATTTTTTTGGAGATTTATGATGGATTGTTTTTCACTAAAACTGAGATTATATGCAATTGGCTTGGGATTGTTTTTATAAAATTTTCTTAAATCCGCTGTAACCATAGTTTCGAAAGACTGAAAGGCGCTAGAATATTCATTAATGGGATTGAATGAAGATTGTGGTGCTAGGTTTGTATGAGTATACTCCTGAATATTGGTTGCGGTTGAGTAGGTAATATTGCTGGTGACTTCTTTTTTCAAAAAATATTTTTTTAAGGCTAAATTACACATTAATTTTTTAATACTGACATATAAATGAAAGGGGTTAGCTGATGCTACGGGGGCAAATTTTAAACCTTTTTGTAGGAGCTTGGTTTCGCTAGGGGTTAATTGGTGCGAGCTGAGATTAAAAATTTTTTGTGTATGGTTTTTCAGTAGTTTATTTAGTGTTTTCTTTTTGGCGAGTTGCCCACCCCTCTTGCCTCTTTTGGTTTTGAATTTGGGGCCTGAAAAAAATCCCGTTTAATTGTAGATTGTACAGTTTTATTAGCCTTAACATTGAAGCCCCTATTTGTACTATTTGATATTTTATTTGGTAATTTCTTAGATATTGGAACTGATGCTTGTTTATACCTGAGATTGGTTTTGTTATGGAATTTAGTATTGGATTTACTGATTGGGATTTTATGAAAGATGTCACCATTTGTGCTTGTGGTGGGTTGTTCCCAATCGTCTGTAGTCTCCGGATCATCCACCGTTGTGGATAACCGAGAAAACCTATTTGTGGTGGGGATTTGGATGTTTACCTCAGAGATGGGTGCGATTGCTGGAGAATTTGCTTCGTTTCTAGATAAGTTTGTGACTAATTCATTGGCTGGAGAATTAATTAGTTCAATTGCATAGTCGGTCCTGGTACGGACTGACATTGGCGTATACTGAGTAGAGTTGGTGTTAGTATATGTGGAAAATACTAGGGAGATATCCTCTAGGTGGTTGGTTGGGGTGGAGTTATATTCATCCAACGTAACAAAATGACTCTCTGGGCTGGGAACAGGTTCAATGCGTTGGTTCATAGGTCTGATATTTTCAAATGGTAGGTTGTCTCTTGAAATCCATCATAAATCTCCAAAAAAATCATGCTATTGTTATCCGCCCAGCCGACAAGGGTGGAGGAATTGTAGTTTTGGATAGTACTACATATCACAACGAATCACTGAGACTTTTGAATGATACTGTCACATATAAAAAATTAAACTCTAATCCCACTGTAAATTACACAAAAAAATTAAATATCCTAGCCCAAAGAGGCAAAACCCTAGGTATATTAAACAAGAAAGAGTTTCAGTTTATAAATAATAAAACACCAACTACAGCTATGTTTTACCATATACCTAAAATGCACAAAGATGCGTCCAATCCCCCAGGCCGCCCAATTATATCAGGTATTAATTGCTTGACCGCTAATTTGTCCAAATATGTTGATTTACATCTACAAAAATGCATGTCCTTAATCCCAGCATATTTGAAGGACACCACTCACACCATACAAGTTCTGGAACCTGTTATCTGGCAAAGTAATTATATCTTGGGAACTTTGGACATTAAATCCCTTTATACAATAATTAATCATCAAAAAGGGTGCGAGTCGGCCAATTTTTTCCTGCACACTCTGGGAACATACAAAAAACCCCAGATTAAATTCATAATCGATAGCATTGGGTTCATATTGGAACATAATTTCTTCCAATATGAAAAACAGTACTACCTGCAAACGTGGGGCACCGCAATGGGCACACGTTTTGCGCCAAGCTACGCCAACCTGTACGTGGGGTATTGGGAGCGCCAGCATATAATGAAGGAAGGCGCACTACACCCAGGATTAAAATTCTGGCGTCGTTTTATTGATAAAAGAAAGAAAGCACCAAAGGAACCAAATGAAGTAAAATAGAATTTTATTGAATAACATTAAAAGTAGAGCAAAATGAAAAACAATGAGGGACATAAAGTATGACAATGATCACCAAAAAATGGTGGCAGTGTGAGTATGGCAAACAGGTATAAGTCTTTGAAGTAAATTAACACCCAATACAACTAGTGTGCTACTAATATGGTGAGTGCACTAAGAAACACAGTCACTGAGAGTGCAGAGGTGTATAAATAAGTATAGTGCCCAAGTGCACAGCGTATATATCACCTACGCATAAAACACAGGACTGGAATTGTAAGAAAAAGAAAGGGTGGTGAGAAATCGCTAAGTCATATTACCTGAAGCCAGACCCACACTGCCATGAGCCCCTACGCGCGTTTCGGCGCGATGCCTTCTTCCGGGGGTGTGGCGTAACATTCAAGTCATGTGGTATTTAAAACAAAAGTCTACCAATCATGTAATCCCTTATATTTGAATGCCGAAACTAAAAGACGCAGGTACGCCTACAAAAGCGCTACACATAGCACTCAGTACAAAGATCCAATAGGTGCCCAGGATACAAAACTGAAGAGGGAAAGGGAAGCCGTACATGCGCATAGCCTCTCAAACAAAGTCCCGCCTGCCAAAAGGTGTGAACCTGATATCACTACGGTGACTAAAAAAAGACATCGAAGCCAAAGGACTTGTCGCGCATGCGCAAAGGATCATTCAGACGGTAATAGTGCTGATAGTGTAGCTGCAGGTCAAATCAAAGCAGCAAGAAAAGGCAACGGGAGAGGACGACACAGGGCAACACTTCGATCACGACCTCCGGTATGGCGTGAATCGAAAACTGAGGCACCTGCATTCATCCCACACACCGATAAGTACACTGTTAATGATAAAAAAAAGGGGGGGGGGGGGAAGGGGAAAATGAAAAAAAGTGAACAATAACTAAAGTGCAACATACGTGACCCTAATGAAAACCACGGGAGAATGAATGACATTGTGGCCCAAAATAGATAAATATATAATATAATACAAATAACTACATGGGAGGGTACCGCAGGACAACAGACTCGGTCGCGATCACCGGTAGGGCGCGAACCCAGACCCGAGGTACCTGCAGTATACAACCCAATGATGAAGGATATACCCATTGAGCCACAAAGAATGTAAACACACTATGTGAAAAAGTGGAAAATACAAAGAAACACAATATAGCACTGCACATTGAATATGAATAAATATTAAGAATGCCATATAAATGGCAAATACATAGTGCATTCTAAAATACCAACAGAAATATGTATATGTGAACCATGTGAACATAAAAAGTACGTTAAAAATACACGTTAAAACATACATGTATAAATATAAAAACATATAACAATGTACTAATACAAATGTGAATAGAACAGTCCATGCTCTCATGCCGCTTTATTTGCAATACAGGAGCATCTTCAAATACGGAATCCAACATCCTGGGCAACATGAAGGATGGAAACAAGATGTTAGGACATCCAATAAAACAGGGAAACTAGAAAAAGGTAGACACGTATTAAAACAGTAAAACATTGAAACATAAAAAGCCAGTTAAAAAATACGGAGAATAGATGACTCAGAGAAATGAAGAGAAACTCAAAGTTTCATTAAGGCCCAAAGGTTGCAGTGTTTTAAGTCGCCAAATCCAGCGTGACTCTTTCTGAGCGAGATGGCGACTAAGATTGCCTCCACGTAGGGTAGTGAGAAGATGATCAATACCTATGACCAAAAAACCTGAGGGGTCACAATCATGATAGGTTTTGAAATGTCGAGGAATTGTTTTTAGATTCTCCAAATTCTTTTCCTTTTTGGCTGCCAAAATGTCCAAGACATGTTCCCGTATACGCACCTTAAGAGTGCGTGTCGTAAGGCCAATATATATCTTCCCGCAGGGACAAGTCCCATGGTACACTACCATGGTAGTACTACAAGTAATAGAATGTGTAATTAGATATTCACGGCCATCTGAGGAAGTAAAATGGGTGGCAGTATTAATGTTCGGGCAAGTAATACATTTGCCACACGGTTTGCAACCCCAACGAGAAGGTTTTAGGTTAGGGACGGTAGGAAAAAGAGGAGGTGGGGTGATAGGTGGAAAATAGCTCCGTATAAGATGGTCCCCCAAATTGTTGGAACGTCGAGCAACAACTGACGGGTAAGTTGGCAAGTATTGTTTTAAAGTAGGATCGGCCAAAAGTATAGGCCAATACTTGGCCAATATTTGTGTCATTTCCCTCCACCTTGAGTGGTATTGTGTAATCATACGTACCTGTTGATTACTCCTAATTGGTGGCTTAGAGAAAAGTAGTTGCTGGCGGTTGGTGTTTCTGGCCCTGTTATACGCCTTTTTCACACTCCTCTTGCTATATCCACGAGCCAAAAAACGTAATTTCAAATCCTCCGCTTGTCTCTCAAAAACCTCAGTTGTAGTACAAATTCTTTTCAGGCGGAGGAACTGTCCTATAGGGACCGCATTGATCACATGTGGCGGATGAGAAGATGTCGCATGAAGAACAGAGTTGACTGATGTTTCCTTACGGAAAACGCTGGCACCTAAAAGTCCATCGGTCCCTCTCTCAACCAGGACATCCAGAAAGTCTATACGAGAAAAATCAAATTTGTAAGTGAGACGTATGTTTAATAGATTGTTATTGAGATCCTTAAAAAAAGATTGTAATTGAAGAGGAGTCCCCCGCCAGATCAGGAAAATGTCATCAATGTAGCGGGCCCAAAACAGGACCCGCTCCATTGACGAACACCGATCCGACGAGAGTAGGTCCCTCTCCCACAGCCCCAGGAACAAATTAGCGTACGAGGGCGCGCAAGCCGCCCCCATTGCTGTTCCCTGGAGCTGGAGGTAGAAGGACCCATTGAATAGAAAAAAATTTTTTTTTAGTTAATAAAAACTGCAAAAGAACAATCAAAAAATCGATGTCACTGGCCGAGAGAGAGGTCATGGACAAAAAATAGGAAACTGCCCTCAAGCCATCATGGTGTCGAATACTCGTGTATAACGACTCTACATCACATGTGATAAGGAGAGTATCCTCGTCAACATGGATGGAGTCAATTTTTTTTAAAAAGTCCGATGTATCCTTTAGATAAGATGGAATAGTCTCCACCAGGGGCTTGAGGAAAGAGTCAAGGTATCTGCCAATGTTTTCCGTAAGACCCCCAACCCCCGAGACTATGGGTCTCCCAGGTGGAGTAACCGAATTTTTATGTATCTTGGGCAACAGATACAATGTTGGAATACAATGATCCTTACCCAAAAGAATGTCCCGAACTTGAGTGGTAATAATTCCATCTGACAAGGCCCGTTGTAGGATTTTTGATAATTCTTCTCTATATGTGATCAAAGGGTTGAATGTCAATTTCTTATAACACAGTGTATCACGTAGATGGCGATATGCCTCTGCAAGGTACATATCATTAGGCCAGATAACAATATTTCCCCCCTTGTCAGCTGGCTTGAACACCACATCTTTAATTTGTTTGAGTCTTTTCAAACTATTTTGTTCAACAATTGACAAGTTATTATTATTTATTGATGTTGAGATTGATTCAAGATCTTTTGACACAAGTTTAACAAAAATATCAATATTGGAGCACAGTGACAAGGGGGGAAACTTTTTTGACCTAGGATATAATGACGGAGGTACCTTACCCAGAGAAGGATTCACATGTTCACGGGCAAGTTCCTCCAAAGTTTGGAGAGCCAATTGTTCCTCTGGCAGGGGAAATGTCTGTTGAAGTTCTTCGTTGTGATACCATTTTTTAAAAAGCAAAGAACGTGCAAAAAAGTGTAAATCCTTCAGGGCCAAAAATGGGTCAAATCGCATGCTAGGTGAAAAAGTAAAACCCTTTGTAAGAAGAGAAATTTCATCAGCATTAAAAGAATATTTAGATAAGTTAATTACCTTCGGGATGTCTCTTGATGCCGAATGGTGGGCACCACGTTTATTCTGAGATGTTTTGCGATCCCATTTTCTTTTACCCACATTCCCAAACCGGGTTTGCATAGACTGCTGCGAGGTATCAGAAGCTTCCCCCGAAGATGATACTGACGAAACGGATAAGGATCTGTGCTCACGCCCCATGTGACCAATGCGTCTCCATCTATAGGCAGTATTTTTAGAAAAATCCGTTGAATCCCGAATCAATTTTTTGGCCTGGGTGGTTTTAATTTGGGCTTCCCACTCAGTGGAATTTTTGTCCATAGATGCATTGAAGGTAGATAAAATGTCATTACTGGCCACTTTCTTAAATTTTGAATAGAGATCATCCATCTCATTTTCAATTATGGCCAGGGTCTTTTTATCAAGATCAACAAGTAGCTCCATAAATTGTATCGAAGCTTTATTACATACTTCTTCCCAACTGCTTGTGAATTGTTCATCAGAAACAGGGAAGGAGGGAAAAATCTGGATGCGGAGGCCTCGTGGAATCAGATTTTTTTTAATATAGTTCTCCAAGAACGCTTTATTCCACCACAACTTCGTACGTCTGTGTAATAATCTCTTAATTTGTGTTTGTAACACACTAACATTCCCTGAAACATCCGTCTCCATATTAATGGGATCATTATCAAACACTTTAGCAACTACTGTTTGCCACGTTGCATCCCTGGCACGGTAATCCATCCTGGTCGGGACAAAAAGTCTGTGGAAATCCACAGGGTTAATAATGAAGCAAAAATAGCCAAACCAAACGTGCACCATCTACCAAAGATAGACGATGGAACACAGATGTATATAAGTGGTTCAGTGCAATAACATATATACTCAAAAACCAAAAAAGAAAGAAAGCACCAAAGGAACCAAATGAAGTAAAATAGAATTTTATTGAATAACATTAAAAGTAGAGCAAAATGAAAAACAATGAGGGACATAAAGTATGACAATGATCACCAAAAAAAGGGTCTGGCTTCAGGTAATATGACTTAGCGATTTCTCACCACCCTTTCTTTTTCTTACAATTCCAGTCCTGTGTTTTATGCGTAGGTGATATATACGCTGTGCACTTGGGCACTATACTTATTTATACACCTCTGCACTCTCAGTGACTGTGTTTCTTAGTGCACTCACCATATTAGTAGCACACTAGTTGTATTGGGTGTTAATTTACTTCAAAGACTTATACCTGTTTGCCATACTCACACTGCCACCATTTTTTGGTGATCATTGTCATACTTTATGTCCCTCATTGTTTTTCATTTTGCTCTACTTTTAATGTTATTCAATAAAATTCTATTTTACTTCATTTGGTTCCTTTGGTGCTTTCTTTCTTTTTTGGTTTTTGAGTATATATGTTATTGCACTGAACCACTTATATACATCTGTGTTCCATCGTCTATCTTTGGTAGATGGTGCACGTTTGGTTTGGCTATTTTTGCTTCATTATTAACCCTGTGGATTTCCACAGACTTTTTGTCCCGACCAGGATGGATTACCGTGCCAGGGATGCAACGTGGCAAACAGTAGTTGCTAAAGTGTTTGATAATGATCCCATTAATATGGAGACGGATGTTTCAGGGAATGTTAGTGTGTTACAAACACAAATTAAGAGATTATTACACAGACGTACGAAGTTGTGGTGGAATAAAGCGTTCTTGGAGAACTATATTAAAAAAAATCTGATTCCACGAGGCCTCCGCATCCAGATTTTTCCCTCCTTCCCTGTTTCTGATGAACAATTCACAAGCAGTTGGGAAGAAGTATGTAATAAAGCTTCGATACAATTTATGGAGCTACTTGTTGATCTTGATAAAAAGACCCTGGCCATAATTGAAAATGAGATGGATGATCTCTATTCAAAATTTAAGAAAGTGGCCAGTAATGACATTTTATCTACCTTCAATGCATCTATGGACAAAAATTCCACTGAGTGGGAAGCCCAAATTAAAACCACCCAGGCCAAAAAATTGATTCGGGATTCAACGGATTTTTCTAAAAATACTGCCTATAGATGGAGACGCATTGGTCACATGGGGCGTGAGCACAGATCCTTATCCGTTTCGTCAGTATCATCTTCGGGGGAAGCTTCTGATACCTCGCAGCAGTCTATGCAAACCCGGTTTGGGAATGTGGGTAAAAGAAAATGGGATCGCAAAACATCTCAGAATAAACGTGGTGCCCACCATTCGGCATCAAGAGACATCCCGAAGGTAATTAACTTATCTAAATATTCTTTTAATGCTGATGAAATTTCTCTTCTTACAAAGGGTTTTACTTTTTCACCTAGCATGCGATTTGACCCATTTTTGGCCCTGAAGGATTTACACTTTTTTGCACGTTCTTTGCTTTTTAAAAAATGGTATCACAACGAAGAACTTCAACAGACATTTCCCCTGCCAGAGGAACAATTGGCTCTCCAAACTTTGGAGGAACTTGCCCGTGAACATGTGAATCCTTCTCTGGGTAAGGTACCTCCGTCATTATATCCTAGGTCAAAAAAGTTTCCCCCCTTGTCACTGTGCTCCAATATTGATATTTTTGTTAAACTTGTGTCAAAAGATCTTGAATCAATCTCAACATCAATAAATAATAATAACTTGTCAATTGTTGAACAAAATAGTTTGAAAAGACTCAAACAAATTAAAGATGTGGTGTTCAAGCCAGCTGACAAGGGGGGAAATATTGTTATCTGGCCTAATGATATGTACCTTGCAGAGGCATATCGCCATCTACGTGATACACTGTGTTATAAGAAATTGACATTCAACCCTTTGATCACATATAGAGAAGAATTATCAAAAATCCTACAACGGGCCTTGTCAGATGGAATTATTACCACTCAAGTTCGGGACATTCTTTTGGGTAAGGATCATTGTATTCCAACATTGTATCTGTTGCCCAAGATACATAAAAATTCGGTTACTCCACCTGGGAGACCCATAGTCTCGGGGGTTGGGGGTCTTACGGAAAACATTGGCAGATACCTTGACTCTTTCCTCAAGCCCCTGGTGGAGACTATTCCATCTTATCTAAAGGATACATCGGACTTTTTAAAAAAAATTGACTCCATCCATGTTGACGAGGATACTCTCCTTGTCACATGTGATGTAGAGTCGTTATACACGAGTATTCGACACCATGATGGCTTGAGGGCAGTTTCCTATTTTTTGTCCATGACCTCTCTCTCGGCCAGTGACATCGATTTTTTGATTGTTCTTTTGCAGTTTTTATTAACTAAAAAAAAAAAAAAAATTTTTTCTATTCAATGGGTCCTTCTACCTCCAGCTCCAGGGAACAGCAATGGGGGCGGCTTGCGCGCCCTCGTACGCTAATTTGTTCCTGGGGCTGTGGGAGAGGGACCTACTCTCGTCGGATCGGTGTTCGTCAATGGAGCGGGTCCTGTTTTGGGCCCGCTACATTGATGACATTTTCCTGATCTGGCGGGGGACTCCTCTTCAATTACAATCTTTTTTTAAGGATCTCAATAACAATCTATTAAACATACGTCTCACTTACAAATTTGATTTTTCTCGTATAGACTTTCTGGATGTCCTGGTTGAGAGAGGGACCGATGGACTTTTAGGTGCCAGCGTTTTCCGTAAGGAAACATCAGTCAACTCTGTTCTTCATGCGACATCTTCTCATCCGCCACATGTGATCAATGCGGTCCCTATAGGACAGTTCCTCCGCCTGAAAAGAATTTGTACTACAACTGAGGTTTTTGAGAGACAAGCGGAGGATTTGAAATTACGTTTTTTGGCTCGTGGATATAGCAAGAGGAGTGTGAAAAAGGCGTATAACAGGGCCAGAAACACCAACCGCCAGCAACTACTTTTCTCTAAGCCACCAATTAGGAGTAATCAACAGGTACGTATGATTACACAATACCACTCAAGGTGGAGGGAAATGACACAAATATTGGCCAAGTATTGGCCTATACTTTTGGCCGATCCTACTTTAAAACAATACTTGCCAACTTACCCGTCAGTTGTTGCTCGACGTTCCAACAATTTGGGGGACCATCTTATACGGAGCTATTTTCCACCTATCACCCCACCTCCTCTTTTTCCTACCGTCCCTAACCTAAAACCTTCTCGTTGGGGTTGCAAACCGTGTGGCAAATGTATTACTTGCCCGAACATTAATACTGCCACCCATTTTACTTCCTCAGATGGCCGTGAATATCTAATTACACATTCTATTACTTGTAGTACTACCATGGTAGTGTACCATGGGACTTGTCCCTGCGGGAAGATATATATTGGCCTTACGACACGCACTCTTAAGGTGCGTATACGGGAACATGTCTTGGACATTTTGGCAGCCAAAAAGGAAAAGAATTTGGAGAATCTAAAAACAATTCCTCGACATTTCAAAACCTATCATGATTGTGACCCCTCAGGTTTTTTGGTCATAGGTATTGATCATCTTCTCACTACCCTACGTGGAGGCAATCTTAGTCGCCATCTCGCTCAGAAAGAGTCACGCTGGATTTGGCGACTTAAAACACTGCAACCTTTGGGCCTTAATGAAACTTTGAGTTTCTCTTCATTTCTCTGAGTCATCTATTCTCCGTATTTTTTAACTGGCTTTTTATGTTTCAATGTTTTACTGTTTTAATACGTGTCTACCTTTTTCTAGTTTCCCTGTTTTATTGGATGTCCTAACATCTTGTTTCCATCCTTCATGTTGCCCAGGATGTTGGATTCCGTATTTGAAGATGCTCCTGTATTGCAAATAAAGCGGCATGAGAGCATGGACTGTTCTATTCACATTTGTATTAGTACATTGTTATATGTTTTTATACTTATACATGTATGTTTTAACGTGTATTTTTAACGTACTTTTTATGTTCACATGGTTCACATATACATATTTCTGTTGGTATTTTAGAATGCACTATGTATTTGCCATTTATATGGCATTCTTAATATTTATTCATATTCAATGTGCAGTGCTATATTGTGTTTCTTTGTATTTTCCACTTTTTCACATAGTGTGTTTACATTCTTTGTGGCTCAATGGGTATATCCTTCATCATTGGGTTGTATACTGCAGGTACCTCGGGTCTGGGTTCGCGCCCTACCGGTGATCGCGACCGAGTCTGTTGTCCTGCGGTACCCTCCCATGTAGTTATTTGTATTATATTATATATTTATCTATTTTGGGCCACAATGTCATTCATTCTCCCGTGGTTTTCATTAGGGTCACGTATGTTGCACTTTAGTTATTGTTCACTTTTTTTCATTTTCCCCTTCCCCCCCCCCCCCCTTTTTTTTATCATTAACAGTGTACTTATCGGTGTGTGGGATGAATGCAGGTGCCTCAGTTTTCGATTCACGCCATACCGGAGGTCGTGATCGAAGTGTTGCCCTGTGTCGTCCTCTCCCGTTGCCTTTTCTTGCTGCTTTGATTTGACCTGCAGCTACACTATCAGCACTATTACCGTCTGAATGATCCTTTGCGCATGCGCGACAAGTCCTTTGGCTTCGATGTCTTTTTTTAGTCACCGTAGTGATATCAGGTTCACACCTTTTGGCAGGCGGGACTTTGTTTGAGAGGCTATGCGCATGTACGGCTTCCCTTTCCCTCTTCAGTTTTGTATCCTGGGCACCTATTGGATCTTTGTACTGAGTGCTATGTGTAGCGCTTTTGTAGGCGTACCTGCGTCTTTTAGTTTCGGCATTCAAATATAAGGGATTACATGATTGGTAGACTTTTGTTTTAAATACCACATGACTTGAATGTTACGCCACACCCCCGGAAGAAGGCATCGCGCCGAAACGCGCGTAGGGGCTCGTGGCAGTGTGGGTCTGGCTTCAGGTAATATGACTTAGCGATTTCTCACCACCCTTTCTTTTTCTTACAATTCCAGTCCTGTGTTTTATGCGTAGGTGATATATACGCTGTGCACTTGGGCACTATACTTATTTATACACCTCTGCACTCTCAGTGACTGTGTTTCTTAGTGCACTCACCATATTAGTAGCACACTAGTTGTATTGGGTGTTAATTTACTTCAAAGACTTATACCTGTTTGCCATACTCACACTGCCACCATTTTTTGGTGATCATTGTCATACTTTATGTCCCTCATTGTTTTTCATTTTGCTCTACTTTTAATGTTATTCAATAAAATTCTATTTTACTTCATTTGGTTCCTTTGGTGCTTTCTTTCTTTTTTGGTTTTTGAGTATATATGTTATTGCACTGAACCACTTATATACATCTGTGTTCCATCGTCTATCTTTGGTAGATTGTGCACGTTTGGTTTGGCTATTTTTGCTTCATTATTAACCCTGTGGATTTCCACAGACTTTTTGTCCCGACCAGGATGGATTACCGTGCCAGGGATGCAACGTGGCAAACAGTAGTTGCTAAAGTGTTTGATAATGATCCCATTAATATGGAGACGGATGTTTCAGGGAATGTTAGTGTGTTACAAACACAAATTAAGAGATTATTACACAGACGTACGAAGTTGTGGTGGAATAAAGCGTTCTTGGAGAACTATATTAAAAAAAATCTGATTCCACGAGGCCTCCGCATCCAGATTTTTCCCTCCTTCCCTGTTTCTGATGAACAATTCACAAGCAGTTGGGAAGAAGTATGTAATAAAGCTTCGATACAATTTATGGAGCTACTTGTTGATCTTGATAAAAAGACCCTGGCCATAATTGAAAATGAGATGGATGATCTCTATTCAAAATTTAAGAAAGTGGCCAGTAATGACATTTTATCTACCTTCAATGCATCTATGGACAAAAATTCCACTGAGTGGGAAGCCCAAATTAAAACCACCCAGGCCAAAAAATTGATTCGGGATTCAACGGATTTTTCTAAAAATACTGCCTATAGATGGAGACGCATTGGTCACATGGGGCGTGAGCACAGATCCTTATCCGTTTCGTCAGTATCATCTTCGGGGGAAGCTTCTGATACCTCGCAGCAGTCTATGCAAACCCGGTTTGGGAATGTGGGTAAAAGAAAATGGGATCGCAAAACATCTCAGAATAAACGTGGTGCCCACCATTCGGCATCAAGAGACATCCCGAAGGTAATTAACTTATCTAAATATTCTTTTAATGCTGATGAAATTTCTCTTCTTACAAAGGGTTTTACTTTTTCACCTAGCATGCGATTTGACCCATTTTTGGCCCTGAAGGATTTACACTTTTTTGCACGTTCTTTGCTTTTTAAAAAATGGTATCACAACGAAGAACTTCAACAGACATTTCCCCTGCCAGAGGAACAATTGGCTCTCCAAACTTTGGAGGAACTTGCCCGTGAACATGTGAATCCTTCTCTGGGTAAGGTACCTCCGTCATTATATCCTAGGTCAAAAAAGTTTCCCCCCTTGTCACTGTGCTCCAATATTGATATTTTTGTTAAACTTGTGTCAAAAGATCTTGAATCAATCTCAACATCAATAAATAATAATAACTTGTCAATTGTTGAACAAAATAGTTTGAAAAGACTCAAACAAATTAAAGATGTGGTGTTCAAGCCAGCTGACAAGGGGGGAAATATTGTTATCTGGCCTAATGATATGTACCTTGCAGAGGCATATCGCCATCTACGTGATACACTGTGTTATAAGAAATTGACATTCAACCCTTTGATCACATATAGAGAAGAATTATCAAAAATCCTACAACGGGCCTTGTCAGATGGAATTATTACCACTCAAGTTCGGGACATTCTTTTGGGTAAGGATCATTGTATTCCAACATTGTATCTGTTGCCCAAGATACATAAAAATTCGGTTACTCCACCTGGGAGACCCATAGTCTCGGGGGTTGGGGGTCTTACGGAAAACATTGGCAGATACCTTGACTCTTTCCTCAAGCCCCTGGTGGAGACTATTCCATCTTATCTAAAGGATACATCGGACTTTTTAAAAAAAATTGACTCCATCCATGTTGACGAGGATACTCTCCTTGTCACATGTGATGTAGAGTCGTTATACACGAGTATTCGACACCATGATGGCTTGAGGGCAGTTTCCTATTTTTTGTCCATGACCTCTCTCTCGGCCAGTGACATCGATTTTTTGATTGTTCTTTTGCAGTTTTTATTAACTAAAAATTTTTTTCTATTCAATGGGTCCTTCTATCTCCAGCTCCAGGGAACAGCAATGGGGGCGGCTTGCGCGCCCTCGTACGCTAATTTGTTCCTGGGGCTGTGGGAGAGGGACCTACTCTCGTCGGATCGGTGTTCGTCAATGGAGCGGGTCCTGTTTTGGGCCCGCTACATTGATGACATTTTCCTGATCTGGCGGGGGACTCCTCTTCAATTACAATCTTTTTTTAAGGATCTCAATAACAATCTATTAAACATACGTCTCACTTACAAATTTGATTTTTCTCGTATAGACTTTCTGGATGTCCTGGTTGAGAGAGGGACCGATGGACTTTTAGGTGCCAGCGTTTTCCGTAAGGAAACATCAGTCAACTCTGTTCTTCATGCGACATCTTCTCATCCGCCACATGTGATCAATGCGGTCCCTATAGGACAGTTCCTCCGCCTGAAAAGAATTTGTACTACAACTGAGGTTTTTGAGAGACAAGCGGAGGATTTGAAATTACGTTTTTTGGCTCGTGGATATAGCAAGAGGAGTGTGAAAAAGGCGTATAACAGGGCCAGAAACACCAACCGCCAGCAACTACTTTTCTCTAAGCCACCAATTAGGAGTAATCAACAGGTACGTATGATTACACAATACCACTCAAGGTGGAGGGAAATGACACAAATATTGGCCAAGTATTGGCCTATACTTTTGGCCGATCCTACTTTAAAACAATACTTGCCAACTTACCCGTCAGTTGTTGCTCGACGTTCCAACAATTTGGGGGACCATCTTATACGGAGCTATTTTCCACCTATCACCCCACCTCCTCTTTTTCCTACCGTCCCTAACCTAAAACCTTCTCGTTGGGGTTGCAAACCGTGTGGCAAATGTATTACTTGCCCGAACATTAATACTGCCACCCATTTTACTTCCTCAGATGGCCGTGAATATCTAATTACACATTCTATTACTTGTAGTACTACCATGGTAGTGTACCATGGGACTTGTCCCTGCGGGAAGATATATATTGGCCTTACGACACGCACTCTTAAGGTGCGTATACGGGAACATGTCTTGGACATTTTGGCAGCCAAAAAGGAAAAGAATTTGGAGAATCTAAAAACAATTCCTCGACATTTCAAAACCTATCATGATTGTGACCCCTCAGGTTTTTTGGTCATAGGTATTGATCATCTTCTCACTACCCTACGTGGAGGCAATCTTAGTCGCCATCTCGCTCAGAAAGAGTCACGCTGGATTTGGCGACTTAAAACACTGCAACCTTTGGGCCTTAATGAAACTTTGAGTTTCTCTTCATTTCTCTGAGTCATCTATTCTCCGTATTTTTTAACTGGCTTTTTATGTTTCAATGTTTTACTGTTTTAATACGTGTCTACCTTTTTCTAGTTTCCCTGTTTTATTGGATGTCCTAACATCTTGTTTCCATCCTTCATGTTGCCCAGGATGTTGGATTCCGTATTTGAAGATGCTCCTGTATTGCAAATAAAGCGGCATGAGAGCATGGACTGTTCTATTCACATTTGTATTAGTACATTGTTATATGTTTTTATATTTATACATGTATGTTTTAACGTGTATTTTTAACGTACTTTTTATGTTCACATGGTTCACATATACATATTTCTGTTGGTATTTTAGAATGCACTATGTATTTGCCATTTATATGGCATTCTTAATATTTATTCATATTCAATGTGCAGTGCTATATTGTGTTTCTTTGTATTTTCCACTTTTTCACATAGTGTGTTTACATTCTTTGTGGCTCAATGGGTATATCCTTCATCATTGGGTTGTATACTGCAGGTACCTCGGGTCTGGGTTCGCGCCCTACCGGTGATCGCGACCGAGTCTGTTGTCCTGCGGTACCCTCCCATGTAGTTATTTGTATTATATTATATATTTATCTATTTTGGGCCACAATGTCATTCATTCTCCCGTGGTTTTCATTAGGGTCACGTATGTTGCACTTTAGTTATTGTTCACTTTTTTTCATTTTCCCCTTCCCCCCCCCCCCCTTTTTTTTATCATTAACAGTGTACTTATCGGTGTGTGGGATGAATGCAGGTGCCTCAGTTTTCGATTCACGCCATACCGGAGGTCGTGATCGAAGTGTTGCCCTGTGTCGTCCTCTCCCGTTGCCTTTTCTTGCTGCTTTGATTTGACCTGCAGCTACACTATCAGCACTATTACCGTCTGAATGATCCTTTGCGCATGCGCGACAAGTCCTTTGGCTTCGATGTCTTTTTTTAGTCACCGTAGTGATATCAGGTTCACACCTTTTGGCAGGCGGGACTTTGTTTGAGAGGCTATGCGCATGTACGGCTTCCCTTTCCCTCTTCAGTTTTGTATCCTGGGCACCTATTGGATCTTTGTACTGAGTGCTATGTGTAGCGCTTTTGTAGGCGTACCTGCGTCTTTTAGTTTCGGCATTCAAATATAAGGGATTACATGATTGGTAGACTTTTGTTTTAAATACCACATGACTTGAATGTTACGCCACACCCCCGGAAGAAGGCATCGCGCCGAAACGCGCGTAGGGGCTCGTGGCAGTGTGGGTCTGGCTTCAGGTAATATGACTTAGCGATTTCTCACCACCCTTTCTTTTTCTTACAATTCCAGTCCTGTGTTTTATGCGTAGGTGATATATACGCTGTGCACTTGGGCACTATACTTATTTATACACCTCTGCACTCTCAGTGACTGTGTTTCTTAGTGCACTCACCATATTAGTAGCACACTAGTTGTATTGGGTGTTAATTTACTTCAAAGACTTATACCTGTTTGCCATACTCACACTGCCACCATTTTTTGGTGATCATTGTCATACTTTATGTCCCTCATTGTTTTTCATTTTGCTCTACTTTTAATGTTATTCAATAAAATTCTATTTTACTTCATTTGGTTCCTTTGGTGCTTTCTTTCTTTTTTGGTTTTTGAGTATATATGTTATTGCACTGAACCACTTATATACATCTGTGTTCCATCGTCTATCTTTGGTAGATGGTGCACGTTTGGTTTGGCTATTTTTGCTTCATTATTAACCCTGTGGATTTCCACAGACTTTTTGTCCCGACCAGGATGGATTACCGTGCCAGGGATGCAACGTGGCAAACAGTAGTTGCTAAAGTGTTTGATAATGATCCCATTAATATGGAGACGGATGTTTCAGGGAATGTTAGTGTGTTACAAACACAAATTAAGAGATTATTACACAGACGTACGAAGTTGTGGTGGAATAAAGCGTTCTTGGAGAACTATATTAAAAAAAATCTGATTCCACGAGGCCTCCGCATCCAGATTTTTCCCTCCTTCCCTGTTTCTGATGAACAATTCACAAGCAGTTGGGAAGAAGTATGTAATAAAGCTTCGATACAATTTATGGAGCTACTTGTTGATCTTGATAAAAAGACCCTGGCCATAATTGAAAATGAGATGGATGATCTCTATTCAAAATTTAAGAAAGTGGCCAGTAATGACATTTTATCTACCTTCAATGCATCTATGGACAAAAATTCCACTGAGTGGGAAGCCCAAATTAAAACCACCCAGGCCAAAAAATTGATTCGGGATTCAACGGATTTTTCTAAAAATACTGCCTATAGATGGAGACGCATTGGTCACATGGGGCGTGAGCACAGATCCTTATCCGTTTCGTCAGTATCATCTTCGGGGGAAGCTTCTGATACCTCGCAGCAGTCTATGCAAACCCGGTTTGGGAATGTGGGTAAAAGAAAATGGGATCGCAAAACATCTCAGAATAAACGTGGTGCCCACCATTCGGCATCAAGAGACATCCCGAAGGTAATTAACTTATCTAAATATTCTTTTAATGCTGATGAAATTTCTCTTCTTACAAAGGGTTTTACTTTTTCACCTAGCATGCGATTTGACCCATTTTTGGCCCTGAAGGATTTACACTTTTTTGCACGTTCTTTGCTTTTTAAAAAATGGTATCACAACGAAGAACTTCAACAGACATTTCCCCTGCCAGAGGAACAATTGGCTCTCCAAACTTTGGAGGAACTTGCCCGTGAACATGTGAATCCTTCTCTGGGTAAGGTACCTCCGTCATTATATCCTAGGTCAAAAAAGTTTCCCCCCTTGTCACTGTGCTCCAATATTGATATTTTTGTTAAACTTGTGTCAAAAGATCTTGAATCAATCTCAACATCAATAAATAATAATAACTTGTCAATTGTTGAACAAAATAGTTTGAAAAGACTCAAACAAATTAAAGATGTGGTGTTCAAGCCAGCTGACAAGGGGGGAAATATTGTTATCTGGCCTAATGATATGTACCTTGCAGAGGCATATCGCCATCTACGTGATACACTGTGTTATAAGAAATTGACATTCAACCCTTTGATCACATATAGAGAAGAATTATCAAAAATCCTACAACGGGCCTTGTCAGATGGAATTATTACCACTCAAGTTCGGGACATTCTTTTGGGTAAGGATCATTGTATTCCAACATTGTATCTGTTGCCCAAGATACATAAAAATTCGGTTACTCCACCTGGGAGACCCATAGTCTCGGGGGTTGGGGGTCTTACGGAAAACATTGGCAGATACCTTGACTCTTTCCTCAAGCCCCTGGTGGAGACTATTCCATCTTATCTAAAGGATACATCGGACTTTTTAAAAAAAATTGACTCCATCCATGTTGACGAGGATACTCTCCTTATCACATGTGATGTAGAGTCGTTATACACGAGTATTCGACACCATGATGGCTTGAGGGCAGTTTCCTATTTTTTGTCCATGACCTCTCTCTCGGCCAGTGACATCGATTTTTTGATTGTTCTTTTGCAGTTTTTATTAACTAAAAAAAAATTTTTTTCTATTCAATGGGTCCTTCTACCTCCAGCTCCAGGGAACAGCAATGGGGGCGGCTTGCGCGCCCTCGTACGCTAATTTGTTCCTGGGGCTGTGGGAGAGGGACCTACTCTCGTCGGATCGGTGTTCGTCAATGGAGCGGGTCCTGTTTTGGGCCCGCTACATTGATGACATTTTCCTGATCTGGCGGGGGACTCCTCTTCAATTACAATCTTTTTTTAAGGATCTCAATAACAATCTATTAAACATACGTCTCACTTACAAATTTGATTTTTCTCGTATAGACTTTCTGGATGTCCTGGTTGAGAGAGGGACCGATGGACTTTTAGGTGCCAGCGTTTTCCGTAAGGAAACATCAGTCAACTCTGTTCTTCATGCGACATCTTCTCATCCGCCACATGTGATCAATGCGGTCCCTATAGGACAGTTCCTCCGCCTGAAAAGAATTTGTACTACAACTGAGGTTTTTGAGAGACAAGCGGAGGATTTGAAATTACGTTTTTTGGCTCGTGGATATAGCAAGAGGAGTGTGAAAAAGGCGTATAACAGGGCCAGAAACACCAACCGCCAGCAACTACTTTTCTCTAAGCCACCAATTAGGAGTAATCAACAGGTACGTATGATTACACAATACCACTCAAGGTGGAGGGAAATGACACAAATATTGGCCAAGTATTGGCCTATACTTTTGGCCGATCCTACTTTAAAACAATACTTGCCAACTTACCCGTCAGTTGTTGCTCGACGTTCCAACAATTTGGGGGACCATCTTATACGGAGCTATTTTCCACCTATCACCCCACCTCCTCTTTTTCCTACCGTCCCTAACCTAAAACCTTCTCGTTGGGGTTGCAAACCGTGTGGCAAATGTATTACTTGCCCGAACATTAATACTGCCACCCATTTTACTTCCTCAGATGGCCGTGAATATCTAATTACACATTCTATTACTTGTAGTACTACCATGGTAGTGTACCATGGGACTTGTCCCTGCGGGAAGATATATATTGGCCTTACGACACGCACTCTTAAGGTGCGTATACGGGAACATGTCTTGGACATTTTGGCAGCCAAAAAGGAAAAGAATTTGGAGAATCTAAAAACAATTCCTCGACATTTCAAAACCTATCATGATTGTGACCCCTCAGGTTTTTTGGTCATAGGTATTGATCATCTTCTCACTACCCTACGTGGAGGCAATCTTAGTCGCCATCTCGCTCAGAAAGAGTCACGCTGGATTTGGCGACTTAAAACACTGCAACCTTTGGGCCTTAATGAAACTTTGAGTTTCTCTTCATTTCTCTGAGTCATCTATTCTCCGTATTTTTTAACTGGCTTTTTATGTTTCAATGTTTTACTGTTTTAATACGTGTCTACCTTTTTCTAGTTTCCCTGTTTTATTGGATGTCCTAACATCTTGTTTCCATCCTTCATGTTGCCCAGGATGTTGGATTCCGTATTTGAAGATGCTCCTGTATTGCAAATAAAGCGGCATGAGAGCATGGACTGTTCTATTCACATTTGTATTAGTACATTGTTATATGTTTTTATATTTATACATGTATGTTTTAACGTGTATTTTTAACGTACTTTTTATGTTCACATGGTTCACATATACATATTTCTGTTGGTATTTTAGAATGCACTATGTATTTGCCATTTATATGGCATTCTTAATATTTATTCATATTCAATGTGCAGTGCTATATTGTGTTTCTTTGTATTTTCCACTTTTTCACATAGTGTGTTTACATTCTTTGTGGCTCAATGGGTATATCCTTCATCATTGGGTTGTATACTGCAGGTACCTCGGGTCTGGGTTCGCGCCCTACCGGTGATCGCGACCGAGTCTGTTGTCCTGCGGTACCCTCCCATGTAGTTATTTGTATTATATTATATATTTATCTATTTTGGGCCACAATGTCATTCATTCTCCCGTGGTTTTCATTAGGGTCACGTATGTTGCACTTTAGTTATTGTTCACTTTTTTTCATTTTCCCCTTCCCCCCCCCCCCCCCTTTTTTTATCATTAACAGTGTACTTATCGGTGTGTGGGATGAATGCAGGTGCCTCAGTTTTCGATTCACGCCATACCGGAGGTCGTGATCGAAGTGTTGCCCTGTGTCGTCCTCTCCCGTTGCCTTTTCTTGCTGCTTTGATTTGACCTGCAGCTACACTATCAGCACTATTACCGTCTGAATGATCCTTTGCGCATGCGCGACAAGTCCTTTGGCTTCGATGTCTTTTTTTAGTCACCGTAGTGATATCAGGTTCACACCTTTTGGCAGGCGGGACTTTGTTTGAGAGGCTATGCGCATGTACGGCTTCCCTTTCCCTCTTCAGTTTTGTATCCTGGGCACCTATTGGATCTTTGTACTGAGTGCTATGTGTAGCGCTTTTGTAGGCGTACCTGCGTCTTTTAGTTTCGGCATTCAAATATAAGGGATTACATGATTGGTAGACTTTTGTTTTAAATACCACATGACTTGAATGTTACGCCACACCCCCGGAAGAAGGCATCGCGCCGAAACGCGCGTAGGGGCTCGTGGCAGTGTGGGTCTGGCTTCAGGTAATATGACTTAGCGATTTCTCACCACCCTTTCTTTTTCTTACAATTCCAGTCCTGTGTTTTATGCGTAGGTGATATATACGCTGTGCACTTGGGCACTATACTTATTTATACACCTCTGCACTCTCAGTGACTGTGTTTCTTAGTGCACTCACCATATTAGTAGCACACTAGTTGTATTGGGTGTTAATTTACTTCAAAGACTTATACCTGTTTGCCATACTCACACTGCCACCATTTTTTGGTGATCATTGTCATACTTTATGTCCCTCATTGTTTTTCATTTTGCTCTACTTTTAATGTTATTCAATAAAATTCTATTTTACTTCATTTGGTTCCTTTGGTGCTTTCTTTCTTTTTTGGTTTTTGAGTATATATGTTATTGCACTGAACCACTTATATACATCTGTGTTCCATCGTCTATCTTTGGTAGATGGTGCACGTTTGGTTTGGCTATTTTTGCGTCGTTTTATTGATGACATTTTGTTTATTTGGGAGGGATCCACAACTGATTTGAATTCCTTTATCACAAATCTAAACACTAATCAATTCGGTTTAGAATTCACCCCTACCATCAGTAATTCCCAGGTAAATTTCCTGGATCTCACAATTTATGTGGAACACGGTCAATTGAAAACCAGGTGTTTCCGCAAACCAGTGGATTCAAACAGCTTTATACACCTCACAAGCTGTCACCTCCCAATTTGGCTGACGAACATTCCTCGAGGACAATATACTCGCATTAGGCGAAATTGTACCGACCTGAAGGACTATTATGAGGAGTCCGCATATATTACTAAACAGTTTGAAGCCAAAGGTTATAACACACAAATCCTTAATACGGCTCAACAAGCCGTTAGCCGTATACCTAGAGAAAGTCTTATTCATAAAACCGAAAGTACTAACAATCCTCAAGATATCCAAGTACAAATAAAGAATCTACCCATAATTACTCAATTCCATGCAGGACACTATAAATTTATTAATATAATTAAAAAACATTGGCCCATTCTTCAATGCGACAAGATTATTGGGGGCCTAATTCCTAATAACCCCAGATTTGTGTATACCAAGGCGCAGAATTTGAGCCTTCTCTTAGCGCCAACAACGAAACCAGTCCTCGGTAGACAAGGGGCACTTGCCAAATCATCAGACCCCCTAAGGTGGGGTTTTAGGCCATGTGGCAGATGTTCATGCTGCAAACGTACATCTAGTGGTAAGATAGCCCAAACCACATTTACAGACTCCAGTGGCACTATGCAATTTCAAATTAAAAACTCCATAACATGTGAATCGATAGGAGTAATCTATATACTGCAGTGCCCTTGCAATAAGATCTATGTGGGTCGTACTAAAAGACCTCTTAAGGTCAGGATCAAGGAGCACCTAGATAATATTCAAAAGGGCTTCAAAGGCCACCCTCTTTCCCGCCACTTTTTAGATAAACACGATAAATCGTGTGGGGGCATTCGTTTTTTTGGAATTCAAATAGTCCAGCAGAATCCAAGGGGTGGAGATTTTCTTAAATTAATGTCCAGGGTCGAGTCCAAATGGATTTATATGCTGGACAGCTTGGCCCCTAAAGGACTTAATTATGAAATTGAGCTATATGCCTTTTAATCAACCTTTTTAAACCCCCTTTTTTATATAGTAGTGTTTTAGTGACCTATTTATAGTTTTATTCCATCCTGGGCTATGAATCACTAAATTCGCCCTCTATCTTTGAGCGAGTGTTTTTAATCTATACATTTTCAGTCAATCTTCTAGTCAATTTTAGTCTTGAGCTTTTTGCTTCCTTTTAAACAAAAATGTTATTAGAACATATTGGTTTCTTTCTATTTTTATTTCATATTTTATTACTCCATTAATAAAGTTGTCGGAGTTTTTATTTATTTGTACACATTGTAATGTTTTTTCTGGCAATGCCACATTAGGGTATCCAATCATAACCCCCATCATGTAAACCCTCTTTGCTATGGCAGATTCATATATGGCCTCAATGCAGTCTACACCATTTAAGTCACACATTGCCGATCACATTCCACTATTAAGCACACTAATTGCTGCTGCAACTTCAAATATCCTCTGCGAGCCACGTAAATTAAGGATGCTGGGCATTTTTTTGAAAGGGGATGGCACAACAGCGGCTATATGAGAGGCAGGGCTCTATGGGGACTCCAGCCCTGACGAAGAAGGATCGTATCCTTCGAAACGCGTTGGATTGGTTAATCCACATACGCGCCCGCCCATTAGCTGTGACGTCACGCTGTTCACCACGCCCCTTCTCAACGCCGCTACCGCTTCGGCGTTGCTTCCGGCCGGGGCACGCCTGAAGTGAGCGGTTTCCATCTGACTCCTGCGTCCTCCGAACAAACTTCGCGCGCAGCAAGTCGAGCTTCTTTGAGCCCACAAATCTTGCAGCAGTGAACCGGACTTTAAAGCACCAGGAGGACCTGCAGCCACACCATCTTACTGGCACGCAGTAAGTACACAACACTGCAAGCCCTGTATTTGCCTATTATTTACATTGCAGCACAATCCGTAGGGGAACTGTTATTCCCCACACATAAGCGCAGGTGATTTATTACTGTTTCTCTCAAAAATTAACATTTAACTTTTTTTCACAAAAAATGTACTTCAGCTCCAATTTGTTTTATTTTACCAAGGGTAACAGGAGAAAATGAACCCCACAAGTTGTTGTACAATTTGTCCTGAGTCCGCCGATACCCCATATGTG
Source organism: Ranitomeya variabilis (assembly GCF_051348905.1). NCBI lineage: Eukaryota > Metazoa > Chordata > Amphibia > Anura > Dendrobatidae > Ranitomeya > Ranitomeya variabilis. The sequence continues at coordinate 731,256,371 of NC_135232.1, forward strand.
GGGGTAAACCACTGTTTGGGCGCATGGCAGAGCTCGGAAGCGAAGGAGCGCCATTTGACTTTTCAATGCAAAATTGACAGGAATTGAGATGGCACGCCATCTTGCGTTTGGAGAGCCACTGATGTGCCTAAACATTGAAACCCCCCACAAGTGACACCATTTTGGAAAGTACACCCCCTAAGGAACTTATCTAAATGTGTGGTGAGCACTTTGACCCATTAAGTGATTCACAGAAGTTTATAATGCAGAGCCGTAAAAATAAAAAATCATATTTTTTCACAAAAATGATCTTTTTGCCCCAAATTTTTTATTTTCCCAAGGGTAAGAGAAGAAATTGGACCTCAAAAGTTGTTGTACAATTTGTCCTGAGTACGCTGATACCCCATAGATGGGGATAAACCACTGTTTGGGCGCATGGCAGAGCTCGGAAGGGAAGGAGCGCCGTTTGACTTTTCAATGCAAAATTGACAGGAATTGAGATGAGACGTCATGTTGCGTTTGGAGAGCCACTGATGTGGCTAAACATTGAAACCCCCCACAAGTGACACCATTTTGGAAAGTAGACCCCCTAAGGAACTCATCTAGATGTGTTGTGAGAGCTTTGAACCCCCAAGTGTTTCACTACAGTTTATAACGCAGAGCAGTGAAAATAAAAAATCCTTTTTTTTCCACAAAAATTATTTTTTAGCCCCCAGTTTTGTATTTTCCCAAGGGTAACAGGAGAAATTGGACCCTAAAAGTTGTTGTCCAATGTGTCCTGAGTACGCTGATACCCCATATGTTGGGGTAAACCCCTGTTTGGGCACACGGGAGAGCTCGGAAGGGAAGGAGCACTGTTTTACTTTTTCAACGCAGAATTGGTTGGAATTGAGATCGGACACCATGTCGTGTTTGGAGAGCCCCTGATGTGCCTAAACAGTGGAAACCCCCCAATTATAACTGAAACCCTAATCCAAACACATCCCTAACCCTAATCCCAATGGTAACCCTAACCACACCCCTAACCCTGACACACCCCTAACCCTAATCCCAACCCTATTCCCAACCATAAATGTAATCCAATTCAAAAGATCACTGCACTCGTATGGTTTTCAAATGCTTAATTCCAAAAGTTTATTAAATTTGTGTCAGAGGAAAAAGGTACTTGGCGAATTTAATTCGCCAAGTACCTTTTTCCTCTGACACAAATTTAATAAACTTTTGGAATTAAGCATTTGAAAACCATACGAGTGCAGTGATCTTTTGAATTTGATGACGTGTGGGACTCAATATCCCGTTCACTAGCACCGTGAACTCCATTGATTGTGTGCTAGCTTTTCATTACTTTCTACATAAATGTAATCCAAACCCTAACCCTAACTTTAGCCCCAACCCTAACTCTAACTTTAGCCCCAACCCTAACTGTAGCCTTAACCCTAGCCCCAACCCTAGCCCTAGCCCTAACCCTAGCCCTAACCCTAGCCCTAGCTCTAACTCTAGACCTAACCCTAGCCCTAACCCTAACCCTAGCCCTAACCCTAATGGGAAAATGGAAATAAATACATTTTTTTAATTTTTTAATTTTTCGCTAACTAAGGGGGTGATGAAGGGGGTTTGATTTACTTTTATAGCGGGTTTTTTAGCGGATTTTTATGATTGGCAGCCGTCACACATTGAAAGACGCTTTTTATTGCAAAAACATTTTTTTGCGTTACCACATTTTGAGAGCTAGAATTTTTCCATATTTTGGTCCACAGAGTCATGTGAGGTCTTGTTTTTTGCGGGACGAGTTATCGTTTTTATTGGTGACATTTTCAGGCACGTGACATTTTTTGATCGCTTTTTATTCTGATTTTTGTGAGGCAGAAAGACCAAAAACCAGCTATTCATGAATTTCTTTTGGGGGAGGCATTTATACCGTTCCGCATTTGGTAAAATGGATAAAGCAGTTTTATTCTTCAGGTCAGTACGATTACAGAGATACCTCATTTATATCATTTTTTTATGTTTTGGCGCTTTTATACGATAAAAACTATTTTATAGAAAAAATAATTGTTTTTGCATCGCTTTATTCTGAGGACTATAACTTTTTTATTTTTTCTTTGATGATGCTGTGTGGTGGCTCGTTTTTTGCGGGACAAGGTGACATTTCAGCGGGTACCATGGTTATTTATATCTGTCTTTTTGATCGCATGTTATTCCACTTTTTGTTTGGCAGTATGATAATAAAGCGTTGTTTTTTGCCTCGGTTATTTTTATTTTTTTACGGTGTTCACTGAAGGGGTTAACTAGTGGGACAGTTTTATTGGTCGGGTTGTTACGGACGCGGCGATACTAAGTATGTGTACTTTTATTTTTTTTTTTATTATTTAGATAAAGAAATGTATTTATAGGAACAATATATATATTATTTTTATTTTTATTTTTTTTTAGGATTTTTTTTTTTTTTACACATGTGAATATTTTTTTTTTTTACACTATAACATTGCCCCGGGGGGCATCATGTTATAGTGTAAGATCGCCCAATCTGACACTTTGCTGTGCACTGTGTCAGATCGGCGATCTGACGTGCACAGCTCCTGGAGGCTTCCCGGCGCCTGCTCTGAGCAGGCGCAGTGAAGCCACCTCCCTGCAGGACCCGGATGCCGCGGCCATCTTGGATCCGGGCCTGCTGCAGGGAGGAGGAGGTAAGAGACCCTTGGAGCAACGCGATTACATCGCGTTGCTCCGGGGGTCTCAGGGAAGCATGCAGGGAGCCACCTCCCTGCGCGATGCTTCCCTATACCGCCGGAACACTGCGATCATGTTTGATCGCAGTGTGCTGGGGGTTAATGTGCCGGGGGCGGTCCGTGACCACTCCTGGCACATAGTGCCGGATGTCAGCTGTGATAATCAGCTGACATCCTGCCGTGATCGGCCGCGCTCCCCCCGTGAGCGCGGCCGATCGCATATGACGTACTATCCCGTCGGTGGTCATACGGGCCCACCCCACCTCGACGGGATAGTACGTCTAATGTCAGAAAGGGGTTAATAGTAAAAGTGAATTTGAGAAACTTTATAATGTATCTTATCAGAGAAATCTGCTTCTTTCTCCACTTATGAAACACTTCTCTTTCCCACCCACATCTCCTGAACTCAATATTCACTCTGAAAAAATTGCTCAAATCCGTCTTAGGACAAAACAGACTGCTGGATCCTTAAGAGATCAGAGCAGAAGGAGGAGAAAGTGACTCAAGCATATTGTTTTAGTTTTTTGAGTGTTTTATCTCACCCCAGAGCTGGGTTCACAGGTACACTGATCTGTACTGTTGTATAATGTTCTCCATATTGTCCCTGCCTCTATTAAGTGTTTTATCTAACCCCAGAGATGATTTCAGAGCTACATTGCTCAGTACTGCTGTAGACTGTTCTTCATGATACTGCTGCTTTACAGTAAGTGTTTTTATCACTTCAGTGCTGGATTAAAACTTTCAGTTCTCAGTACTCCTGTATGATACCCTTCATACTGCTGCTTCTTTCTAGTCTGTCTTTTGTTTTTCCTTCAGAGCTGGATTTACAGCTACACTGATCAATATTGCTGTGTAATATTATGCAATATACTGATGCTGTCTAATAAATTCACTTAACTAATAGATTTTCAGCTGCAGTGCTCAGTACTGCTGTATGATACACTTCATGGTGCTGTTTCTTTTAGGCATGTCTTTTATCTCACCTTAGGACTGGATTCACATTTATACTACTCAGTACTGATGTGTAATGTCCTCTATCCTGCTTCTAAATATGTGCTACATAGAGACAAGAAATAAGGAATCCCTCATGTCTGTGTATGCTCTCTATTGGAGACATCATACCAGTTAGTCTGTACCCACTAGCTCAGAGACAACTGAAAATTAGAGATAAAGGCTGCATAATGGAAAAATGCAGGATTCAAGTCATATAATGGGCAGAAATAGTGTCATTCCTCATATATACACACAGGATAGATTATTCTGCAACGTCTTCTGAAACAACGATACATTGGAAGGAGCCTGTGATCATCCCATGGATGTGGAGCTAGACAACGTTGTACATGGAGATCTTTTCCCTGCTCACTGTCATATGTAATATTTGGTGGTCATCTAGCTCCATGTATTATATATGGTGGAGTATCTTGTGGTGCCTCCTGTCACGATGTGTCATACCGAGATCTGAGCATGCATTATCCATGTGAGTCCTGCTTAGAATTTTATGGATCGTTGAGATGTAAAGCGAAGAGACGGCCATGTCTGGTTTCCCAGGTGGTGTGCAGGATATGGTGGTGTTAGTTCCACGTCTGTGCGAGTTAAGGTTGCTGCTGGTGATGTGAACTCAGGTGACTTCGCTGGACGTCAGAGAGGGAAGAATCCAGAAGAGATCTTTAGATCAGCTAAATGTTTCATAGGCAAAGTTAATGGTGATGCCAGGTGAGCATAGGCATACCAGACACTGGATAACAAAGCCACCAACCATACAGTAAGATGCAAATTACTGTGCAACAATGGCTATAGGGAATTTAACAAGGTCATGGATGGACAAACCAATGGTGCCCCCAATTCACACAAGGGTACAATATGTAAGGGGGCACATCTGAAACGCAGCGAGCAGCGTCATTCTATTAAATTGCATGTACGAACCAAAGCTAATGGACTTTATAAAGGGTCTTAATGATGATCTATTGGACTGTATCTATCCATGTAGGTGTACGCCACTATGATGCTGGCACAATGGACATCGCCATGTGGTAAGCACCCCAGGGACTATTGAGAGACTGCCATTACACGAGCTGGGGACCACTCTCAGCATTTTCTATATGAAGCCATTGGGATTGCAGACTATGCCAGTGTTGTAGGATGGCCGGATGGACGTGCTGCCTAACACTGCCATGTGAAGACACAGTGATGACGAGCTTTCTGCTCCAGGTTGCACACATTTCCGCTCGGTCCATCTCCACTCGAGCGGCGGTAACGTGTGTTTAGGCTGAGACAGGGCGACATTTGTTCACTTTGTGGTCCTGATGACAGTGGACGCCCAGCTGACACTACAACACTCAGCACCACACACTGTCACAGCATGGCTGGATAGGTAAGTAACTCGGACAGCAGAGCCGAGGGAGTGTCACAAGGCGCCAGCGTACTGGATGAGCAGGAACCAGAGGACGTTATATAACAGTTGCAATATATGATACAATTGTCACCATTTGCTCATGGCTGGATGCTCAGCACATGGGAAAGAATCACCATCTACATGAGGGGCCACATTGTCGAGAACGGGTGGGATAACAGTGAGTCCTTCCATAGGATCAGGATACTATATTACTGAGGAGTATAATAGTATATAATCAGCTACAATATTCTGCACAGCGACCACCAGTATATACAAAATGTTCATGGAAGCCTGCGCTTATTGTATGCCAATGGGGGTGTGTAGCTGCAGTGTTACTGGGGAGGCAATGTCTGTAGTGTAAGGGTATGTTTCCACTTTCAGGAAACGCTGCATGTTTGACGCTGCGTAGAGCCGCAACGTCAAACACGCAGCGTCCAGATGTTACCGCATAGTGGAGGGGATTTTCTGAAATCCCGTCTCCACTATGCGTGGTAACACGCATCCGGCGGCCCTGCGATTCCGGACATGCGGCGCGTCTTTTTAGATTGCAGTATGTCCGTTTACCTTGCGGCGACTCTGCACAGCCGCAAGGTAAAACACAGGGCCCTATGTGTGGGGTGCGATGATGCCGGATGTGTGCAATGAACACATCCGGCATCATCGCGTCTACAGAAGGGGCAGAGCTTTGGGCAGAGCGGGTTTTCCGCGCCGTCCAAAGCGCCGGCCATCCTGAACGTGGACACATACCCTTACTGAAGATCTGTGACTGCACTAATACTAGGGGACTGTGGCTGCACTGATACTATGGGACTGTGGTGGCACTGTGACTGGGAGTCTGAGAATGCACTGTTACTGTGGGTCAATGTCTGTAGTGTTACTGGAGATCTGGGGCAGCACTAATACTAGGGCATACCTCCCGACCATCCTGGATCCAGCGGGACTGTCACGATTTTGACAGTCTTCCCCGCTGTCACGGCCGGGACAAGTATGTCCCGCACTGGTTGGGAGGTGTGCAATGTATCAGCCGGTCATCCCTGCACCCGCAGAGCCTTACACCACATATTGGCTGCTCTGTGCGCACAGGACCTGTGATGAGGTTGCAGGAGGGGAGGAGTCAGGGTTCACATGATCGGGACCTCCGTGGATTGCAGGACTCGGCTGTGCTGGTTGCCAACTTGCCATGGTGCTGCTGGATGAGGTAAGTAAGCTGCCTTATGTGTGGGGTCAGGAGGTGTTTACAGTGTGGATGTAGCAGAGCCATGTGTGTACGAGGTGTATGGAGCGGAGCCATGTGTGTATGAGGTGTATGGAGTGGAGCTGAATGTGTATGAGGTGTATGGAGCAGAGCCATGTGTGTAGGAGGTGTATGGAGCGGAGCTGAATGTGTACGAGGTGTATGGAGCTGAGCCGTGTGTGTATGAGGTGTATGGAGTGGAGCCATGTGTGTGTGAGGTGTATGGAGCGGAGCTAAATGTGTATGAGGTGTATGGAGCGGAGCTGAATGTGTATGAGGTGCATGGAGCTGAGCTGAATGTGTACGGAGCGGAGCCGTGTGTGTATGAGGAGTATGGAGTGGAACTGAATGTGTACGAGGTGTACGGAGCAGAGCCGTGTGTGTATGAGGTGTATGGAGTGGAGCCGTGTATGTATGAGGTGTATGGAGCAGAGCTAAATGTGTACAAGGTGTGCGGAGTGGAGCCGTGTGTGTACGAGGTGTACAGAGCAGAGCAGTGTGTGTACTAGGTGTATGGAGCAGAGCGCATGAATACGGAGCGGAGCCATGTGTGCAAAGTGTACGGAGCGCAGCCACGTGTGTAGGAGTAGCTATGTGTGGCCATTATATGGTACGAAGTATCATATGCGGCCAATATACAGTATGGAGCATCATGTGTGGCCATTATACAGTATGGAGCATCATGTGTGGTCATTATACAGTATGGAGCATCATGTGGGGCCATTATACAGTATGGAGCATTGCGGGGCCATTATACAGTATTGAGCATCATGTGTGGCCATTATACAGTATGGAGCACTGTGTGGCCATATTTTTTGTTTATAATTATTCTTTATGAAAGAGTGTGATCAGCAGTGCTAAATGGGTGTGGTTGGGACGTGGATATGGGTGTGACTAGTTATGAATGGGTGTGGTCAGAGGCGTGGCCTAAAATTTGCCGCGGCACGCGTTGCGCACCACAAACTTTGTCCCTCTTTCCCATCTTCAAAAGTTGGGAGGTATGACTAGGGGACTGTGGTTACACTGATACTATGGGACTGTGGTGGCACTGTGACTGGGAGTCTGAGAATGCACTGTTACTGTGGGTCATTGTCTGTAGTGTTACTGGAGATCTGTGACTGCACTGATACTAGGGGACTGTGGCTGCACTGATACTAGGGGACTGTGGTTACACTGATACTATGGGACTGTGGTGGCACTGTGACTGGGAGTCTAAGAATGCACTGTTACTATGGGTCAATGTCTGTAGTGTTACTGGAGATCTGTGGCTGCACTGATACTAGGGGACTGTGGTTGCACTGGGACTGGGAGTCTGCACTGCTACCGGGGTACTGTGGTAATGTATTGGTGGTCGTCTGACTGTCCCTGCTTTGTTATCCTGTGGCTGTCATTGACATTGGGGGAACTTGTATATTTTATAGGGGGTCTTACAGCTGACTTCATGATAGATAACTGTGATAGTTTGGTCAACTCTAGTAAAAAAAATATGCACAAGCCCCAGAAATGCACGGTCACTGCTGAGAATCCTGGTATACTTGCTTATTCTCCTTTTCATTTGATATTTGCTCTTTTTTCCATCATTCTTCACCCTTGAAGTCTCTGAGGATCTTGTGTATTCTGAGCCTGGCTGTCGGATCCAACTCCTCCTGCCAAATGCTGGATCCTAGTGGAGCATGTGATCCACATCACTGGACAAGATCCCAAACAGTGAGGACGGTGACACAACAAACAATTACTGCAGAATTACCAGTGATCCGGGGTTCATTCAACTAAGGAAAGTCAGATAGATTCAATGCCTTGAAAAAATATTCATACCCTGTGAAATTTTCCACATTTTTCACGTTACACCTACAAAGTTAAATTTATTTTCTTTGGATTTTATGTGATACTGTAAGGGGTATACCAGGACCGTGTGATACTCTACTCCCCCCCCTCCATGCAAGTGTTACCTTCTTGTAAAACTGGGTATGTACATATATATGTTTTGCTAATATATAATGATGAGCATAGGGAAAGCGTAGTACCCTGTTCGGCCCACTAGATGGGGCCTATGACGACTTATTATAATAAGTGATGTAACTAGTTAACTGTAGGAGGGGTTAGCTGGGGATAAGGCAGAAACAGTTCCCTAGCTAGGTCAGAAGGACTAGGGAGCCCATACAGCTCGGGTGGGCTTTGAGCCCGAGCCATCCTGCAGCCTTGTAACGTTTAAGGGAAGGACCCAGCCATCCAAGGCTCGGTGGAAAGAAGTGCAGCTGAACCAGCATAGGGTACAGCAGTGGTGAAGCAGAGGGAGGTAGCAGCGGGCCCACATCAGTACGGGAACGCAGGTCGCTCAATATGTGGCAGATCATCGCATGAGCTGACACCCTCAGATCCGTTGTGAAACAGATGAGGGAATCCCAAGCGCAGTGAATCTGGACAGGGAGGACGCTGCATTACTGCAAGAGGCGGTATGACCAGGGCAGGTACTGAAGGGCCAAGGAAAGATTGCAGGAAAAGTGGAAAGTGTGAGCCATAAGGAATCCTATGCAAATGCTGTGTCTGTTAAGGATGTGTTGTGCAAAGAAGAAAGTAAAGTTTTATGTTTCAAGTTGCAACTGGACTGTGTATCTGTTTGTGCGCAAATGACCTTAGGCAACGGAGAGAAGGCCCAGAGGGCACAAACAATAAAGAGGCAAGTACATTGACCATGGGATGTTATCTGTATGTGACGGGAGACCAGGGCGCGCAACACCTGCTAATCTCAGCCATGATTACGGCCCTGGTGCTCCCTCACACTACCAACACAAGGTAACAAGCATTATATAAATCTTCCATTTGTATTCAGACCCCTGTAGCCTGATCCCCCTAAATAAAATCCTGAGTGACCAATTGCCCCAGAAGTCACATAATTATTATATTGCTTCCTCCTGGGTGTGATTTCTTCGGTGAAGAGTACATTAGTTAGGGTGAAAAAAAACAGCCTAAGCTCTGAACATCTCACAAGCACTGATCAATACATCATCCAAAAATGGAAGGAGTATCGCACAAGTGCAATCCTACCAAGACATGGCCGTCCACCTAACATCCTAAGCAAGGAGAGCAATAATTAGAGAAGCAGCTGAGAGGCCATTGGTCACTGGAGGATCAGCTCAGATCCACAGCTCAGGGGGGAGAATCTGTCCACAGGACCACTATTAATTGTGTACTTCACAAATCTGGCTTTTATAGAAGGGTGGAAAGAAGAAAAACACTTTTGAAAGCTATAAGGAGTCCCATATAGGGGGCACAGTGAGCATGTGGGAGGAGGGGCTCTGGTCAGATGAAACCAAAGGAGAACTATTTTGGACTAAATACAAAATGCTATATGTGATGGAAACCTAATACTGCAAATCACCCTGAAAACACCATCCCCACTTTCACACTTGGTGATGGTGCAGCGCCCCAGAGTCCTGGTCATTGCAGTACTGATGCTCCGCCGCTAAGGGGGGCTATGGTACGTCTGATGGCACTGAAGGAGTTCATCTGACCAGGTATCACAGACACCAATACACTTCACAGTCTGGCCTCCAGGGGGAGCTAAGGGTGCTATGTATTAGGCCACTCCTCACAATCTGGTAAAACTGGGGGTTAGAGAGGAAGTTAGAGGGAAGCTGACTGGGTTGGAACCAGGCAACATCCTGTGGCAGAGGGTGTTGCAGGGCAAGATTCAGGGGGGTCCCAGTCAGGGGTGGGATCCTGACAGAGGCCTAGCGAGCAGAAAGAACATTACGGGACCGCGCCTGCACTTCATCGCGGCGGTACCCCAAAAAAGGACAAGAAGCAAGGTTTATTGTGCTGAGTGAGAAACGAGATCAACGCAACAAGGAGAAACACCAGTAGGAGTCGTGCTGTAAGACGAGGCAACATCCTACTGAGGCACGTAGCCGGTGGCCGGAATGCCGAGGAAGTATTGAGCTCCAGGCCTTACTTCAAACCTACGGCAGGATAGTCAGTTATAGGCGGGCTGTCTCACTCAAATCACCTAAGAAAACATAGGGGGCAACAGTTGGAGAGGGGGGGCACTAGGGTCCCGGAAGACCTCCGAGCCTACCCGCCATACGGGTGCGTCCTAGCCATATCATCTGGGGGACAAAGCAGAACATCATAATCGAGTTGTGAGGGAACTTCAGAAACAGACACAACAGTTGTGGGGACTATCCCGTAAGCACAGCAGGGGAGGACCACAACACACAAGCGCTAGAAGGTAGGCACAGATTTCTACCTGTAAAGGGAACCCTGGAGGTGCCATCGGACCGGCCGGACTTGCGTAGCCCGGTTAACCGTATTCCGGATTGAGGATCCTGAAGCCTTCAGTATAGAGGTAAAGAGACTGCAACCTGGTGTCCTTGTTATTTACTGCGACCTGCACCGCACCATAACATCATCACCATCCACACCTTTCTTTGGGCGCCCCTCAGCAGGGTCACGGACCGGGTCTAGCCACCGTGACAACCCCAGAATAAAGACTCAGAGGCCCAGTACCGGGTACCCCTCGGCCCTGCGGCAGTGGGGGCGCTACAACTTGGCGTCATGAACAGGATCTACTTAAGCCTGAAGAATCAGGTCATGTGTGCCTTGGAACTGTGATTTATTATACTTGGACTGTGACTTATTGCAAAGACTGTGCTTCGCCACTTGCCACCAAAAGTTCCCTCCAAAACCCGCCGCCATTACAGCGCTAAAGAGAGCGCAGAGGAAGAAGGGCGTGTCATGGGAGGAGACTACCAAAGCGGCGCCAAAAGCAGCGACCGCCCCCTCTGACTTCTGCTGCGAGATGACGACCTGCCCAGCAGCAGAGGAGAACCGCCCCTGATTTGCAACGATGGGAACGAGGTGAAGAGGGAGCCCATCCTCGGAGAAATGGCGGAGTGAGGTGCATGCACGGCTGCCGATCGCAAGACAGCGAAGATGATCAGCGGGTGCCCGAGCGACGGCGAAGTGATCTGGGCTTGCCCTCACCCACCAGAGGCGGACCCGCATCCACCGCAGCTGAAGGATCTGAACTCCTTGGAGCCGCCGGCGGAGGAGCCGAGCCTACCTATCCTGACCACGGAGCCAGCAGGTGCGGAGCCATGGAGAGCGGAGCCACATCGAGAGACCACCTTGGAGGAGCCGCGGTCCGGGCTGCAGCCGATTCCAGTGTCCTTGTCAGCGGAACGGATCGACATCGGTGGAATCACATCAGGCGCAGGTATGGAAGGCGCCCCTACTCCCCCGGCCAATTCTGCTCCCCCGACCGATCCTGCTCTCCTGACCGATCCCGCTCCCGCGACCGATCCTGCTCTCCTGACCGATCACGCTCCCGTGACCGCTCCTCACCCCAACAATAACTGTTTCCTCTCGGTGGAGCGGGTGATCCTCACCCCCGACACGATGGGGAGGCTGGTACCTCCACTACCGACCAAGATGGGAGAACCCATAGACGTGAGCTCAGACGGGGTGGTCCTCCGGTGGGACACCCCCTGGCTCGGGCCAGATGGAGCTCGGGAGGAGGGCCTCACCCTTGCTGTGCTCACTTGGGAACAATATAAACAATGCTTGATCCTACATTGGAAAAACCGAAAAGAGACAGAACAAACTGACGCGCCAAGAGTGAAACACCCAAAGCCTGCGCATGGCAGGAAAGACGTGGTAAAGCAGGGAACTGTGCTGGCCATTCACACAAAGAGGGGTTGGGGCTCCATACAGGAACCGGGACTGCCGACTGACGTCTTCGTTACTAGTCATGATGTGAAGACTCCTTTCCGCAACCGATATGGTGACCCATTATTGCAAAGGGGGGATCAGGTGACCTACACCCGCCACCGGAGTGCACAAGGATGGTGCGCTCGGAACGTCCAACGATTTGGGCCTGAGGGGGTGTCCCCTGTTGCCTCGACCATGATTGAACCAGACTTGATAGATCTTGCTACTATCGCCACTGTACGCCTTGTTGCGGCTACCTGTTGCCTGTTGGAGAGGGGCGGCACTAGGGTCCCGGAAGACCTCAGAGCCTACCCGTCATACGGGTGCGTCCTAGCCATATCATCTGGGGGACGAAGCAGAACATCATAATCGAGTTGTGAGGGAACTTCAGAAACAGACACAACAGTTGTGGGGACTATCCCGTAGGCACAGCAGGGGAGGACCACAACACACAAGCTCTAGAAGGTAGGCACAGATTTCCACCTGTAAAGGGAACTCTGGAGGTGCCATCGGACCGGCCGGACTTGCGTAGCCCGGTTAACCGTATTCCGGATTGAGGATCCTGAAGCCTTCAGTAAAGAGGTAAAGAGACTGCAACCTGGTGTCCTTGTTATTTACTGCGACCTGCACCGCACCATAACATCATCACCATCCACACCTTTCATTGGGCGCCCCTCAGCAGGGTCACGGACCGGGTCTAGCCACCGTGACAACCCCAGAAGAGAGACTCAGAGGCCCGGTACCGGGTACCCCTCGGCCCTGCGGCAGTGGGGGCGCTACAACGGCAGCATCCTGCTTTGGGAGGCTTTTCTTTAGCAGGGGCAGGGAAGCTAGTCAGAGGTGATGAGAAGATGGAGCTAAATAGACTGGGGCGTAGGTTCACAACAACCCTAGACATCATAGGTACATACCAGTCCTTATACTAGAAAAAATGAGGACGCAGCACACCATTACTTTAGAGCAAAAAGCTATTTTAAAGGGAACCTAACACAGACGCACCACAGCCGTCACTCAGGGCCTCTGCGCGCCGGGCGCCGCCTCCTCTTACTTCATTAGCATCCCCGGCGCCTGCGCTGTAAATTCGAAGGGCAGCGCAACTGCGCATGCCCCCCAAAAAAATTACAGCGCAGGTGCTAGGAATGCTAATGAAGGAAGAGGAGGCGGCGCGCAGAAGCCCTGAGTGACGGCTGTGGTGCGTCTGTGTTAGGGGGGAAAGCCCTTCCCTCCCGGACGATTTCAAGGTATGAGGGACAAATTTGATAAACGATTCTTTCAGCAATGGCGGGAACAAGAACTAAAAGAGCCACCTTGTCAGAATGCAGCATTAGTGCTGCACAAGGTGGCTCTTTTAGTTACAAACGCCTGGGGGGTGACAGGTTCCGTTTAACGGCCCATTTGTGCGACGTTTCAGCTCCGTGTGTAAGCTTTCTTCAAGCCTGATGACAGATAGATGGCAGATAGATAATACATAGATAGATAATAGGTAATCGACAGTTAATAATAGATCATTTCAAAGCCATCCACAACCTGTCTCCTCCATACATCTGTGACCTTGCCTCCCAGTACTTACCAGCACGCAACCTCCGATCCTCACAAGATCTCCTTCTCTACTCTCCTCTTATCTCCTCTTCCCACAATCGCATACAAGATTTCTCTCGCGCATCCCCTCTACTCTGGAACCCTCTACCACAACACATCAGACTCTCGCCTACTGATGAAACCTTCAAAAAGAACCTGAAGACCTACCTCTTCCGGCAAGCCTACAACCTGCAGTAACCACCGATCGACCAAACCGCTACATGACCAGCTCTACCCTCACCTACTCTATCTTCACCCATCCCTTGTAGATTGTGAGCCCTCACGGGCAGGGTCCTCTCTCCTCCTGTACCAGTTGTGACTTGTATTGATTAAGATTATTGTACTTGTTTTTTATTATGTATACCCCTCCTCACATGTACAGCGCCATGAAATAAATGGCGCTATAATAATTAATAATAATAATAATAATAATAATAATAGATAAATAATAGATAACAAATTATAGTAAATAGATGATAAATGATAGATAATAGATAAATGATTGATAGATAGATAGATAATAGATAATAAATTATAGATAATAGATAGACAGATAATAGATAGATGATAGATAATAGATAGTGTAGCATGGCTAAAGGGTGTGTAGTCGACGGGAGATATGTGTCGCATAGGTGGCTTGTTGCTGTAATGTAGCCCGGAGTATTTCTTTGTTGCACATAACCATGTATATATATGTGTTTCAGGACCTGTGGTGATGTCAGACCACATGGCTAATCATGTGATGGGTTACTGGGTGTGGTTAGCTCTATATAAGACAGGCTAATGCTTAACACAGTAGATATGTGTGGAGGTGAAACCCTCCTGAGTGTGTTAAGGCTACAGGACTGAGCCTGGTGGACTGGACACTTTGTTTTTCTTTTCTTGAACTAAAGGCTATTTGCTTGCTGTTATTTTGCCATGTGGTTTATGAAGTAATAAACTCTGTGAACTTTTAAAGGAACGTGCCTCCTGAGTGTCAGCCGTCGCACCTGAGTGAGTGAAATCCCTACAATTGGTGGTAGACGTGCGGGCAGTGTTCCCAGCGGAGACGTAAGTCTATTATTGGATGTCCTGGGTCAAGTCTGTTATAAGTCAGCAAGCATTGCTGGGGAAAATGGAGGACCTGCTGAAACACTTGGTCCAGTTGCAGTCACAGCAGGAGCAACGGCAGCAAGAGACCAACAGGCTGTTGATGCAGCAGATACAACAGAGCCAGCAGGAGCAACAGCAGCAGATGCAACAGAACCAGCAGGAGCAACGGCAGCAGATGCAGCTTCTGGCAACCGCCATCCAGGGCAAGATGAGTGCCCCAACCCCAGGTTTGGCTGATGACACCCACGTCCGGAAGACGGTAAGACGCGCATTGCAGAAAATGACCCCCGGGGATGATGTTGAGGCCTTCCTGACGGTGTTTGAGAGGGTTGCTGAGAGGGAAAAACTCCCACCAGAGCAGTGGGCAGAGGTACTGGCGCCATACCTGACGGGAGAACCCCAGAAGGCGTACTATGATTTGACCTTGCAGGATGCCAAAGAGTATCACAAATTGAAAGTCGAGATTCTCGCACGTTTGGGGGTGACACTGACTGTCAGGGCACAGCGAGTTCACAGCTGGGCCTATCACCGGGACAAACCGCCTCGCTCTCAAATGTTTGATCTGTTGCACCTGGTCCAGAAATGGCTGCAGCCAGAGTCATGTACACCTGCACAGATGGTGGAACGAGTGATGATGGATCGGTTTGTGCATTCCCTCCCGAGGTCCATACAGACTTGGGTTGCCCAGGGTGATCCCCAGAATACCGAAGAACTGATCGGACTGGTCGAGAGATACCAAGGGTTGGAAGGCTCCTCCAGGAGACAACCCATGCTGTACTGGGGGTCCCAGAAGGGAGCGGAGTCCCAAAAAGGGGTGGCACGTCCAAGGTCACAAAGGGCGGGGGAGGTGGTGTCCAAGGTCCCTCCGGGTGATATTATTTGTTGGAGGTGCCACGGGCCAGGACATATAGCTGCCCGTTGTTCCCAGACCACTGAGCAGATGGACTGCAGCATGGGACGCCGTTGTTCATACTATGCGTATCCAGCCTGCAATGTGAACTCTCCGCCCAACGAGGGACCTCAAGCGTGTCCCGTAAACGTGAACGGTCGAGCAGTCACGGCACTGTTAGACTCGGGGAGCCTAGTGACCTTGGTGAGGGCCACTTTTCCTCTCCACCTGCTCCCGGGAAAGAAGGTCGGAGTGTGGTGCATACATGGTGATGCAAAGGACTACCCTTTGGCCAGGGTGGACATTGAAACGGCATGTGGCACTGAGTCCCACATAGTCGGCGTCATGCAGGACTTGTTGCACCCTATAATTATTGGCCGGGATTTCTGTTTGTTTTGGGATTTGTGGGGAAAAGGTTCTGAGCTCCCTAGCAAGAGTAGGGAACCAATGAACCCTGGAAGGGTGTCGCCACACTCAGAGACAGACAGGTTTCCTTTTTGTGTTCTGGTTGGGGATGAGGAGGAAGTGTCCCCTGCATCTGACATTATGGAGTTAGAGGTAACCGGTGAAAATTTTGGGACTGCCCAACATAGGGACCCCACTCTGAGGGAAGCCTTTAATAATGTCACAGTTATTGACGGGGTGGTACAGGAGCCGGGGGCAGACACAAGATTTCCCCATTTTCTGATGAGTGGGGAGTTGTTGTACCGGGTCACGAAAATAAGGGAGGAATTGGTAGAGCAGTTGGTAGTGCCGGGTCCATATAGACGGAAGGTGTTGGACATGGCCCATTCACACATCTTGGGTGGACACCTAGGGGTGGAAAAAACGCAGGAACGGGTTGTGCAGAGGTTCTATTGGCCTGGGCGTCACCGGGAAATAGTGAACTATTGCAGGTCCTGCCCTACATGTCAGCTAACTGCTCCCACTCCTCATTTCCGGAACCCCCTTGTGCCACTGCCCATTATTGAGGTGCCGTTCGAGAGAATTGCCATGGACTTGGTTGGTCCCTTAGTTAAATCAGCCCGGGGCCATCAGTATATATTAGTCATCCTGGACTATGCCACACGCTATCTTCTTAAATTCTTCCTCGAAGAGTATAGCCCGCGAGTTGGTGCATGTCTTTTCCCGGACAGGTCTACCGAAGGAGATCCTGACTGACCAGGGGACACCTTTCATGAGCAAGGTGATGAGGGAGTTATGCAAAGCCCTGAAAATCTCCCAGTTGAGGACCTCGGTGTACCATCCCCAGTCAGATGGCATTGTTGAGAAATTTAACAAGTCACTGAAGAGCATGCTGAGAAAAGCTATAGAGAAAGACGGTAGAGACTGGGATTGTCTCTTACCCTATCTGATGTTTTCCATTCGTGAAGTTCCACAGGCCTCCACAGGGTTCTCACCGTTTGAGCTTCTATATGGCCGACATCCGCGAGGACTCCTGGATATAGCCAAGGAAACCTGGGAAGCCGAAGTCACGCCCCACAGAAGCGTCATTGAGCATGTGGCCCTGATGCAGCAGAGGATTGCAAAGGTGATGCCTATCATGAAAGAACACCTCCTCCAGGCACAAGAAGCTCAGGCCAGAGTCTACAACCGGTCTGCAAGAGTGAGGCAGTTCAATCCGGGAGACCGAGTTCTTGTGTTAGTTCCGACGGTGGAAAGCAAGTTCTTGGCCAAATGGCAAGGGCCATATGAGGTTGTCGAGAAACTTGGTGAAGTAAATTATAAAATTCACCAACCAGGAAGACGGAAACCATTCCAAGTATATGCAGCGCCCCAGAGTCCTGGTCGTTGCAGTACTGTGGCTCCGCCACTATGGGGAGCTATGGTACGTCTGATGGCACTAAAGGAGTTTCTCTGACCAGGTAACACCTCACTACACTTCACACTCCGGCCACCAGGGGGGGTGGTCCTATCTACTAGGCCACTCCTCACACTCTGGTAAAACTGGGGGTTGGACAGGAAGACAGGGAGAAGTAGCTGGGAAGAACTAGTGAGAGGACCTGTCAGGGATGGGATCCTGGCAGACTCCTCAGAGCAGAACTAACCAGTGCACAACGGGAATACAGTAAAGAAGTATTGGGACCAGAAGGAGTCGTGCTGTTAGACCGAGGCAACATCCTTCTGAGGCGCAAACAGTCGGTGGCCGGAACGCCGAGCAAGTAAGAGACTTTAAGTACACTGCAAACCACGGCCGGACAGCTAATTATAGGTTGGCTGTCCCACTTAACACCTAAGCAGACAACAAAGGCAGCTGTGGGAGAGGGGCGACTCTAGGGTCCCGGAAGAACTCCAGGCCTACCCCGTCATACGGGTGCGTCCTACCATATCACCTGGAGGATGAAGAGAACGAACAAATAGAGACAGACAGAAACAGTTGTGAGGACTATCCCGGGAGCTCAGCAGGGAAGAACTACAACACCCAGCGCTAGAAGGTAGACACTGATTCCCACCTGTAAAGAGAACTTCTGATGTGCCTTTGGACCGGCCGGTCTCTGACAACCCAGTTAACAGCGCTCTGGACTGAGGTCTCCAAAACCTTCAGTAAAGAGGTAAAGAGACTGCAACCTGGTGTCCTCGTTATTTACCGCGACCTGCACCCCACAACTGCACCGCTACACCACCACTTATTCTACCGGACGTCCCTCACCGACAGACAGGGCCACGGACCGGGTCTAGCCACCGTGACAACCCCAGGACTGAGACCCAGAGGCCCGGTGCCGGGTACCCCTAGGCCCTGTGGCGGTGTGGGGGCGCTCCATTTTGGCGTCACGAACAGGATCTACTTAAGCCTGAAGAATCAGGTCATGTGTGCCTTGGAACTGTGATTTATTGTGCTTGGACTGTACTTTATTGAAAAGACTGTGTGCTGTGCCATTTACCGCCAAAATTCGCCATTGCCGCGCACGGAGGGAGGAGCCCTAGCTACGCGGGCGGGACCAGCCAAAAGCCAAAAAAAGCGCGGAACGGAAAGCGCGGTAAGGCGCCAATCCCGGAAGAGGAACTCTGACCTCCAGCAGGTTAGTGAGAGGAAGGGACCATCATGTCCAAGTCGGGAGGAGAGGAGGTGGCGGTCGCAGCCGCAGACGCAGGGGCGGCTCCGGTCCCCGCAGCGGACGAAGCCGCGGCCCTAATACCACCACCGGTAGCCGCAGAACCCGCTGTTCCCCCCAGCCAGCCAGACGCTGCTGCTAACACAAAAGCCATAATGCCCTTCTCTATGCCGTACCTGCCCGGAGCGGCCTGGCTCCCGCGATACTCTGGGGAGTCGCATACATTCACTGACTTTAAGGAAGGGCTCTGCAGCCTGCTCGAGTTCTATCCCCTGACGGAGCCTCAGAAGGTTCATATGATAACCGGTCAACTCTTTGGGGCGGCTCTGAGGGAATTGAAGTCCTGGCCCGCCGAAGATAAGGGAACTGCGCAACAGATTTTTGCAAAGCTTAAGGCCACCTTCGATACTCGCACTGCTACAGAAATTAAATTGACTTTCTATGGATGCAAACAGAGACCACAGGACAGCTTACGGGACTATGCCCTTAATCTTCAGGAGGCAATGCGGGCCATTAAGCAGAGTGACCCCGGCAGCATGCAGGATGAGGATAAACTTCTGAAGGAGCGGTTCATTGAGGGGCTCCTGTGCAGTCACCAACGAGGCCAATTGCACTTCCTGGCCATGCAAAATCCAGATTTGACTTTTGCGCAATTCAAAGATAAAGCTATCCAGGCATTGCAGGAGCGCCAGCCCAGCCGCACAATACCACCCAGGCGCCCCGCTCTCACATACCACCAGGAGGTGGCATCGGACACCCCAGTTGCCGCGGAGGCCGACGCCCAGAGTTTCGAGGACGACTCCCCTGCAGGACTCTGCCTCCAGATGCAAGAGCTAACCAAGAGCGTTGCTGCCCTGGCCCGAACGGTGCAGTCCCTACAGGAGGCCCCCAAAGGGAAGATCCAGTTGGCTTCCAGCCCGGAGGATGTCCCTTGGATGCGACAGAGGAGGACTCCGCCGACCAGAAGCCGGCTCGACGATCGCTTTCACCAGGATGGACGACCCATCTGCCGCCGCTGTCACCAGGTGGGCCACCTTGCAAGGTACTGTCCTTTAAACGAGCAACCCCTGGGGCAAAGGGCCAACCCCCAGGAGTAGGACGATCCGGCCCGCAGCATTGGAGAACCAAGTACATTGGAGGACGGCCAGTTCTCCCTGTAGTGGTTGATGGGATCCCCTTGAACGCTTTGCTGGACACTGGTTCTCAGGTGACGACTATACCTTACGTGCTTTACAAACGGTATTGGGAGGACACTGATATTACCCGTGGCCCTGACGATGATTTCACCATAATTGCCAGTAATGGTCAGCCGTTGCCACAAGTGGGGTATAAGGAGGTCACCATCAAGGTGGGGCGGGTGGAATTGAAAGCCCAAGGGATTGTGATTGTTGATATTGATCGTCGAGAATGTAATCCCATGATGACTCTTGGTACTAATGTTATAGAAAATTGTCTTGCAGAAGTTATTGTTTTGCTGCAACAGGTGGCAGAAACCGCTGGCCACAGTGAGCAACGTGCCCTGCAGAAAGAAATCAGAGCTCTGATGCAGAGACAGCAGGTAGAGCTGACTGGTGGTGAGATTGGTCGTGTCACTGTGAGTGATTCAAACCCCATCGCGATACCCCCCAGGAGTGAGATGTTAATATGGTGTCGGGCAGCCATAGGCCTCAGGGGTAAGGACTACCAGGCCTTGGTAGAACCCGTATATTCAGACAATAGGCCTACTGTTCTGACAGCCCGGGGGGTGGTCGACGTCCGCCAGGGGAGAGTGCCCGTACGTGTCCTCAATTGTGGGGAGGAAGAGGTTCACCTCACCAAGTATACCACGCTCGCCAAACTGTTCACTGTCAACAATAATGTGATACAGACACCTGAACCCTTGGTCCCGTCAAACTTGGCGGAGAACAAAGGTTCTGCAGAGCCCTCGAAAGACTGGTGTCGGGAATTGCATGTGGGCACTGACTTTACCCCATCCCATCAAAAACAGGGGGCCTACAGGGTGGTACACGAGTACGAGCAGGTATTCAGCAAACACCCCTCAGATTTTGGGCAGGTGAAAGGGATCCAACATCACATCCCCACGGGAGATCACCGACCCATAAAAGAGAGATATCGCCCTGTACCCCCAGCTCATTACCAGTGTGCCAAGGACATGTTGCGGGAAATGAAGGAGGCTGGGGTGGTGAGAGACAGCTGTAGCCCCTGGGCAGCTCCGTTAGTCCTTGTTAAAAAGAAAGATGGTACAATGAGGATGTGTGTTGATTACAGGCAGTTGAATCGCATTACACATAAGGATGCATACCCACTGCCCAGGATAGAGGAGTCTCTGGCTGCCTTAAAATCTGCTAACTACTTCTCTACCTTAGATCTCACCAGTGGGTACTGGCAGGTTCCTGTAGCGGAGGCGGACAAAGAGAAGACGGCCTTCACGACGCCAATGGGTCTCTGTGAGTTCAACTACATGCCCTTCGGATTGTGCAATGCTCCCGGAACGTTCCAGAGGATGATGGAGTGCTGCTTGGGACACCTGAACTTTGAAACCGTGCTGTTATATTTGGATGATTTCATTGTCTTCTCTAAGACCTACGAAGACCACCTGAAGCACCTGGCCGAGGTGTTTGAAGCCCTATCCAACTTTGGCTTAAAGGTGAAACCATCCAAGTGTCATCTGCTGAAACCTAAAGTGCAGTACCTGGGCCATGTGGTGAGCGCTGAAGGAGTGGCCCCAGACCCCGACAAGGTCACAGTGATTAAGGACTGGCCAAAGCCCAGTGACCTCCACGAAGTCCGGCAGTTCCTCGGGCTGGTAGGCTATTACCGGAGGTTCATAAAGGACTTCACCAAGAAGGCCGCACCCTTGCAAAACCTGTTGGTGGGCCAACCAAAGAAGACCAAGGGGAGGAACACCCCCTTTGATTGGAACGAAGAGCTGGAGGAATCCTTCACCTGTTTGAAGTCGGCACTGACGGGAGAAGAGGTACTGGCTTACCCCGAATACGACCAACCGTTTGTGCTGTACACAGATGCCAGCAATGTGGGATTAGGAGCTGTGCTGTCCCAGGTCCAGAAAGGCAAAGAGAGGGTGATCGCTTACGCCAGCCGGAAACTCCGTCCCACGGAAAGGAACCCTGACAACTACAGTTCCTTTAAGCTGGAATTCCTTGCCATTGTCTGGGCAGTGACAGAGAGGTTCAAACACTACCTGGCCTCCGCGAAATTCACCGTCTTCACGGACAACAATCCGCTAACGCATCTGGATAATGCCAAACTCGGGGCCTTGGAGCAGCGGTGGATGGCCCGGCTATCCAACTACAATTTCACCATCAAGTACCGGGCAGGACACAAGAATGCCAATGCCGATGCCTTGTCCCGAATGCCCAATTTGCCAGAAGCGGGAGAAAACCCGGAGGCACTTGAAGAGGTGGAGCTGCCTGCATTCCATGACCCCAAAGCCACCCAAAACTCTCATCAGGTGAAGAATAGGCACAAGAACCAACCGGATGCCACGCTCAATCCCCTGCCCCACCACGGATGGGCAGAAACCCAGGATAGTGACCCCGCGGTCCGTCAGGTGAAGGAGCTCTTGACGCAGGCTGGGTTGCACCCTGGCCCAGATGATCCACAAGAAACCCAACAGCTGTGGAAGGGGAGAAGCAAACTGTTTATCCATGATGGCAAGTTGTGCAGGAGGAGCATCGACCCACGTACTCATGAATTGGTGTGGCAGATAGTGGTGCCAAGGCGAGATGCGCCCATGGTTCTGGGAGCCTACCATGATCGAGCCGGACACTTCGGATGGAGGAAGCTAGAGAAGCTGCTCCGAGGGAGGTTCTATTGGATTGGCATGAAGAGAACCATTGAGAAGTGGTGTCGGGAGTGTGGTCCATGTAGCCTGCGCAGGAAGGACCGTGACAGTCAACGGGCTCCCCTGCGGCCTATCATCACCAAACGGCCGCTTGAACTGGTCGCGCTGGATCATGTGAAGCTGACACCTAGCCGGTCGGGCTATATCTACGCCCTTACCATCGTGGACCACTACTCCAGGTTTTTGGTGGTTGTGCCTGTCAAGGACCTAACGGCCAGGACTGCCGCCAGGGCCTTCCAGCAGCACTTTTGTAGGCCCCATGGCTACCCAGAGAAGGTACTGACCGATCAGGGACCTGCATTCGAAGCGGAAGTGTTTCAAGAATTCTGCCAACTGTACGGGTGTAAGAAGATCAGAACCACACCGTACCATCCTCAAACCAACGGGATGTGCGAGAAGATGAACCAAGTGGTAATTGATTTATTGAAGACCTTACCCGTGGAGGAACGGAACCTGTGGCCGACAAAGTTGCCTGACCTGGTGGATATGTACAATCACATCCCAGTAAGTTCCACCAACTGTACTCCAGCGTACCTGATGCGAGGAAGGTCTAGTCGGTTACCCGTTGATCTGGACATGGGGGTCCTAGTACCCGAAGATACCTCGCCGGATGCAGATTGGGATGCAGAAAGGCAGCGAAGGTACCGCGAAGTACAGGAGTGTATAGAAAGAAGTCTCGCCCAGGCTAGGCAGAAACAGGAAAGAGATTACAACCAACACGCTCCTGCAATTCCCCTGTCACCTGGCGAGCAAGTACTTAAACGAAAGAGGAGATTACACAAGCTCGATGACCAATGGGAAGCGGAACCGTACACCATCCTGCCATCCGACTTCGACAACACAAAAGTCTGTCTCATCAGCAAAGACAGAGGGGAGACCTCGACAGCGGTATCCAGGGATCACCTTAAGGTCTGCCCCGATAAGTTGAAAGAGAGGGGCAAGGCCCCAGAAATCTCCCCGCCGGTAGAAAAGGAGAAGATGTTCCACACCGTCCTTGGTGACTTTCCCCAGTCCTGGACTCAGATAAACCAAGCCATCGTGGTGCCTGTTCTAATGTTTCCACAGCCGGACCCACCAGAAACAATGGTGATACCAGATCATCCGGCCCCGCTACCTCAACAGGCCTTACCTGATGAAGCCATGCCAACCGTTGAACCGGCAAATCCTCCCTCTGCTATCAGTGAATCTGCTGTACCCACTGTTGATAGCAGCAGCTCTGAGAGCCCCAACCTGCCAGTGCTACCCAGACTCACTAGAAGTGTAGCTAGAAGACAGTACACTACACCAGCGGTAGCAAGCATAGCGGGCCCTGTTAGGCCAATAGCAACCCCTGCGCTGCGAAGGTCCACACGCAGCACTCAAAATCAAACTCCCCTCCGCTACAAAACTTGGAGGTATTAATAAGGGCTGCTCCTAGTTGAAAATGTTTTTCTTGTATATATCTTTTGTTACAGGTTTTAAAATGGACAATAGGGTAATGGACGGTGAATTGCTCAAAAACTTTCAAAAAGGGGGGCCCCTTTGTTTACCCGGGGTCCCCGCTGTTTTAACCACTGAACTGAGAGTCATAAACTGTGCATGACCTAACTTTCGCAACGTTCAAGAATTCTCACCTCCCATAAAGGGAAGCTCTGTTATGTTCAATTGTTATGCTATTTCAAAATATTGTGTGTTTCCTGTTAACATGTATTGTTGTTCTTGTTTTTCCCAGTCCCGGAGTACTGGATTTAACCAGGGGGGAGTGCAGCGCCCCAGAGTCCTGGTCGTTCCAGTACTGTGGCTCCGCCACTATGGGGAGCTATGGTACGTCTGATGGCACTAAAGGAGTTTCTCTGACCAGGTAACACCTCACTACACTTCACACTCCGGCCACCAGGGGGGGTGGTCCTATCTACTAGGCCACTCCTCACACTCTGGTAAAACAGGGGGTTGGACAGGAAGACAGGGAGAAGTAGCTGGGAAGAGCTAGTGAGAGGACCTGTCAGGGATGGGATCCTGGCAGACTCCTCAGAGCAGAACTAACCAGTGCACAATGGGAATACAGTAAAGAAGTATTGGGACCAGAAGGAGTCATGCTGTTAGACCAAGGCAACATCCTTCTGAGGCGCAAACAGTCGGTGGCCGGAACGCCGAGCAAGTAAGAGACTTTAAGTACACTGCAAACCATGGCCGGACAGCTAATTATAAGTTGGCTGTCCCACTTAACACCTAAGCAGACAACGGAGGCAGCTGTGGGAGAGGGGCGACTCTAGGGTCCCGGAAGAACTCCAGGCCTACCCCGTCATACGGGTGCGTCCTACCATATCACCTGGAGGACGAAGGGAACGAACAAATAGAAACAGACAGAAACAGTTGTGAGGACTATCCCGGGAGCTCAGCAGGGAAGAACTACAACACCCAGCGCTAGAAGGTAGACACTGATTCCCACCTGTAAAGAGAACTTCTGATGTGCCTTTGGACCGGCCGGTCTCTGACAACCCAGTTAACAGCGCTCTGGACTGAGGTCTCCAAAACCTTCAGTAAAGAGGTAAAGAGACTGCAACCTGGTGTCCTCGTTATTTACCGCGACCTGCACCCCACAACTGCACCGCTACACCACCACTTATTCTACCGGACGTCCCTCACCGACAGACAGGGCCACGGACCGGGTCTAGCCACCGTGACAACCCCAGGACTGAGACCCAGAGGCCCGGTGCCGGGTACCCCTAGGCCCTGTGGCGGTGTGGGGGCGCTCCATATACCATGTCAACCTCATCAAGCCATGGCAAGATAGAGAGCCGACAGTAACTCCATCGTTGTTAAGCAACCCAGAAGGTGAGGTTGGAGCGGTTACTATAGCGGAGACGCTATCGAAGACCCAGAAACAGCAGTGCCGGGAGTTACTCCAGAAAAACAGGGACCTGTTTTCAGAGTTGCCAGGACACACGAAGGTCATAGAGCACGAGGTCTTAACAGAGCCACATGTGCGGGTGAACGTGAAGCCTTATCGTATTCCTGAGGCTCGTCGAGAAGTTATCTCCAAGGTATCTCCAAGGAAGTGGAGCGTATGTTGAAGCTCGGAGTCATTGAGGAATCCAAGAGCGGTTGGTCGAGCCCAATTGTCCTGGTCCCAAAACCTGATGGAGAGTGGAGGTTTTGCAACGACTATCGGAAGTTGAATGAGGTCTCCAAGTTTGATGCTTATCCCATGCCCCGCGTTGATGAGCTCATCAAAAGGCTTGGGCACGCCAGATATATATCCACCTTGGATTTGACAAAGGGGTATTGGCAGATCCCCATGGCACAGGAAGCCAAGGAGAAGACGGCCTTTTCGACACCTGATGGATGCTTCCAGTATGTCCGGATGCCGTTTGGCCTACAGGGAGCTCCGGCGACCTTCCAGAGGGCTATGGATAGAGTCCTTGCACCCCATAAGGCCTACGCTGCTGCGTACCTAGATGATATCATCATCTTTAGCCCGGACTGGGAGAGTCATCTGGAGAAAGTCCAAGCGGTGTTTGATGCTCTAAGAGAGGCGGGGTTTACAATAAACCCGAAGAAGTGTGCCTTGGGTAAGGAAGAAGCTAAATACCTAGGCTATATAGTGGGTCGTGGAGAAATAAAGCCCCAAATCAGGAAAGTGGAGGCAATCCATACATGGCCGAAACCACTCTCCAAAAAGCAAGTTAAAACCTTTCTGGGAATCGTGGGATATTACAGGAGGTTCATCCAGAACTTCGCCACAGTGGCTGCGCCTCTGACTGATCTGCTAAAGGGGACAAAATCGGTGATGGTTAAATTATCCGAAGAGACAGAGTCAGCCTTCCAAGAGTTGAAAGGGGCTCTATGTAAGCAGCCCGTTCTGATGGCCCTGGACTGCAAGAAAGAATTTATTCTTCAGACCGATGCCTCATATGTTGGGGTAGGAGCAGTCCTTTCCCAAGAGCTACATGGGGAGGAGCATCCTGTTCTCTATCTGAGTAGAAAGCTGTCCTCATCTGAGAAGAACTACTCAGTCGTAGAAAAAGAGTGTTTGGCCATAAAGTGGGCGGTGGACACGTTACGGTACTATCTGCTGGGTCGTAAATTCAGACTAATATCTGACCATGCCCCACTTAGATGGATGAGGGAAACAAAAGGTAGAAATGCTAGGGTCACCCGTTGGTTCTTAGCCCTGCAGGACTTCAGTTTCCATGTGGAACATAGGGCCGGAAAGCTGCACGGTAATGTGGATGCCCTATCAAGAATCCCTTGTTTAGTGGGGGAAAGTGCCAAGCCCCACGGCTTTAGGCAGAGGGGGGAGGTATGTAGCATGGCTAAAGGGTGTGTAGTCGACGGGAGATATGTGTCGCATAGGTGGCTTGTTGCTGTAATGTAGCCCGGAGTATTTCTTTGTTGCACATAACCATGTATATATATATGTGTTTCAGGACCTGTGGTGATGTCAGACCACATGGCTAATCATGTGATGGGTTACTGGGTGTGGTTAGCTCTATATAAGACAGGCTAATGCTTAACACAGTAGATATGTGTGGAGGTGAAACCCTCCTGAGTGTGTTAAGGCTACAGGACTGAGCCTGGTGGACTGGACACTTTGTTTTTCTTTTCCTGAACTAAAGTCTATTTGCTTGCCATGTGGTTTATGGAGCAATAAACCCTTTGAACTTTTAAAGGAACGTGCCTCCTGAGTGTCAGCCGTCGCACCTGAGTGAGTGAAATCCCTACAATAGCTAAATAGACAATAGACAGATAATAGCTGATAAACGATAGATAATAGGTAATTGATAGATAAATAATAGCTAGACAATCGATAGATGATAAATGATAGATAATAGATAGATAAAGTTATGTCTATTAGTAGAGGGATATATCCGGGCTACATTATATTTTCAGGACCCTGGAAAAGTTTGACAACTTGTGCAGGAGCTGTTTGACTACTATTTTGGTTGTCACTGAGCTTTCACAGTTAAAAGCTGCCAGCCAATCACAGGATGGCAGCTGACCTCAGCATGCACATTGCCGGCATATGACGGGCTTGAAATGAATGGTGGGGATGTCGCCGCTGGACCGCTGCCAGATAAGAAGAAAGTGTTTTTTTTTGTTTGTTTTTTTATTGAAAGCAGCAAGAAGCAATATGTTTAGGAGGCAGGATGGAGACACATGGTGCAGGATCATGGGGAAAGATGAAGACAGATGGGGCAAGAACATGGGGCAGGATCATGGACAGATGGGACAGGAACATGGGGCAGGATGGAGACAGATGGGACAGGAACATGGGGCAAAATGGAGACAGATGGGACAGGAACATGAGGCAGGATGGAGACAGATCGGGCAGGATGAAGACAGATGGAGCTGGATGGAGAGATCATATAAGTCAGGATGGGATGGGACACATGAATGCAGGATTGGAGAATATATTGCTGTAGCCAGGAATGAGACACAAAGGGGCCAGGATAGCGGATATTATTACTGTAGGTGCTAAATAAGGGATAGTATTGCTGTAGTAATGTATTTTATTTTTGAGAATACTGTTTTCAATGAAGTGGGGTGGTAGTACTGTGCAGGGCAGCAATATGTCGCCTTTTCTTACTCTGGTGTAGCATAGAAGTTGGTAAAAATTAAGTAATGTGCTCTGGAAGCGGTGCTCTAGACTAGACAACTGTGTTGTTTCCTGTAGAGACGAGCCCTGGCTGCAGGAACTGATGGTGGTCTGTGCAAGATGAAGGACTTCAATAAGAGATATCACTGGTGAGTCAGTATATTACATGTACACTTACACTATACACTGTATATTATATACAGAGCTCCAGTGTATAATGTTACTGATGATCCATATATTACCTGTACACTATACAATCTGCAGTAACCACTGGTCGACTAAGCCACTGCACGACCAGCTCTACCCTCGCTTACTGTATTCTCACCCATCCCTTGTAGATTATGAGCCCTCGCGAGCACGGTCATCTCTCCTCCTGTACCATTGTGACTTGCATTGTTTAAGATTACTGCAACACCCCAGGTGTAACCGGTTGTTGCAGTGAAGCTGCCTTCCTTTCAGGGAGGGTGATGTCACGCTTGGAGGCAAGGGAGATTCTCTCTTTCAGGTAAGGCACTCGCATTCAACACATCTGAATCTAGGCCAGGAGGGGAGCTCAGGACCCGGATTCAGGGGAGCTTCCTTACACTTTATGTATCCTGGTCTGGAGGAGGAGTCAGCCAGTTGTAGAGGACTGAGGAGAGGAAAAGGACGTCTGGCACAGACGTAGGGGCCGAGCAGCCACAAGGGAGCTGCTACCCCTGGAAAGAGTGAGAAGCAGAAGGAGTTGAATTGTGGAGGAGCTTAGAGGGAAGAAGCACAGAGGAGGAAGAGGCTCAGCAGGGGAAGAGTGGAGGGACACCCTGGGAGCCAGAGCGCAGAACCGGGTACCGGGAGCCCGAGGCTATAGTGGGACTCAAGGACACAGCAGATCTGGATGGCATAGGACTATATGCCAATTGCCTGCATCAAGTCTGAGGTGAAGCAGTAACTTTAGAGCCCGGGGCATGATAGAGTCCCTATAAACAGGCTCGAACTGCCTATCATACAGACATCTGTCTTAGGACAGAAGAGAGGGGACTTGCACTGAGCTTCAAGCGGCAGGGACCTAACCAACTAAACAGTGCAAGTAGGAAAGGCTAACGGACCTCACCTGGGAGAGGGATCTCCTATTGCCTCCAAGCCGGCCGGACCACAGCTACCCTGCACTTGGTGCCCTGGACTGAGGACTACTTCTACCATCAGTAAACCAGGTAAAGACTTTGCAAACCTGTGTCCTCGTTCTTTGCTCATTTATCGGCTTACACCATATTGCCATACACTTGGGAAGCCCTGGGGACCCCGCTTCACCTGTGGGAAGCATCACCATCTTGCTGCATATCATCACCCCAGAGGACCCCTTTAAGCAGCGTCGGTCCTCACTGACCGAAAACCACAGGTGGCGTCACGAGCATAGACAATACAAATTCCCTTAAAAGACCTTCCCCCTGAATTGGACGCCCAGGGCCACGGACCGGGTCGCAGCCACCGTGACATCCCCTTTAAGACCAGACCCGGTACTGAGTACCCCACGGCCCTGGCAGGGCACTCCATTACTGTACTTGTTTTTATTATGTATACCCCTCTTCACATGTAAAGCGCCATGGAATAAATGGCGCTATAATAATAAATAATAATAATAGAGTTCCTGTGTATAATGTTATCGGTTATCACTGTATTATCTGTACACTGACACTATATACAGAGCTCCTTTGTATAATGTTACTGGTGATCACTGTTTTATCTGTACACTGACACTATATACTGAGCTCCTGTGTATAATGTCACTGGTGATCACTGTATGTTACCTGTACACTGACACTATACACAGAGCTCCTGTGCATAATGTCACTGGCGATCACTGTATTATCTGTACACTATACATTATATACAGAGCTCCTGTGTATAATATCACTGGTGATCACTATTAGCTGTACACTATACATTATATACAGAGCTCCTGTGTATAATGTCACTGGCGATCACTCTATTACCTGTCCACTATACACTATATACAGAGCTCCTGTGTATAATGTCAATGGTGATCTCTGTATTACCCGTATGTGGCACCCCAGGAGTTAGGGTACCACAGTCGTGCTGCCTTCCTCTCAGGGAGGTTAGTTCCATGCCTGGAGACAGGAGGAATCCCTTTGGCAGGTAATCTCACATTCAACACATTCTGACTCCAGGCCAGAAGGGGGAGCTCAAGACCCGGTTTTAGGGGAGCTTCCCTGATATACATCCTGGTCTGGAGGAGGAGTTAGTTAGTCTGGTGCAGACAAGAGACAGGAAAGGATCAGAGAGGAACAGAAGAGCTAGAGGAGGCTGCGAAAGAGCCCCTCAAAGCTGAGCGCAGGCACCGGCAACCCGAGGTTGTGGACAACTGCAAGTTCCACAGCAAAACCGGAGGGCAGAGAGCAGAAAGTAACCTGCCCACATAAAACCTGAGGTACAGCAGTATTCCAGAGCCCGGAGTCACCATATAAAGAGACCCCAGAGAAACGGCTCAAGTTGCTTACTGTGCAGGTACTGTCCCAGGACAGGAGAAAATGAGAACCTTGTCAGGACACTACAGGCAGCAAGGGACTAATAGCACAAAGAGGAATGCTCCCAAACTGGCCTGTCAAAGGGGTTTCCACCTGTCTTCAGGCTGCCTGGACTCCATCTACACCTGTTGCCGGTACCCTGGACTGTGGCCTGCTGCCATCAGTAAACCAGGTAAAGACTGCAACCCTGTGTCCTCCGTTTATTTACTGGCAACCCACTATCCTTGCTCACTACACTGGGAGCCCTGGGGACCCCGCTTCACCTGTTGGAAGCGTCACCATCTTTACTGCAGTAACTTCACCCCAGAGGACCCCTTTAAGCAGTGTCGGTCCCCTCTGACTGAGAACCACAGGTGGTGCCACGAACACAAACTTTATTACTACTCCCTTTAAAAGACCTTTCCCCTTTTACTTGAGCGCCCAGGGCCACGGACTGGGTCGCTGCCACCGTGACCACCCCTTTAACTGCGACCGGACCCGGTACCGAGTATACCCACTGCCCTGGCGGGCGACTCATGTACACTTACACTCTATACACAGAGCTCCTGTGTATAATGTTAATGGTGATCTCTGCATTACCTGTACACTATAAACTATATACAGAGCTCCTATGTATAATGTCATTGGTGATCACTGTATTACTTGTACACTTGTACACTTGTACTACACTGATTTCTGTATTACCTGTACACTATACACTGTGTACTAAGTATAGATCACCTGTGCATAATAGCACTTACGGTAATATTAGTATTGTGCCTTTTTTATTAATGATCAGTATTGTAGTATTCAGTTACTGTGGTGGTAATATCTCAAGGAGGCCCGAAAATTTAGCCAGTATGGTGCCCTGAAATTCCTGGTGGCAGCCCTGTTTGTAGCATTCACCTGGCCAACTCCACTGAAAACATGGAGGTTGGCCAGAAAAAAAGCATATAGATAGATGACAATAGATAGATGGATAGATAATAGATAGATAATGAATAAATAGATGATAGATGGTAGATAGATAATAGGTATATGATAGATAGATAGATGGTAGATAGATAGTAGATAGAAAAAATAGATAATAAATAGATAAATAGATGATAGATAGATGATAGATAATAGATAACATTAATAGATAGATGATAGATAATATATATATATAGATATATTAGATTAATAGATATTTGATAGATATTTTATAGATGTTTCCTGTTGGCGTCTCAGCACGTGCTGGATATAATCTTTCTGCCCCGTGCTCTTTATTGGAGGTAATGGATGTGTCAGGATTTTGAGATTCTCGCAGAATTGGATATTCAAGGTCAGGGAGGATGGAGGACATGAACCAGACAATCAGTCTGAGAGATGGAAGATGTGACAGATCTCATGTAAATATCCTTTGCTGGTGGAGGCAGAGGATGTTCTGCAACTGCACATCAATCCAAAACCTTTGGACTGACCATAGCGCACTGACACACTGACACGGATCATACACGGCTCAGACACATGGCATGTATAGACAGCAGAGCTGCTGGCAGTGTTCAAGAGAGCACTTGCAGCGCCCCAGAGTCCTGGTCGTTGCAGTGCTGTGGCTTCGCCGCTAAGGGGAGCCATGGTACGTTCGATGGCACCGAAGGAGTTCCTCCAATCAGGTATCACAGACACCAATATGTTTCACAGCAGGGCCTCCGGGGGGAGCTAAGGGTGCTATTCATTAGGCCACTCCCCACCATAGTGGGTAAACTGGGGGTCAGGCAGGAAGTTAGAAGAGAACGCTGACGGGATTGAACGGAGCAACACCCTGTGGCAGGGGGTGTTGTGAAGGGAGAGACTGTAGGGTCTCTGCCAGGGGTGGGATCCTGGCAGAGGCTTGGCATTGAAAGAACGTAACGGGTCCGCGCAGGCTCCTGGAAGCGGCGGGACTCAAGAAAGGACTAGAAGCGAGATAGATTGTGCTGAGTGAGAAACGAGATCAAGCAGAAGGAGAATACCAGCAGGGGTTTTGTTGAAAGAGGCAGCACCCTGCTGAGGCGCAATACCGGTGGCCGGAACGCCGAGGGAGTGGATTAGAATACAGCTTCAAGCCATACTCCAAACAGCGGCAGGACAGTCGGTCTCAGGCGGGCTGTCTACCACATATCACCTATGAAGTCTTGGGGGGCAATTGCGGGAGAGGGGCGACTCTAGGGTCCCGGAAGAACTCCAGGCCTACCTGACAAACGGGTGCCATTCCAACCTGAATACAGGGAAGGGGTGGACTACAGAGGAACATCAAATCGAGTTGTGAGGGAACTTAAGAAACAGACACAACCGTTGTGGGGTTACTTTCCGTGAGCACAGCAGGGAAGGACTACAACACATAGCGCTAGAAGGAAGGCACAGATTTCCACCTGAGAGGAGAACTCTGGAGGTGCCATTGGACCGGCCGGACTTGCGTAGCCTGGTGAACCGTGTTCTGGACTGAGGACTCAGAGATCTCCAGTAAAGAGGTAAAGAGACTGCAACCTGGTGTCCTCGTTATTTACCGCGACTTACACCCCACAACCGTACCATTACTACCACCTATTACACCGGACGTCCCCCACTGACGGACAGGGCCACGGACCGGGTCTAGCCACCGTGACAACCCCGAGACTGAGAACTAGAGGCCCGGCTCCGGGTACCCCTCGGCCCTGCGGCGGTGCGGGGGCGCCGCACACTCCTACTGGCATGTGATGTGATTGGCTTTATTCATGGAGAGACTCAGAGGTACTAATACTTGGCACTGATGACAGTATTCATGGGAGCACTGTAGTACTATTTATGGGACACTCCAACATATTCATAGGGG
Organism: Ranitomeya variabilis; assembly: GCF_051348905.1. Lineage (NCBI taxonomy): Eukaryota > Metazoa > Chordata > Amphibia > Anura > Dendrobatidae > Ranitomeya > Ranitomeya variabilis. The sequence continues at coordinate 731,289,803 of NC_135232.1, forward strand.
TCTCTGTTACTATTCCTGGGCTACTTTGGCTGACATTATTCATGGGGGCAATTTAACACTATTCATGGGGCAGTCTAGCTAGCAGTATTTATGAGGTCACTCTGTCAGCATTCTTGTGGGCACTCTAGAACTATTTTTGGAAGCACTCTGACACAATTCTACTCTGGCTGGCAGTATCCAAGAGGGTACTCTAACACTAATCATGAAATCACGCTGATATTTATGGGGCACTCTAGAACTACTCATGGTGCACTCTAGAACTACTCATTGGGCACTGTAGAACTATTTATGGGACACTGTAGAACTATTTATGGGGCACTCTAGAACTACTCATTGGGCACTCTAGAACTATTCATAGGGCACTCTAGAACTACTCATGGAGCACTCCAGAACTACTCATGGGGCACTCTAGAATTATTCATAGGACACTCTAGAACTACTCCTGGGACACTCTACAACTATTTATGGGGCACCCTAGAACTGCTCGTGGGGCACTCTAGAACTATTCATAGGGCACTCTAGAACTATTTATGAGGCATTCTAGAACTACTCATGGGGCACTCTAGAATTATTCATAGGGCACTCTAGACTACTCATGAGGCACTTTGGCAAATGGTATTCAAAAAGGTACTCTAGAGCTACCCTGCAGACCGGTGTATGCCCATTGTTGTGTCCTCACATGTACCATGTACAGCTCTTGCCTAGGGTACTCTATCTGCAGCAGTAAGTGAGGTGACATGTGGCTGGCAATGGATGCAATCTGCTCACAGGATGCTGCGCCATGTAAGTATATTAGGTGTTTGCTCCTCCAGATGAACATAGCATTGCAGCGGATGTGCTGATCGCTGCCATGCTACAGCAGAGAAATATATCTTGGTACCGTGTTAGCCAGTAGATAGAAAAAATTCTACATGCTACAGCAGAAAATCCGCAACTCGGGCTCAGTTCAGAAACCAGAAGAACGGCTCCGAGCTGCAAATTCAACTCACAGCCCTTAATACGTCATTACAGGTGCAGGAAAATGGAGACAAATGATTTGCAGCCGGATTAAACAAGCCAATGTAATGAACCAGCGGCCAAATCCAGGTCTCCTTTGCGTTCCCAGACCCTCCAGGAAGAGGGAGCAAGAAGATTGATCATTTACTTAAGAGATGCTCTGGAAACAATATACAAATGGAGTTCTGGGCATTAAGAAATCACCCTGCTATAGGTACATAGTTTTTCTTTGTAAATTCAGCACAAATAATTCAAACATACAGTGCCACAGTAATATGCTGCTACGAAATAATACTCCCCAAGAAAGTGCTCACATAAAACTGCCAGATAGTACCACAATATAGCGGAAAATAACATTCAACTGCTACATAAATCTCTTCAAGAAAGTGCTGAAATCAAACTGCCATATAGTTAATGCATAATACCACCATAAAGTGCTGAAATAATATGCAGCTACAAATAATATTCCACTACAAATTGATCATATAAAACTGTCAGATAGTACCACTATATTGGAATCCTGGGTGCTGATACACTTGAAAGTAATGATGAAAGCGGGAGCCTCCATAATTCCTCCTCACTGTCTAACATCTCAGCGCTATGATCGCGATGACATCACTAAAATGAGGCGGAGAGGTGAGTAATGTAGTATTTTTTAAATTGTGGTGGCCATTATACTGTATGGAGGACTTTGGGGAGTGCATTATAGTGTGTGGAGGACTATGGGGAGTATATTATACTATATGGGAGACTATGGAGAGTGCATTATACTATATGGGGACTATGAAGGGTGTATTATACTGTATGGAGGTCCATGGGGAGTGCAATATACAATATGGGAGACTATGGCGAGTGCATTATACTATATGGGAGACTATGGGGAGTGCATTATACTATATAGAATCTGCCTATGGGGAGTACATATACAATATAGAGTCTGCCTATGGGGGCGCATTATACTATAGAGTCTCCCTATGAAGGGAAGCGTTATACTATAGAGTCTGCCTATGGGGTCCATTATATTAGAGTCTGCCTTTGGGGGTTCATTATACAATGTAGAGTCTGCCTGTGGGGGTGCATTATATTAGAGTCTGCCTATGGGGAGTCCGTTATACTATAGAATCTGCCTGTGGGGGTGCATTATATTTTAGAGTATGCCTATAGAGGTGCATTACACAATAACAAGTGTGCCTATAGGGGGTGCATTATACAATATAGAGTCTGCCTGGGGAGGTGCATTATGCAATATAGAGTCTGTCTATGGGGAGTGCATTATACTAGAGTCTGCATATGTGGAGTACATTATACTATATAGAGTCTGCCTATGGGGAATACAATATAGAGTCTGCCTATGGAGAGTACATTATGCTATATGGAGGCCTATGGGGAGTGCATTATACTATATTGAGGACTATCTGGTGCATTATACTATATGGTGGCCTATGGACATTATACAGTGTAAAAGAGGGCATCAAACTACGTAAAGAGGAGCTGTGCAGGGGGAGACTCGAGGCATTATTAAATGTAAAGTCAGCACTTATTGTTATAGGGGAACTCATGTTACTGTGACTGTCAAAGGGGCACACAGGGCATTATTACTTTCTACGGGACAAAATGTTGGCACTGCTTTCTAGGGCTTTGTACCCGGCATTACTATGTTCTAGAGGGTTACTTTAGAATTTAGAGGGCACAGAGAACTACACAGTAGGTGCAGTAATAGGGACACATACGGCAGCAACAGCTCAGCATTGGGGTATCAGCAGGATAAGGAGTTTGTGCAGGTTGGCAATAGTCCCATTGGTGACAGTGCTGAAAATGAGATGTGAGATGTGCCTTTGTTGTAATCTCTGCAGTCGAGTCCTGGCTGGAAGAAGTTGTCATGTTGGTCTGGGCCAGATGGAAAAGACGTGAAAAATGAATGATTCCAGCAGAAAGAACATCCTCTGTATGTTACCATCTATAACTGTGCTGTAATCTACCACTGACCATATAGCGGTAATATCCACATTGGTCTTTATGCAGAGATTATTTTCAGCAACAGTGCTGTCATCTGCTGAGGTTCTCCTCCACTATTAGGGTATGTGCACACATACCCTATGTGCAGTATGCAGAAATTTCCTAAGAAAATCCTGAGGTTTTCCACAGGAATTCTGCACGTGTTTTTGTTGTGTTTTTATCGCGTATTTTGGCGTTTTTGTGCAGATTTTTCGCGTTTTTTTCAAGAGGTTCCCAATGCAATAATATAGTGGGAAATCTGCTTAAAATCCGCAAAATTAATGAACCTGCTGCGTAAACCATTAAACCATTAAAAATGATGGGGTGCTTAATGTATGCGTTTTTTAAGCGTTTTTGCCGCTGAAAGCCGCCGAAAAAACGCGCAAAAAATGTGAAAAATCCGCTAATAATCCGGAACGTGTGCACATACCCTCAGGGTGGGTCACCAAGTTGTAATCAAGGTTACCTGGTTAGGGGCCCACTCAGAAGTTTCGCTCCCCTCAAACCAAAAGCCTAACTATGCCTCTGAAGGATGTATTATACTGTATGGAGGGCCATGGGGAGTGCATTATACTATATTGAGAACTATGGAGTGCATTATACTATATGGAGGACTATGGTAAGTGCATTATACTATATGGGATACTATGGGGAATGCATTATACTATATGGGGGACTATGAGGGGTGTATTATAATGTATGGAGGACCATGGGAAGTGCATTATACTGGAGGGCTACGTGGGGCCATTATACTATATGGAGAGCTATGTGTGTGGCTATTATAATATATGGAGGTCTATGTTGGGGCCATTATAATATTTAGATGTCTATGTGGGAGACGTTATACTTTATAGAGGGCTATATGTGGTTAAGGGGGTCATTATACTGTTCCTAGGGCTAGTTGGGGTATTATATACGGTGGGGCCATTATACTGTATGTAGGCTCATTATACTGCATGGTAGGTTGTGTAGGGGTCACAGTTGATGGATCATACTGTGTAGGGGACATCATACCGTACATGTGGAGGATACTGTGGAGGATTTCAATGTGGTGGATCACACAGTGTTTAGAGGGCACTTTTGTTGGCATCATACTGAGTGAAATAAAAGGGGAAAGGCTTCAGTAGGATGAAAATTACTTTGTGGACTGCACAGTAGTGAGACCTTCCCTTCTGTGATTCTGCTGCTGGCCCGGATTGCTAATATGCCGGGCTGGACAGATGCCCGGTGGGCTGGCAGCTCTGCAGTACAAAGTGGGCCTTTGGCCCTTTAAAACATCTTACTAGAGGCACTGTGTGTGTGCGCACTATCTCGTTTGCACGCGCTGACAAGGGCCGCTGTACGTGCTCGCAGTGGTGGCTGCGTCCCCTGTCAGTGTGTGCAAGAATGAAAGCACAGGGCATTCAGTCCCAAGTTTGAAAGGGCCGCTGCTGCGCGCAGGTGGTTTTTTGTTTCCTGCTGTACTCGCCAGTCCCAGCCAGAGATCCGCTCCTCTGCACGGCTGACGATGGACCTGTAGCGCCCCCACTGCCGCAGGGCCGAGGGGTACCCGGTACCGGGCCTCTGAGTCTCTGCTCTGGGGTTGTCACGGTGGCTAGACCCGGTCCGTGACCCTGCTGAGGGGCGTATAGTAATAGATGTGGATAGTGGTAGTGGTGGTGGTGGTGCGGTGCAGTAAATAACGAGGACACCAGGTTGCAGTCTCTTTACCTCTTTACTGAAGGTCTCTGGGTCCTCAGTCCGGAATACGGTTCACCAGGCTGCGCAAGTCCGGCCGGTCCAAAGGCACCTCCAGAGTTCTCTTTGCAGGTGGAAATCTGTGCCTTCCTGCTAGCGCTATGTGTTGTGGTCCTCCCCTGCTGTGCTTACGGGATAGTCCCCACAACTGTTGTGTCTGTTTCTCGTGTTCCCTCACAACTCAATTAGATGATGTTCTGCTAATCCTCCGTCCCTCCCGGTGTTATGGTTGGGACGCACCCGTATGACGGGTAGGCTCGGAGCTCTTCCGGGACCCTAGAGTCGCCCCTCTCCACAGGTTGCCCCCTATGTCTTCTTAGGTGATTTAGGTGAGACAGCCCGCCTATGACTGACTGTCCTGCCATTGGTTTGAAGTATTGCCTGAAGCTATTTATATAGAAATACTTCCTCGGCGTTCCGGACGCCGGCTGTGCGCCTCAGTAGAATGTTGCCTCGATCTTACAGCATGACTCCTACTGGTATTCTCCTTCTTGCTTTGATCTCGTTTCTCACTCAGCACAATATATCTCGCTTCTGATCCTTTCTTAGGGCACCGCCGCTATGCTGAGCAGGCACGGTCCCGTAGCTTTCTCTCTGTTTGCCAGGCCTCTGTCAGGATCCCACCCCTGACAGGGACCCTACCGAATCTTCCCCTACAACACCCTCTGCCACAAGGTGTTGCCTGGTTCCAACCCAGTCAGCGTTCTCTCTAACTTCCTGCCTGACCCCCAGTTTTACCAGTATGTGAGGAGTGGCCTAATGAATAGTACCCTTAGCTCCCCCTGGAGGCCCGACTATGAAATGTATTGGTGTATGTGATACCTGGTCAGATGAACTCCTTCAGTGCCATCAGACGTACCATAGCCCCCCTTAGCGGCGGAGCCACAGTACTGCAACGACCAGGACTCTGGGGCGCTGCAGACCCACTTCAGCTCTTCATCCTCCCCCCATCTCAGGGACCTGGGTGAGTCCCAATATGGAAAATATGGAAAATATGGAAATATGGAATATTAGTTTTCTGTACAGGTCCTTCTCAAAAAATTAGCATATAGTGTTAAATTTCATTATTTACCATAATGTAATGATTACAATTAAACTTTCATTTTATATTTTCATATTATAGATTCATTATCCACCAACTGAAATTTGTCAGGTCTTTTATTATTTTAATACTGATGATTTTGGCCTACAACTCCTGATAACCCAAAAAACCTGTCTCAATAAATTAGCATATCAAGAAAAGGTTCTCTAAACGACCTATTACCCTAATCTTCTGAATCAACTAATTAACTCTAAACACATGCAAAAGATACCTGAGGCTTTTAAAAACTCCCTGCCTGGTTCATTACTCAAAACCCCCATCATGGGTAAGACTAGCGACCTGACAGATGTCAAGAAGGCCATCATTGACACCCTCAAGCAAGAGGGTAAGACCCAGAAAGAAATTTCTCAACAAATAGGCTGTTCCCAGAGTGCTGTATCAAGGCACCTCAATGGTAAGTCTGTTGGAAGGAAACAATGTGGCAGAAAACGCTGTACAACGAGAAGAGGTGACCGGACCCTGAGGAAGATTGTGGAGAAGGACCGATTCCAGACCTTGGGGAACCTGAGGAAGCAGTGGACTGAGTCTGGTGTGGAAACATCCAGAGCCACCGTGCACAGACGTGTGCAGGAAATGGGCTACAGGTGCCGCATTCCCCAGGTAAAGCCACTTTTGAACCATAAACAGCGGCAGAAGCGCCTGACCTGGGCTACAGAGAAGCAGCACTGGACTGTTGCTAAGTGGTCCCAAGTACTTTTTTCTGATGAAAGCAAATTTTGCATGTCATTCGGAAATCAAGGTGCCAGAGTCTGGAGGAAGACTGGGGAGAAGGAAATGCCAAAATGCCTGAAGTCCAGTGTCAAGTACCCAGTCAGTGATGGTGTGGGGTGCCATGTCAGCTGCTGGTGTTGGTCCACTGTGTTTCATCAAGGGCAGGGTCAATGCAGCTAGCTATCAGGAGATTTTGGAGCACTTCATGCTTCCTGGCACCTGCTCACAGTGCCAAAACCACTGGTAAATGGTATACTGACCATGGTATTACTGTGCTCAATTGGCCTGCCAACTCTCCTGACCTGAACCCCATAGAGAATCTGTGGGATATTGTGAAGAGAAAGTTGAGAGACGCAAGACCCAACACTCTGGATGAGCTTAAGGCCGCTATTGAAGCATCCTGGGCCTCCATAACATCTCAGCAGTGTCACAGGCTGATTGCCTCCATGCCACGCCGCATTGAAGCAGTCATTTCTGCCAAAGGATTCCCGACCAAGTATTGAGTGCATAAATGAACATTATTATTTGATGGTTTTTTTGTTTGTTATTAAAAAACACTTTTATTTGATTGGACGGTTGAAATATGCTAATTTATTGAGACGGGTTTTTTGGGTTATCAGGAGTTGTAGGCCAAAATCATCAGTATTAAAACAATAAAAGACCTGACAAATTTCAGTTGGTGGATAATGAATCTATAATATATGAAAGTTTAATTGTAATCATTACATTATGGTAAATAATGAAATTTAACACTATATGCTAAATTTTTGAGAAGGACCTGTATATACAGCACTTGCAGTACCACCTGTATAATGTATACAGACAGCTGTATATACGTATATACATTATATAGGTGATACTGGCTGCTAAATCTGTGTATAATCACAGTGTCACCTATAAGGAATATACAGAAGTCTATATACATTATACAGATGATTCTGTGACTGCTGTATATACATTATATAGGTGATACTGTGAATCTGCTGTATATACATTATATATGTAAGTCCGCGAGGACAGGGTCCTCTCCCCTCTGTACCAGTCTGTCACTGTAAATTTGTTTACTGTTAGCGATATCTATAACCCTGTATGTAACCCCTTTTCACATGTAAAGCACCATGGAATTAATGGTGCTATATAAATAAATAATAATAATAATATAGGTGATACTGTGACTCTCCTGTATATACATTATATAGGTGATACTGTGACTGGTGTGTATAGTCACAGTATCACCTATGTAACATATATACAGCAGTATCACTCATATATTGTATTTATAGCAGTCACAGTATCTCCTATATAGACTGCTGTATATACATTATATTAGTGATATTGCTACACTGCGACTGTGCTGTATATACATTACATAGGTGATACTGGCTGCTAAATCTGTGTATAAACACAGTATCACATATATAATGTATATACAGCAGTCTAAAAACATTATATAAGGTATACTGTGACTGTTATAAACACAATATATGGGTGATACTGCTGTATATGTTACATAGGTGATATTGTGAATATACACACCGGTCACAGTATCACCTATATAATGTATATACAGCAGAGTCACAGTATCCCCTATATAATGTATATACAGCAGAATCTCAGTATCACCTATATAATGCATATATAGCATAGTCACAGTATCACCTATATGATGTATATATCTCAGTCTACATACGTTATATAGGGGATTTGTGACTGTTATAAATACAATATATAGGTGAAACTGCTGTATATATGTTACATAGGTGATACTGTGACTATGCACACCAGTCACAGTATCATCTATATAATGTATACAAAACTGTCTACATACCTTAAACAGGTGATTCTGCAAATGCTGTATATATATTATGAATATGATACAGTGACTGCAGTGTATAGTTGCAGTGCCACTTATATAATGTATATACAGCAGTCACAGTATCACTTATATAATATATATACAGCAGTCACAATGTGATATACTTAGCAGTCGGGGTGTCTTCTATCTATATATATAATTGCCTAAGGGGTACTTCCGTCTGTTTCTAACTTCCGTCTGTCTGTCGCGGAAATCCCGGGTCGCTGATTGGTCGCGGTTGGCTGACTGCGACCAATCAGCGACAGGCACAGTGCGGCCGCGAATTGTCCCCTCCCTACTCCCCTTCAGTCAGTGCCCCCTCCATACTCCCCTCCAGTCAGCAGCCACATAGGGTTTTAGCAGTCCGTTACACGGAGTGCGTTACACCGCGGCATAACGCGGTGTAACGCAGTCCGTTAACGCTGCTATTAACCCTGTGTGACCAACTTTTTACTATTGATGCTGCCTATACAGCATCAATAGTAAACAGATCTAATGTTAAAAATAATTTTAAAAAAAAACATTACATTCTCACCTTCCGGCGCCTTTCCCGCTCCTCGCGATGCTCCGGTTCCAAGAATGCATTGCGGCAATGCATTGCGGTCTCACGAGATGATGACGTAGCGGTCTCGCGAGACCGCTACATGATCACGTGTTATTGCCGCAATGCATTTTTGGGACCGGAGCGTCACGAGGAGCATCACTAAGCGCCTGGCCTGGATCCAGGGGCCGACGGAAGGTGAGTATATAACTATTTCTTATTTTAAGTCTTTTTTTAACAGGGATATGTGTTGTGAATTCTGCTCTTGGGCTCCCTCCGGTGGTTGTTGGTGGTAGTGCAGTTGTCTTGGGGTTGTAATCCGGGCAGGTGTTTCTGCTGATTGCAGCTCTATTAGGTATTTAGGTGTGCAGGATCCATGAGTCTGTGCCAGTTGTCCATTGTACTTGGAGGGATTGCATCTCTCTCTGGCTCCTCATGCCCTGCTGCCAATTCATCTAAGATAAGTGTCTGGTTTTTTTGTCTCTGTGCACACATGCAGTGTGCTTTGCAATTCAGTGCAATTTATTGTGTTTTTGTCCAGCTTAGACTTTGTTTGGATTTTTCAGTCATGCTGGATTCTCAGGAGATGCAGATATACTTTCTATGTCTTTAGTTAGATGTGGAATATTTGTATTATCTGCTGTGGATATTTTTAGGATTTTAATACTGACCGCTTAGAATTCTGTCCTATCCTTTTCTATTTAGCTAGAAGTGCCTCTTTTGCTAAATCCTGTTTTTCTGCCTTCGTGTGTCTTTCCTCTTATACTCACAGTCAATATTTGTGGGGGGCTGCCTATCCTTTGGGGTTCTGCTCTGAGGCAAGATAGAATTCCCAATTCCATCTATAGGGGTATTTAGTCCTCCGGCTGTGTCGAGATGTCTAGGACATGTTAGGTACATCCCACGGCTACTTCTAGTTGCGGTGTTAGTTTAGGGTTTGCGGTCAGTACAGGTACCACCTACTCCTGAGAAAGTCTCTCATGCGGCTCCAAGGTTACCAGATCATAACAGTACAACTGGCCAACAATGAGTTAAATGCATCTCAGAAGAAGGGAAGAAAGAGCCATTTTTTTTTTCTGTAGCCTGCTTTGTCTTTTCTTCCCTCTTTTCCTCTGGGTGACTGAGGAGTCTTGTGCTAGCATGGATGTTCAGGGATTAGTTTCTCGTGTAGACCAGCTTGCTGCTAGGGTACAGGGTATTTCTGATTATATTGCTCAGACTCCGCTTTTAGAGCCTAGGATTCCTACTCCTGATTTGTTTTTTGGGGACAGGTCCAAATTTTTGAGTTTTAAAAACAACTGTAAACTGTTTTTTGCTCTGAGGCCTCGTTCCTCTGGTGATCCCATTCAGCAGATTAAAATTGTCATCTCCCTGCTGCGTGGCGACCCTCAGGATTGGGCATTTTCCCTGGAATCTGGGAATCCGTCCTTGCTTTATGTAGATGCCTTTTTTCAGGCTCTAGGATTATTATATGATGAACCAAATTCTGTGGATCAAGCGGAGAAGACCTTGTTGGCCCTGTCTCAGGGTCAAGAAGCGGCAGAATTGTATTGTCAGAAATTTAGAAAATAGTCTGTGCTGACTAAATGGAATGAGGATGCTTTGGCGGCAATTTTCAGAAAGGGTCTTTCTGAATCTGTTAAAGATGTTATGGTGGGGTTTCCCACGCCTGTTGGTCTGAGTGATTCTATGTCTCTGGCCATTCAGATCGATCGGCGCTTGCGGGAGCGCAGAACTGTGCGCGCTGTGGCGTTGTCCTCAGAGCAGATGCCTGAGCCTATGCAGTGTGATAGGATTCTGTCTAGAACGGAACAACAAGGATTCAGACGTCAGAATAGGTTGTGTTTTTATTGTGGCGATGCTTCTCATGTCATTTCAGTCTGCCCAAAGTGTACAAAGAGAATCGCTAGTTCAGTTACCATCGGAACTGTACAACCTAAATTTCTGTTATCTGTGACCTTGATCTGCTCATTGTCGTCATTTTCTGTCATGGCGTTTGTGGATTCAGGCGCCGCTTTGAACTTAATGGACTTTGAATTTGCCAGGCGTTGTGGTTTCCCCTTGCAGTCTTTGCAGAACCCTATTCCTTTAAGGGGCATTGATGCTACACCTTTGGCTAAAAATAAACCCCAGTTTTGGACACAGGTGACCATGTGCATGGCGCCAGCCCATCAGGAAGATTGTCGTTTTCTGGTGTTGCATAATTTGCATGATGCTATTGTGCTGGGTTTTCCATGGTTGCAGATACATAATCCTGTGTTGGATTGGAAGTCTATGTCTGTGACTAGTTGGGGTTGTCAGGGGGTTCATAATGACGTTCCTGTGATGTCAATCTCCTCTTCCTCCTCTTCTGAAGTTCCAGAGATTTTGTCTGATTTTCAGGATGTATTCGATGAGATCAAGTCCAGTTCCCTTCCACCGCATAGGGACTGTGATTGTGCTATTGACTTGATTCCAGGCTGGAAGTTTCCTAAGGGCCGACTTTTCAACCTGTCTGTGCTGGAACATACCGCCATGCGGAGTTATATTAAGGAGTCTTTGGAGAAAGGGCATATTCGGCCATCTTCTTCACCGTTGGGAGCGGGATTTTTTTTTGTTGCTAAGAAGGATGGCTCCTTGAGACCCTGTATTAATTATCGCCTCTTGAATAAGATCACGGTCAAGTTTCAATACCCTTTACCTTTGCTTTCTGATTTGTTTGCCAGGATTAAGGGGGCTAGTTGGTTTACTAAAATTGACTTTCGGGGGGCATATAATCTTGTTCGTATTAAGCAGGGTGACGAATGGAAAACCGCGTTTAATACGCCCGAAGGCCATTTTGAATACCTTGTGATGCCATTTGGGCTCTCTAATGCTCCATCTGTTTTTCAGTCCTTCATGCATGATATCTTCCGGAATTATCTTGATAAATTCATGATTGTATATTTGGATGACATCTTAATTTTTTCCGATGATTGGGAGTCTCATGTGAAACAGGTCAGGATGGTATTTCAGATCCTTTGTGATAATGCTTTGTTTGTGAAGGGGTCTAAGTGTCTCTTTGGAGTGCAGAAGGTTTCTTTTTTGGGCTTCATTTTTTCTCCCTCATCTATAGAGATGGATCCGGTTAAGGTTCAGGCCATTCATGATTGGATTCAGCCCACATCCGTGAAGAGCTTTCAGAAATTTTTGGGCTTTGCTAATTTTTATCGCCGTTTCATTGCTAACTTCTCCAGTGTGGTTAAACCCCTGACCGATTTGACGAAGAAAGGCGCTGATGTAACGAATTGGTCCTCTATGGCTGTCTCTGCCTTTCAGGAGCTTAAACGCCGATTTACTTCTGCCTCGGTGTTGCATCAGCCAGATGTTTCTCTTCCGTTTCAGGTTGAGGTTGACGCTTCTGAGATTAGGGCAGGGGCCGTTTTGTCTCAGAGGAATTCTGATGGTTCCTTGATGAAACCGTGTGCCTTCTTTTCCCGTAAGTTTTCGCCTGCTGAACACAATTATGATGTTGGCAATCGGGAGTTGTTGGCTATGAAGTGGGCATTTGAGGAATGGCGACATTGGCTTGATGGAGCCAAGCACCGTATTGTGGTCTTGACCGATCATAAAAATCTGATTTACCTCGAATCTGCCAAATGGCTGAATCCTAGAAAGACTCGATGGTCCCTGTTTTTCTCCCGTTTTGATTTCGTGGTTTCGTATCTTCCGGGTTCTAAGAATATTAAGGCTGATGCCCTCTCTAGGAGTTTTTTGCCTGATTCTCCTGAGGTATTGGAGCTGGTCGGCATTCTCAAGGAAGGGGTGGTCCTTTCTGCCATTTCCCCTGATTTGCGACGGGTTCTGCAGGAATTTCAGGCTGACAAACCTGACCGCTGTCCAGTGGGGAAACTGTTTGTTCCTGATAGATGGACTAGTAGAGTGATTTCTGAGGTTCATTGTTCTGTGTTGGCTGGCCATCCTGGTATTTTTGGTACCAGAGATTTGGTTGGTAGGTCCTTTTGGTTGCCTTCTTTGTCGCGTGATGTGCGTTCTTTTGTGCAGTCCTGTGGGACTTGTGCGCGGGCCAAGCCTTGTTGTTCCCGTGCTAGTGGGTTGCTTTTGCCTTTGCCGGTCCCTGAGAGGCCCTGGACGCATATTTCTATGGATTTTATTTCAGATCTTCCGGTTTCCCAGAGGATGTCGGTTATCTGGGTGGTTTGTGACCGGTTTTCTAAGATGGTTCATTTGGTGCCTTTGCCTAAATTGCCTTCCTCTTCTGATTTGGTTCTGTTGTTTTTTCAGCATGTGGTTCGTTTGCATGGTATTACGGAGAATATTGTGTCTGACAGAGGTTCCCAGTTTGTTTCTAGGTTTTGGCGGGCCTTTTGTGCTAGGCTGGGCATTGATTTGTCTTTTTCTTCCGCATTTCATCCTCAGACAAATGGCCAGACCGAGCAAACTAATCAGACTTTGGAAACTTATTTGAGATGCTTTGTGTCTGCTGATCAGGATGATTGGGTGGCTTTCTTGCCATTGGCCGAGTTTGCCCTTAATAATCGGTTAAGTTCGGCTACCTTGGTTTCGCCCTTCTTTTGTAATTTTAGTTTTCATCCTCGTTTTTCTTTGGGGCAAGTTGAACCTTCTGATTGTCCTGGTGTGGATTCTGTGGTTGACAGGTTGCAGCAGATTTGGGCTCATGTGGTGGACAATTTGGTGTTGTCTCAGGAGGAGGCTCAGCGTTTTGCTAACCATCGTCGGTGTGTTGGTTCCCGGCTTCGGGTTGGGGATTTGGTCTGGTTGTCTTCCCGTCATGTTCCTATGAAGGTTTCTTCCCCTAAGTTTAAGCCTCGGTTTATTGGTCCTTATAGGATTTCTGAAATTATCAATCCGGTGTCTTTTCGTTTGGCCCTTCCGGCCTCTTTTGCCATCCATAATGTTTTCCATAGATCTTTATTGCGGAAATATGTGGTGCCCGTTGTTCCCTCTGTTGATCCTCCTGCTCCTGTGTTGGTTGATGGGGAGTTGGAGTATGTGGTTGAGAAGATTTTGGATTCTCGCTTTTCGAGGCGGAGTCTTCAGTACCTTGTCAAATGGAAGGGTTATGGCCAGGAGGATAATTCTTGGGTTTTTGCCTCTGATGTCCATGCTGCTGATTTGGTCCGTGCCTTTCATCTGGCTCGTCCTGATCGGCCTGGGGGCTCTGGTGAGGGTTCGGTGACCCCTCTTCAAGGGGGGGGGTTACTGTTGTGAATTCTGCTCTTGGGCTCCCTCCGGTGGTTGTTGGTGGTAGTGCAGTTGTCTTGGGGTTGTAATCCGGGCAGGTGTTTCTGCTGATTGCAGCTCTATTAGGTATTTAGGTGTGCAGGATCCATGAGTCTGTGCCAGTTGTCCATTGTACTTGGAGGGATTGCATCTCTCTCTGGCTCCTCATGCCCTGCTGCCAATTCATCTAAGATAAGTGTCTGGTTTTTTTGTCTCTGTGCACACATGCAGTGTGCTTTGCAATTCAGTGCAATTTATTGTGTTTTTGTCCAGCTTAGACTTTGTTTGGATTTTTCAGTCATGCTGGATTCTCAGGAGATGCAGATATACTTTCTATGTCTTTAGTTAGATGTGGAATATTTGTATTATCTGCTGTGGATATTTTTAGGATTTTAATACTGACCGCTTACAATTCTGTCCTATCCTTTTCTATTTAGCTAGAAGTGCCTCTTTTGCTAAATCCTGTTTTTCTGCCTGCGTGTGTCTTTCCTCTTATACTCACAGTCAATATTTGTGGGGGGCTGCCTATCCTTTGGGGTTCTGCTCTGAGGCAAGATAGAATTCCCAATTCCATCTATAGGGGTATTTAGTTCTCCGGCTGTGTCGAGATGTCTAGGACATGTTAGGTACATCCCACGGCTACTTCTAGTTGCGGTGTTAGTTTAGGGTTTGCGGTCAGTACAGGTACCACCTACTCCTGAGAAAGTCTCTCATGCGGCTCCAAGGTTACCAGATCATAACAGATATGGTGCCCACATTGCTATATATTATGTGGGCTGTGTTATATACTGCATGGCCTGTGTTATATACTGCGTGGCCTGTGTTATATACTACATGGGCTGTGCTATATACTGCGTGGGCTGTGCTATATACTACATTGCTGTGCAATATACTGCGTGGCTGGGCAATATACTATGTGGCTGTGTTATATACTACGTGGACTGTGTTATATACTATGTCTCTGTGCTATATACTACGTGGGCTGTGCTATATACTACGTGGGCTGTGCTATATACTACGTGGCTGTGCAATATACTGCATGGCTGTGCAATATATTATGTGGCTGTGTTATATACTGCGTGGGCTGTGCTATATACTGCGTGGCCTGTGCTATATACTAGTACTATATATAGTATATAGTATGGAATTCATGCTATATACACTTGCACATCTCTACACTGTATACAGAGCTCCACTCTATACACTCTATATTCCATAACACAGTATATATTGTGGAGCTGTGTATGCTGTATAGACTCTTCTGTCTTGTATACATTCTCAGTATCTGCTTTAATTGTATGTGTGTATATATATATTGTAGCATAGCGACTGGTCATGTGAAGGATGGTATGTATCACAGAGGTGGGTGGCCCTGTGATGGAAGCCTGGGTATGTTTTGCTCAAGCAGATCTACTGCTGAGGGGTTTGTTTACATTAGGAAGGCTTCCAGGTGATTGGAGAGATGGGTGGGTTCAGTCACCTACAAACCCAGCCAAAGAGGCGTGTCTGAACACGTAAGATGGTTTTGTGTGTAAGGACGTGTGGTGATGTCACGCTCACCTGACTAGCCATGTGACAGGTACCTGGGTGTGGTTACACCTATGTAAAGGAGGTGTGTGTAGCACATGGTGAGAGAGATTGAGTGAGTGTGTGAGTGTCTGTCAGGGTGGACACACTTCCGTGTGTCCTGGCAGGACACTGCAGAATGGCCTGTGTGTTGGACGGTTCTAAGTGGGGACGTCCTGGAAGCACACAGAGACCATTCCAGGCTGGAGAGCCTGCGTGCTGGACATAGCACGGACAGTTGGTGTTAGAGACTCCTGGGAGTGGAGTTATCCTGGAAGCACCTGGAGACCGTAGACCTGGACGGTCTGTGTTGAGGACCTGGGACTGACCTGAAGTCAGTGTAAGGAGTGGAACTTCTGAGGGGTAACCCCGGACAACGGGATTATAATATACAGCATAGAAGCCTATCTGCTACGTGAACTGTCTAATGTTTCATGGCTGTAATGAAATGGACTGTACCCTGTCTGGTTTATGCGGAGTTTGAATAAACCATATGGACTGATATGTGTGAGATATCGTGCCTGAAGTGTTTATCCTGCTACCAAGCGAGTATCCCCAAGACCCGTAGTGGGTGAAACGCTACTATATATATATATATATATATATATATATATATATATATATACACTGCACAGTACCACATCTCCTGTCCTGTGTATATATGTAGCGCCCCCACTGCCGCAGGGCCGAGGGATACCCGGTACCGGGCCTCTGAGTCTCTGCTCTGGGGTTGTCACGGTGGCTAGGCCCAGTCCGTGACCCTGCCGAGGGGCGTACAGTGATAGATATGATGTGGATAGTGGTGGTGGTGCGGTGCAATAAATAACGAGGACACCAGGTTGCAGTCTCTTTACCTCTTTACTGAAGATCTCTGGGTCCTCAGTCCGGAATCCGGATAACCAGGCTGCGCAAGTCCGGACGGTCCAATGGCACCTCCAGAGTTCTCTTTACAGGTGGAAATCTGTGCCTTCCTTCTAGCGCTATGTGTTGCGGTCCTTCCCTGCTGTGCTTACGGAAAGTCCCCACAACTGTTGTGTCTGTTTCTTAAGTTCCCTCACAACACGATTAGTTGATGTTCTGCTAATCTTCCGTCCCTCCCTGTTGTTACGGTTAGGACGGCACCCGTTTGACGGGTAGGCTCGGATGTCTTCCGGGACCCTAGAGTCGCCCCTCTCCACAAGTTGCCCCCCAAGACTGCATAGGTGATTTAGGTGAGACAGCCCGCCTGAGACTGACTGTCCTGCCGTAGGTTCGAAGTATTGCCTGAAGCTGTATATAGAAATACTTCCTTCGGCGTTCCGGCCACCGGTTGTTTGCGCCTCAGTAGGATGTTGCCTCGGTCTTACAGCACGACCCCTACTGGTATTCTCCTTGTTGCTTTGATCTCGTTTCTCACTCAGCACAATCTATCTCGCTTCTAGTCCTTCCTTGGGCACCGCCGCTATACTGAGCAGGCACGGTCCCGTTACGTTCTCTCAGTTTGCCAAGCCTCTGTCAGGATCCCACCCCTGACAGAGACCCTACCGAATCTTCTCCTGCAACACCCTCTCCCACAAGGTGTTGCCTGGCTCCAACCCAGTCAGCTTTCTGTCTAACTTCCTGCCTGACCCCCAGTTTTACCAGTGTTGTGGAGAGTGGCCTAGTAAATAGAACCCTTAGCTCCCCCTGGAGGCCCGGCGGTGAAATGTATTGGTGTCTGTGATACCTGCTCAGATGAACTCCTTCAGTGCCATCAGACGTACCATGGCTCCCCTTAGTGGCGGAGCCACGGTACTGCAACGACCAGGACTCTGGGGCGCTGCACTCCCCCCCGGTTAAATCCAGTACTCCGGGACTGGGAAGAAAACAACAATACAGATTAGCAAAAAGACATACAATTTGTTGAGTGCAAATAACAATACGTATACTTGAACAGAGCTTCCCTTTATGGGAGGTGAGGACACTTGAACGTTACAAACATGGTTAAATATCATAGCAACATGCTATAAGTAACTTTTCTTACCCAACCGGGTATTCTACTTAGTACAAATTCTTGAACAATAATTTAACATTGCCTTTAAGGACGTACACTCAATATCCGCTAAAGACCCTCTTATAATCACATTATAAGGCAATTTAACTTTTTCATTCTCCTTCTTTAAATCTGCAGGACCGCCTGTCCTAACGGCACCAGACCTACTGCCTCTCTTTTCTTACAGGACCGCTCCTTTCAGCCCGAGCCTTCTGTCTTTTCAACTACTATACACAGTATAGAACATAACATTACTTTCAGTTTAGGATCAATGAGCCATCTCTATATGGCTCCTAAGAGGACTCACTAACTAACCCCTACGGGTTCACTTTCTGTCCTCATTTTCTATCAACATTATCAAACATTTTCTATAAAACATTAAACTTTCTCATTACTTTCTTACTGACATGTATGCAGGACACTACGTCTACCCCTACGGGCCCACTGCATCTTTCTTCTAACTTTCACTTTCCTTCGGGGAACATTATCAGCATTCTTTTACAATTAACTAGTTAGTTACATTAACGATTACATATCAACATTATCACTTTCTTTCAAGGCATCGTTATCACTTTACTGTTCTAAGGCAGTATTACTCATAAGTACACAGATGAACATCCCCTTTAAGAGGGGACCAAGTCTTTATGAGGTAGCATATCTTCTCAGGCTACCAGTCCATACTCATCAAAGGCTCCGGTGCGGTATCTTCGCAAAGAGTCTCTCTTTAAGTAAAACCAGTAGGGAGCACCTTTAAGAAGGTGCAAACTATTTACAAAAAGTTTGTATCATGCACTGTTCATGATTGCGGCAGTTCTGAAAACTTGTGCAAAACTTAGAAAAACAAACAAAACAATAGGGATCCCGGGTCAACAAAGGGATCCCTTTAAAAGTTAACCCACGACGGGTTTAGCAGCAAAGATCGGGAAACAGACAGTTTGAAGAACTATTTACAAATAATGCAGTACCTTACTCATTTTTCGGTAACCCCCACCGAGGCTTCACCTGGCAGGTGGCCCTCTGCGGCCCAGGCGGGTCGGACTCCAAGTTCACTCCCGCGGCCAGGTGCACCCCGTGGGTTCGGGTCTTCTGCACGACCAGGTCGTGCGCTGCAATAAGGGTCTGTGTGGGCCGATGAATGATGCTGGCAGCAGCGGCAGCGGCAGCGGCGGCTTCAGCGGCGAGCTCCTCCCCCTCAGTGCGGGATACCGCCAGAACGGCGGTGCAGCGCTGCATATCCCGGGCCCACCAGTTACTCCCTTTTAGGTGCCGGCGGTACGTGACCACATCCCCCAGCTTCAGGAAGGACTTGGCGCCGTCCCCGCACAGGCAGGGCTCCACTTCATCCCGAGTGATGCAGACTCTCAGGGTTGTCCCAATCTCCTGCACGAAGCCCTTTCCCGTCTGGGGCAGATAAATGATCACGACGCCCCACTTTGGCAGGGAGCCCTCCAGCAGTTCTCCGCGCGCCTCCCGCTCCACTTCTCGCTGGAACTCTGCGATCAGGTGATTTCGATATTCCCCCCAGGGGAAGGGCCCGAGGTCATGCCCCCCCGGTGCATTGGTGCCAGACGGCGGGGACACCGGGGCATCACTGGTCGCAGCAGTGGCCGGGCCGTGTGCAGGGGTGAGGTGGCCTCCCCGGGGGTCGCGGCACTGGGTACCTTCACTTGCGGTAGCTCCTCCTGCGCCGCTCCCCTCTCCTGTGGAAGGCGTATGAACCGGGGACCGTCCAGGCACGGGATGCCCCATCGGCAGCTCCCAAGGATACAACTCCTCCAGCGGGGGCATATTGGAGTAATCCACTGGTGACGGGGGTCGATGCGGGGCCATTCTTTTCTGCAGGCCTTCCCTGGTCTCCAGTTCCACCTCATCTGAGTCATAGTTTCGTTTCTTCGGTCTCCGCCCGCCATAGAAGATCAAGAGGCGGATCTCTCCTGTCGACAGGCCCGCCCTTAGAATGCAACAATATTTAGACTGGGCGGTCATTGTCCTTTGCGCTCTTTAGTTTGTCTACGCCTATTCCACGCCCCTCTTCTTCTCCTGCGCTCTCCTCAGTGCTGTAATGGCGGCGGATTTTGGCGGTAAATGGCGCAGCACAGTTCTTGCAATAAAGTACAGTCCAAGCACAGTAAATCACAGTTCCAAGGCACACATGACCTGATTCTTCAGGCTTAAGTAGATCCTGTTCGTGACGCCAAAATTGTAGCGCCCCCACTGCCGCAGGGCCGAAGGATACCCGGTACCGGGCCTCTGAGTCTCTGCTCTGGGGTTGTCACGGTGGCTAGGCCCAGTCCGTGACCCTGCCGAGGGGCGTACAGTGATAGATATGATGTGGATAGTGGTGGTGGTGCGGTGCAATAAATAACGAGGACACCAGGTTGCAGTCTCTTTACCTCTTTACTGAAGATCTCTGGGTCCTCAGTCCGGAATCCGGATAACCAGGCTGCGCAAGTCCGGCCGGTCCAATGGCACCTCCAGAGTTCTCTTTACAGGTGGAAATCTGTGCCTTCCTTCTAGCGCTATGTGTTGCGGTCCTTCCCTGCTGTGCTTACGGAAAGTCCCCACAACTATTGTGTCTGTTTCTTAAGTTCCCTCACAACACGATTAGTTGATGTTCTGCTAATCTTCTGTCCCTCCCTGTTGTTACGGTTAGGACGGCACCCATTTGACGGGTAGGCTCGGAGCTCTTCCGGGACCCTAGAGTCGCCCCTCTCCACAAGTTGCCCCCCAAGACTGCATAGGTGATTTAGGTGAGACAGCCCGCCTGAGACTGACTGTCCTGCCGTAGGTTCGAAGTATTGCCTGAAGCTGTATATAGAAATACTTCCTTCGGCGTTCCGGCCACCGGTTGTTTGCGCCTCAGTAGGATGTTGCCTCGGTCTTACAGCACGACCCCTACTGGTATTCTCCTTGTTGCTTTGATCTCGTTTCTCACTCAGCACAATCTATCTCGCTTCTAGTCCTTCCTTGGGCACCGCCGCTATACTGAGCAGGCACGGTCCCGTTACGTTCTCTCAGTTTGCCAAGCCTCTGTCAGGATCCCACCCCTGACAGAGACCCTACCGAATCTTCTCCTGCAACACCCTCTGCCACAAGGTGTTGCCTGGCTCCAACCCAGTCAGCTTTCTGTCTAACTTCCTGCCTGACCCCCAGTTTTACCAGTGTTGTGGAGAGTGGCCTAGTAAATAGAACCCTTAGCTCCCCCTGGAGGCCCGGCGGTGAAATGTATTGGTGTCTGTGATACCTGCTCAGATGAACTCCTTCAGTGCCATCAGACGTACCATGGCTCCCCTTAGTGGCGGAGCCACGGTACTGCAACGACCAGGACTCTGGGGCGCTGCATATACACTGCACAGTACCACTTCTCCTGTCCTGTTTATATATACACTGCACAGTACCACTCCTCCTGTCCTGTATATATACACTGCACAGTACCACTCCTCCTGTCCTGTATATATAAACTGCACAGTACTACTTCTCGTATCCTGTATATATACACTGCACAGTACCACTCCTCCTGTCCCGCATATATACACACACTGCACAGTACCACTTCTCCTGTCCTGTATATATATGTATACACTGCACAGTACCACTCCTCCTGTCCTGTATGCACTGCACAGTACCACTCCTCCTGTCCTGTATGTATACACTGCACAGTACCACTCCTCCTGTCCTGTATATATACACTGCACAGTACCACTCCTCCTGTCCTGTATATATACACTGCACAGTACCACTCCTCCTGTCCTGTATATATACACTGCACAGTACCACTCCTCCTGCCCTTTATATGTACACTGCACAGTACCACTCCTCCTGTATATATACACTGCACAGTACCACTTCTCCTGTCCTGTATATATAATATACACTGCACAGTACCACTTCTCCTGTCCTGTATATATACACTGCACTGCACCACTCCTCCTGTCCTGTATATACACACTGCACAGTACCACTTCTCCTGTCCTGTATATACACACTACACAGTACCACTTCTCCTGTCCTGTATATATATATATATATATATATATATATATATACTGCACAGTACAACTTCTCCTGTCCTGTATATATACACTGCACAGTACCACTCCTCCTGTCCTTTATATTATATACACTGCACAGAACCACTTCTCCTGTACTGTGTATATATACACTGCACAGTACCACTTCTCCTGTCCTGTATATACACACTACACAGTACCACTTCTCCTGTCCTGTATATACACTGCACAGTACCACTTCTCCTGTCCTGTATATATACACTGCACAGTACCACTCCTCCTGTCCTGTATACTGTATATACACTGTACAGTACCACTTCTCCTGTCCTGTATATATACACTGTACAGTACCACTCCTCCTGTCCTGTATATATACACTGTACAGTACCACTCCTCCTGTCCTGTATATATACACTGCACAGTACCACTCCTCCTGTCCTGTATACTGTATATACACTGCACAGTACCACTCCTCCTGTCCTGTATATATACACTGCACAGTACCACTCCTCCTGTCCTGTATACTGTATATACACTGTACAGTACCACTTCTCCTGTCCTGTATATATACACTGTACAGTACCACTTCTCCTGTCCTGTATATATACACTGCACAGTACCACTCCACCTGTCCTGTATACTGTATATACACTGCACAGTACCACTCCTCCTGTCCTGTATATATACACTGCACAGTACCACTCCTCCTGTCCTGTATATATACACTGTACAGTACCACTTCTCCTGTCCTGTATATATACACTGCACAGTACCACTCCTCCTGTCCTGTATATATACACTGCACAGTACCACTCCTCCTGTCATGTGTATATATACACTGCACAGTACCACTCCTCCTGTCATGTGTATATATACACTGCAGAGTACCACTTCTCCTCTCCTGTATATATACACTTCACAGTACCACTCCTCCTATCCTGTAGATATGCACTGCACTGTACCACTTCTCCTGTCCTGTTGTTGAAGAGGAGACATTGGACTTTGGAAGGGTCAATATTTGTTTTGTATTTTCAATATTACTGTGGCCAAGTAAAAATAAAATATTGGAAAAGCTGTTTAAATGGATTATCCCAAGTTATCCTCTCTCTTCTGGATAGGAGATAACTTTCCAGTTGCTGGAGATCCAACTGCTGGGACCGCTATGATCCTGAAAATCGGAGCTCTGTAGATCACCATGTAAATGCAGCTGTGGTCGATTATGCGCACTGTGGCGGCATTCACATGTGGCTCTTCAAATATCTCCTTTTAGGAGAGTGATGTGCACGACAAAGTAAAGCAAACTTCACTGGTCGGGGTGAGGAGTGTTACAGTATGTGGGCTGGTGGGGTTTGTGTGGCAGGGCTGCTTTTTTGTCCCAGTCCGGCCCTGCCCTGCTGAATATTCTTTTTTGTTTTTGTAGGTGTTGCACAATTAGAACTTCGGCTATGGGGCTCCATGATTTCTATGTACGCCCCTGTTGGTAATGTCCAGTTTCCAGCACTATAGACACATGATGTAAGTATGCAGTGTGCTGTGTCAGACATATTTCGGGGGATTATAATGAAGTCATCCTATGCCGGTGAGTGGATCCGAGCTGACAGCCAGTTGCCTGCTAAGTGGGGATGTGACATGACAATCCTGCTCGCAATGTGACATATTCGCTGGCACCACTTTCTGTCGCTCCGAGTTTCAGATCATCTCTGCATAGATTACATTTCCTACATTGCAATTTATGTTAAATAACATCACAATTTGCCCAGAAGTCACAGCGCTTTATAGTCACACCCGTCAGTCTGCCATGTCTGCACATCACTTAAAGGGGAACCCTCCATCTGTGCTCTTCCAATAAACCCAGGAACAGTAGAATAAAGAATAATCCCAAAGCAAGAAAGATGGATGCCCATTTAAAATGTAGTCTTATAGCCCAGGAGAGGCATGCTTGATAAACAGTAGAGTAGGTAGTGGTCTCAGAGGAAGGTTACCTTGCCGTGGTTGATGGGCACAAATGAATTGGCCAATTTATGCGCTAAGAATCTTCATTTTTGTAAGTACATATTATTTAGCAATAAAGCTTTTCGGATCTCATATATTCAGTGTATTCATATACTTTAGCCCTTACAGAGTGCGGCTGTGCTCTCTTTTTGAATATTAAGTAGTCATTGCTGCATGCACTTGTTCACAATATGTGGGCAGGCTTTTTGCTTTTCGTAGATAGATAATAGATGATAGACAATAGATAGATAAATATATAGATAATAGATAGATGGAGAAGAGATATATAACAGATAGCTAGATAGATAACAGAAACTTGATTCCAGTTCACCCCGTTGCTCTATGCTCATCCACCTGGGGCTCAGACACCGACCTCGCCCTGGCCTCACATCAAGGAAAATAGAAAAAATTGGAGTCCGGCTCAACAGGACTGGATTTTCCTTTTCTTTTTCAAAAGAAAATCTGGTGCATACAAAAGAAAAATTTACATGGTCGACATGAGTCATGATGAGTAAGACTGCTTAGTGCAGCCGAAAGGCGTCGACTGGGTCATGTCGACCATGTAAATTTTTCTTTTGTATGCACCATATTTTCTTTTGAAAAAGAAAAAGAAAAGGGAAATCCAGTCCTGTTGAGCCGGACTCCAATTTTTTCTATTTTGCTAGACAGATAATAGATAGATAATAGATGGACAATAGATAGATAGATAGATAGATAGATAGATAGATAGATAGATAGATAGATAGATAGATAGATACAATAGATAGATAATACATATATCTATATAATACATAGATAATAGATAGATAATAGATGGATAGATAATAGATGGATAAGAGATGGATAGATAGATGATTATTATTATTTTATTATTATTATTTATTGTTATAGCGCCATTTATTCCATGGTGCTTTACATGCAAGGAGGGGTATACATCATAAAAACAAGTAGAGATATGGAAAACATATATGGCTTCTAACAAGATGAACCAACATGGTACCATATATAGAAGCCAGATGGAAAAAATGTGCTGGACACACCAAAATTAATATATTACCACAAAGAAAATATGTACTAGTCCCGGAGTAAATATAAGTAACAACTTTATTAGAAAGCAAAATATGAAAAGGCCAAACAGTGACAGTAAAGAGTTAAAACCGGCCCTCAAGCCGTAGCTGCATGTAAGGGGAACAGAGCGGCACCCATAGTCCAGACAATATAAACAAAAACCCACACAGAGTCCATCCGCCAACTATTCTTATATATGCACAATAACCCAGCATTGGGGATATAAGAAAGAGTAGGACTTAAAACAGCGTGGGAGCCGAAAGCATACCAAATAGAAGTAAATGCCGGACAGGTGCCGCGGTGTCCCCCTCCTCCCAACGCGCGTTTCGGATGTCCCTTCCTCAAGGGAGGCGTACCCATGAAGAAATCCCCCGTCCTTAAGTGCGGAGGCTGCCGGAAATCCATCACCCCGAGATCCGCCCACCACAACGATACACATGGGCCCATGTGATCAGACGTGGGGAGACGGCAGGAAGAGACGGAGAACCAGCAGTATGCACACTGCGCAAGACCGGAAATATTAAAGCGGCCATCTTGGTGAAGGTATACTGCGCCCATGTAATGAAGCGCTAGTCTATAGCATATAAATATATGCACAAAGAGACAAGCACAGCCCGCAGATAATAAAGTGCCAGATATAGTAGTCTATATATACATAGTAGCAGACATCCCAATAACAGTATGTAATACAAATGTAGAACAATGCTTATCAATAGCGCACAAACTATGCGCACTCAAGTAAAGAAAAACATAGTAAAATGCTAGGTATAACATACTGATCTACATATACATACGGGCAATATAATACACCTAAGATGCCATATAAAAAGAATATCACGGCCAATATCGAAAATATAGCACAAAAGAGGAAATATATGCAGTGAAATAACTTACAAACGTAATAGCATGGTCAGAAAATTACACAAAACAAAAACGGACACAAAAACAAATATACAATATGAAAACAAAATAATATAGCATAACAAACAATAAAGACCATAACGCCGATTGCTGAGGAAGAAATATAACTGCATAATAGGAGATGTTGAATGATATCCGCACTGCGTTTCCACATGGAGAATAACGTCACAGACTTAAATCTGAAAAAGTATAAAAAAGTGATTAAAACCAAGCTAAAATAAAAGCAAACACGACCGAATGCCCGATTCCGGTGCACCGCAGCCAGCAGATCAAAGGAAGGGGGCAAATGAAAGCCCCTCATTAAGCCCAAAGGGGTGTACAGTATTGAGTTTCCAGATCCATCTGGTCTCCAATCTACCCAATCTTTTAGTAAGACCACCCCCTCTGATGTTAATTTTAAGGGCATCAATCCCTTTAACTTTCAGAGAAGTGCTATCACACTTATGAAACTCTTTAAAGTGGAGGAGCAAAGTTTTGAGGGTAGATATATCCGTGTGGCCAAGTGCCGCCTCGATACCCAATACATGTTCTCTATCTACAGTCAGAGGTCCATACTGCATGTCCAACGGACAAAATTAATAAATTTGAGGCTAGTCTGGATAAATCCATGGACTTAATGGTGAAAAAGATCCAAGAGACACAAATGTTGAAATATACACGGGATCTAAAGGACTATCTTTGGCGTGGTAAAAATACTACCAACTTACAGAAAAGTCCGTCATTTACATCTATTTCTTCAATAAGTGGCGGTTCTGATGTGTCCATCGCTTCTATTTCTACTACGGGAGTCTTGGAGAGTAATAGGCTGCGTGATCATTCTTATCATCCTTATAAAATAAATATTTAATCATTTAAAAACATCAGGGATAATAAGGTGATTAATTTAAGTCAGCATTCCCTTTCTGATGTGGATTTGGGGCTTCTTCGTAAGGGTCTCTCCTTTGCACCTACATCCAGATTTGACTTGTTTGCCACTATTAAAGATTTGCATATGTTTGCGAGATCATTGTTTAAGAAATACTTCAGTACAAGTAATATTCCATCTATTTTTACTACAGAGGAGGAACAAGAGGCCCTGAGAATTCTAGAGGAATTAGCAATTGAACATACTGGAGGTGGAGGTAAGATCCCTCCCACGATCCGTCCTCGCTCCAACAAGTTTCCCCCACTTTCTACATGTAGTAATGTTGATCTATTTGTCAAGGTGGTGGTGGAAGAACTTTACAAAATTCCTACGTTTGTGACCAATGATAATCTTTCTAGGGAGGAGAGGGGTCGGTTGAGGTGTCTTCAGGAGCTGCCGGGTATTGTTATTAAACCAGCTGACAAGGGTGGTAATGTCGTCCTCTGGCCCGCTAATATGTACGAGAGAGAAGCTTTCCGTCAGCTCAATAATAACACTTGGTATCGGAGGCTTACTTACAATCCTCTCTCGGCATATTCAGCTCAACTTGATGCTATTTTGAAACGTGCGCTGCAGGACGACATTATCACCAATGATCTTAGACTCGCCCTGGTAGTTCCTGAGCCCACTATTCCCACCTTCTATCTCCTCCCGGAGATTCATAAGAATGCATCCTCACCACCTAGCAGACCGATCATTTCAGGTAGGGGTAACTTTTTGGAGAATATTAATAAGTGGATCGATTACCATCTTCAACCCCTCGTCTCGGGCCTCCCTTCCTTCCTCAAGGATACGGGTAATCTTCTGCGCAGGATCGATGGACTGCACATTGAGGGTGATACTCTATTAGTTTCAGCGGATGTTGAATCCCTATATATTAACATTAGACATAAGGATGGGTTATCTGCGGTTCGGTTTTTTCTGACCACTTCATCCTTATTGATTGGATTTAGGGACCTTCTGCTGGAGCTTCTAGAGTTCACCCTCACACACAACTTTTTTGTGTTTAAGGGCAACTTCTACCTGCAGCTCCAGGGGACCGCAATGGGGGCGGCCTTTGCGCCCGCCTATGCCGGTCTCTTTCTGGGGCTCTGGGAGAGGGAAATCTTCCTGTCTGATGAATTGGGGTCAATGGACCTTGTCCCATTCTGGACGAGGTACATCGACGATATCTTCTTCATGTGGCAGGGCACTCCAGTCGATCTTGAGCAGTTGATCCATACCCTTAATGACAATGATCTCAATATCCATCTTACATTCGTATATAGTGGCAAATCTTTGGATTTCCTTGATGTGACGATAAGGAGAGACCCCACCGGTACCATACAGACTGACATTTATAGCAAGGAAACTTCTACAAATACACTTTTGCACGCCTCATCTGGCCACCCACGCCATATGATTAACTCTGTTCCTGTGGGGCAATTTCTCCGTCTCCGTCGAATATGTTCTTCGGGGGCAGACTTTCTTACTCACACGGAGGATTTAAGGGAGCAGTTCAAAATCCGTGGGTACAGTAATAGGTCCATTAAGCGGGCACTTAATCGTGCCAAACATGCCACTCGGCATAATCTCCTCTTTGCAGTAGCGTAGCTACTGGAGGGGCAGAGGGGGCCGTCGCCCCGGGCCCTGTCACATGAAGGGGACCACTGGGAGCCAGGGCCACTTCTGTGACGAGGCAGAACACCGAATAGGAGCAGAGCAGTATAATGTCTGCTCCGGTCTGACGGAGACTCTGCACGCTGGCTATTAGCACAGTGGCCGGCTGCAGAGTCTCCCCCCTGCAGTGAATGGTTTCTCCCGTCTGACCTGATCATGAAGCTTTTCCCATGGCTGCAGTTTTCTTCACTCTGTGCACACAGGGATTGGCTCAGGCACGCTGGGTCCTAGTGCCCACATCTTGCATTTCACATACACACTTCCTGGTCCTGCCTGCAGTGCAAACGTTATCAGTAAGTGCTGGGGATGGAGCTTATTAGGTTTATTAAATTCAGGTATGTCACTGTGAGACCGTTGGGGTATTGTGGGGGCTGAAAGTGAGGGGGAACAGGGTACTCTGAATGTGAGTGACACCATGGGGGTATTGTGGGGGAGGGGAGACAGGATACTGGGGGGTGAATGCACCGAGACCATTTGGGTGTTGTTTGAAGGTGGGACGTGGGACAGGGCACTGAGGGGGTGGATGTGAGATGATGGGGATATTGGGGCTGAAGTGGGGGGGGCAAGTCACTGGGGGCTTAATATTATAATGTTTTGTTATGATATTATATGTACTCCATCATGTAATATTTGCTGTCTGGGGAGGCTGGAGATGGGGGTAGGGGGCTTTTGATACAACCACGGTCTTTTATGAGTATTAGTATAAGGAGCCCCCATACAGTAACCAAGAGCTGCATCACATTTACAGCACCACTCCAGCATTTTTTTTATTTCACTGCTGGAGCGGTGCTGAAAATCCCCGTCCCCTGCCTCCTGTCTGATACTCACCTTCTGGCGTTTTCATCTGTTTTTGTCTCCGCTCGGCTCCGTCTCCTGCAGTTTGTGGCCTGTCCGAGGCTCCAGTGTTTCATGGAGCAGCGCAGAGGTCACTAATCAGTGTGAGTCTGTGGGAGCTTCGTTCTGGCCTCTTTCTCACTCTCAGGCTGTGTGCACACGGTGCGGATTGGCCGCTGCGGATTCGCAGCAGTTTTCCATCTGGTTTACAGTACCACATAAACCTATGGA
Organism: Ranitomeya variabilis; assembly: GCF_051348905.1. Lineage (NCBI taxonomy): Eukaryota > Metazoa > Chordata > Amphibia > Anura > Dendrobatidae > Ranitomeya > Ranitomeya variabilis. The sequence continues at coordinate 731,319,159 of NC_135232.1, forward strand.
AAACCAAATCCACAGTGCACATAATACCGCGCGTTTTACACCTGCTCCTGTATAGGATTCCTCAGGTGGTAAAACGCAGGTGAAATCTGCACAAAAAGCACAGGAAATCCGCGGTAATTCCGCACACGAATCCGCAACAAGTGCACATAGCCTCATAGTCTTACATTGAGTTCCTGTGACATAGCTTCTAATTTCTGGTCAGTCAGAAGCTGCGCTCACAAGTTTGAGCCGCGGCACTGCAGCAGTGCCACAAAATAGTGAATACGCCAGAGGATGAGTAAATGACCAGGATATCCAAATCATGACAGGGAGCTGCGGGTCCATCATACTGTGTATAAGGGAGCTGCGAGCCCATCATACTGTGTTGAGGGAGCTGCGGGCCCATCATACTGTGTATAAGGGAGCTGCGGGTCCATCATACTGTGTATACGGGAGCTGTGAGTCCATCATACTGTGATAAGGGAGCTGCGGGTCCATCATACTGTGTATAAGGGAGCTGCGGGTCCATCATACTGTGTATACGGGAGCTGTGAGTCCATCATACTGTGTATAAGGGAGCTGCGGGCCAATCACACTGTGTATAAGGGAGCTGCGGGTCCATCACACTGTGTATAAGGGAGCTGCGAGCCCATCATACTATGTATAAGGGAGCTGCGGGCCCATCATACTGTGTATAAGGGAGCTGCAGGCCCATCATACTGTGTATAAGGGAGCTGCGGGTCCATCATACTGTGTATAAGGGAGCTGCGGGCCCATCATACTGTGTATAAGGGAGCTGTGCACACATCATACTGTGTATAAGGGAGCTGCGGGTCCATCACACTGTATACAGGAGATGTGAGTCCATCATACTGTGTATAAGGGAGCTGCAGGTCCATCATACTGTGTATAAGGAAGCTGTGGGTCCATCATACTGTGTATAAGGGAGCTGCAGGCCCATCATACTGTGTATAAGGGAGCTGCGGGCCCATCATACTGTGTATAAGGAAGCTGCAAGCCCATCATACTGTGTATAAGGGAGCTGTGCACACATCATACTGTGTATATGGGAGCTGCGGGCCCATCACACTGTGTATAAGGGAGCTGCGGGTCCATCACACTGTGTATACAGGAGATGTGAGTCCATCATACTGTGTATAAGGGAGCTGCGGGCCAATCATACTGTGTATAGGGGAGCATTGGGCTCATACTGTGTATAAGGGAGCTGCGGGTCCATCATACTGTGTATAAGGGAGCTGCGGGTCCATCATACTGTGTATAAGGGAGCTGCGGGTCCATCATACTGTGTATAAGGGAGCTGCGGGTCCATCATACTGTGTATAGGGGAGCTGTGGGGGCCTTATACTGTGTATAGGGAAGCTTTAATCTCACCATATTGTGTATAATGGACCGGTACATGGGGGAACTTAGGGGACATTATTAAATGTTAAGTGGGCACTTAAGCATCATTGTTATAGGGGCACTCAGAGTATTGTGGCCATCAAATTGCATATGGTCACAATATGGCGGTAAAGTCAATGTTCGTTTTTGTATATAGATTTATTTTCAATAACAGTAGGGTCATATTCTGAGGTTCCCCTCTATTCACAATTAGAGTGCGCAACCGTAGCTGTAATCAGAGTTAGCTGGTTAGGGGCCCACTCAGATGTTTCGCCCCCCCTAAGTTGAAACCCTAGCTACGCCTCTGCCTCTTTGGCAATGATTCTCGATCGAATCCTGATGCTCCCCTTAAACTAAGATTTATTACTACCTTCAGTTCTCAATCGGACAGGGTTAGGTCTATCCTCCAAAGGGCTTGGCCAATCTTACGGGTGGATCCTAATATTGCAAAATTGCTCCCCGAGAGACCATCCTTGGCATTTCAGCGAGCAAAAAACTTGAGGGACCATCTGGTCTCCAGTCACTACTCAAGTGGCGGGGTAGTTATGTTCCTCGATAGATTTCCTAGGGATGTGGGGTGCTATCCATGTGGCGGATGTGTCGCCTGCCCTAATGTTGTAAGATGCAATGAGTTCTCGAATTTTGATAACACCAAACAATTTACAATCAGACAGCGGATCACCTGTACCAAGAGGTATGTGATATATCATGCCACATGCCCGTGTGGGTTGATATATGTGGGGTTAACAACACGCCAGTTAAAGGTCCGTATAAGAGAACATGTGTTGGGTATCGAGGCGGCACTTGGCCACATGGATATATCTACCCTCAAAACTTTGCCCCGCCACTTTAAAGAGTTTCATAAGTGTGATAGCACTTCTCTGAAAGTTAAAGGGATTGATGCCCTTAAAATTAACATCAGAGGGGGTGGTCTTACTAAAAGATTGGGTAGATTGGAGACCAGATGGATCTGGAAACTCAATACTGTACACCCCTTTGGGCTTAATGAGGGGCTTTCATTTGCCCCCTTCCTTTGATCTGCTGGCTGCGGTGCACCGGAATCGGGCATTCGGTCGTGTTTGCTTTTATTTTACCTTGGTTTTAATCACTTTTTTATACTTTTTCAGATTTAAGTCTGTGACGTTATTCTCCATGTGGAAACGCAGTGCGGATATCATTCAACATCTCCTATTACGCAGTTATATTTCTTCCTCAGCAATCGGCGTTATGGTCTTTATTGTTTATGCTATATTATTTTGTTTTCATATTGTATATTTGTTTTTGTGTCCATTTTTGTTTTGTGTAATTTTCTGACCATGCTATTACGTTTGTAAGTTATTTCACTGCATATATTTCCTCTTTTATGCTATATTTTCGATGTTGGCCGTGATATTCTTTTTATATGGCCTCTTAGGTGTATTATATTGCCCGTATGTATATGTAGATCAGTATGTTATACCTAGCATTTTACTATGTTGTTTTTCTTTACTTGAGTGCGCATAGTTTGTGCGCTATTGATAAGCATTGTTCTACATTTGTATTACATACTGTTATTAGGATGTCTGCTATTATGTATATATAGACTATATAGACTACTATATCTGGCACTTTATTATCTGCGGGCTGCGCTTGTCTCTTTGTGCATTTATTTATATGCTATAGACTAGCGCTTCGTTACATGGGCGCAGTATACCTTCACCAAGATGGCCGCTTTAATATTTCCGGTCTTGCGCAGTGTGCATACTGCTGGTTCTCCGTCTCTTCCTGCCGTCTCCCCACGTCTGATCACATGGGCCCATGTGTATCGTCGTGGTGGGCGGATCTCGCGGTGATGGATTTCCGGCAGCCTCCGCACTTAAGGACGGGGGATTTCTTCATGGGTACGCCTCCCTTGAGGAAGGGACATCCGAAACGCGCGTCGGGAGGAGGGGGACACCGCGGCACCTGTCCGGCATTTACTTCTATTTGGTATGCTTTCGGCTCCCATGCTGTTTTAAGTCCTACTCTTTCTTATATCCCCACTGCTGGGTTATTGTGCATATATAAGAATAGTTGGTGGATGGACTCTATGTGGGTTTTTGTTTATATTGTCTGGACTATGGGTGCCGCTCTGTTCCCCTTACATGCAGCTACGGCTTGAGGGCCGGTTTTAATTCTTTACTGTCACTGTTTGGCCTTTTCATATTTTGCTTTCTAATAAAGTTGTTACTTATATTTACTCCGGGACTAGTACATCTTTTCTTTGTGGTAATATAATAAAAACAAGTACAATAATCTTGAACAATACAAGTCACAACTGGTACAGGAGGAGAGAGGACCCTGCCCGCGAGGGCTCACAATCTAAAAGGGATGGGTGAGGATACAGTAGGTGAGGGTAGAGCTGGTCATGCAGCGATAGATAGATGATAGATAGATAGATAATAGATAGATAGATAAGAGATAGATGGATAATAGATAGATACATAATAGATAAATAGATGATAGATAGATAATAGATATATAGATAATCTCAAAAACATTTCTAGAATTCGCCCTTTTCTTACTTTCGAATCTGCAAAAACTCTTACTGTCTTACTCATTCATTCTCGTCTGGACTATTGTAACTCTCTACTAATCGGCCTCCCTCTTACCAAACTCTCCCCGCTCCAATCTGTCCTGAATGCTGCTGCCAGAATCATATTCCTCACCAACCGTTACACCGATGCCTCTACCTTGTGCCAGTCATTACACTGGTTACCCATCCACTCCAGAATCCAGTACAAAACTACTACCCTCATCCACAAAGCACTCCATGGCTCAGCACCACCCTACATCTCCTCTCTGGTCTCAGTCTACCACCCTACCCGTGCCCTCCGCTCCGCTAGTGACCTCAGGTTAGCATCCTCAATAATCAGAACCTCCCACTCCCGTCTCCAAGACTTTACACGTGCTGCGCCGATTCTTTGGAATGCATTACCTAGGTTAATACGATTAATCCCCACAGTTTTAAGCGTGCCCTAATAACTCATTTGTTCAGACTGACCAACCGCCTCAATGCATTAACCTAACTATCCCTTTGTGGCCTATTAAAAAAAAAAAAAAAACATAATCCGGTTCCTCGCGTCATGTTCTCATACACTTTATGCAGATAATAGCACTCTGTGTCTGTACTGCTACATACTTAGGCAGTTAACTGGTTCATGCAGCTTTACATGAACACCCGAGCCTTACACTATGGCTGGTCCAAATAACTAAAGCAATTGTTACCATCCACCTCTCGTGTCTCCCCTTTCCTCATAGTTTGTAAGCTTGCGAGCAGGGCCCTCATTCCTCCTGGTATCTGTTTTGAACTGTGATTTCTGTTACTCTGTAATGTCTATTGTCTGTACAAGTCCCCTCTATAAGTTGTAAAGCGCTGCGGAATATGTTGGCGCTATATAAATAAAAATTATTATTATTATTATTCTTATTATTATTAATAGATAGATAATAGATGGATAATAGATTGATAATAGATAGATAATATATAGATAGATAATAGATAGATAATAGATAGATAGATAATAGATGGATAATAGATGGATAATATATAGATAGATAATAGATAGATATTAGATAGATAATAAATAGATAATAGATAGTTAGCACACGTGTTCTAGCTTAATGACGATTTTTTCGGAGGGGAGACAATCAGGCTCACAGAGTATTCGTAGAGGTGAGTTTTTGTTTTGTGCCTCTGTGTCTTTCAGGGGTTAAGCTCACTGGTTTCAGCCCACAGCCTCAATGACTTTCTGCTTCCTTTTGCCCTTAAACCATAAGAAAAAAACAGTGAGCGCGAATTTCTCATTGTCCCTCAGGACTGAAGGGCAGGAGCTGAGATGTCGCAGCAGGAGCCTGTGGCAGAGTGTGAGGCGCATGGCGGGGTCTACGGGGAGCTGCATCCTCTGCTCAGCTCAATTATTAGTCACTGAGGCTTAAGACAGGAGACAATGCTTCCATCTAGTGAGCTAAATGTAAGATATCCATCATAGAAAGTTCTCTGCACGAGACGATGAAGCACCGCAACCTGCAGGAAAGGGATCTTTACTGTAAGAGCAGTAGACTATGGAAACCACTGGCCATAGGAAGACTAGCACCTGTCACACTGTACAAATTAATACAATGTAACTTGTGAATTGTAGCTGGCCTTCTACCCCAGAGCTGCATTCACAATACTGCTGACTGTTCCTGGAATCTGTCAGCAAGTTTGTCCTCAACAGCTTCGCTGAGCTCCTATAAGGCAGATTATATAGAGGAGGACATACTGTTTTCATATTCCTGGTAATCTAAAGATGAACAGTTGTTAATATTTGAACCCTGACCTAAAAGGTCTCACAGCTGAGGGTCTGCTATAATGGTATTCAGTCTAATCTTCTCTGCCAAGAATTTATATAATCATGATTTACATTAATTCACTGAAGGAAAGCAGAGATCTTGAATGTTACAAAATAAATTAGTAAATGAATCATGACCCTTTTATTAGTGAATGCGTGAAGCTCCGCACCCCTGCCGAATGGTACGTATTTGTCCCTGTTTTGCCTCTGCAGTAATCACCAGAATCTGACTATGTATTAGAAAGAAGGAATCAAATTAATTAGTAGCAAACGACTGAGAAACCCATTATTAGAATCCACGGCATATCTAAATAATCAGAAATGAAGTAAGAGCAGCGGCTCAGAGAAGAACCGATATAAGGAGGCAAATCCAGAGAGAGGGCGAGTAAATAAAGGAGACATCAACATTATCATCCCCTGAGGAGATCACAGATTTCATGTGTTAACTGATTATAAAGGATAAAGGAATTCTAATTCTCCACTGATTATAACACGCCGAGCAGAATATTACATCCAACCACATACTGCAGAGCAAGAGCTTAGGAAATAGGTATATTCTCCTGCATAGGAGGCAGTATTATAGCAGATATATTCTTGCACATAGGGGCAGTATTATAGTAGTTATATTCTTGTACATGGGATCAGTATTATAGTAGTTATATTCTTGTACATAGGAGCATTATTATAGTAGTTATATTCTTGTACATAGGGGCAGTATTATAGCAGTTATATTCTTGTACATAGGGGCAGTATTATAGTAGTTATATTCTTGTATATAGGAGCAGTATTATGGTAGTTATATTCTTGTACATAGGAGCAGTATTATGGTAGTTATATTCTTGTATATAGGAGCAGTATTATAGTAGATATATTCTTGTATATAGGAGCAGTATTATAGTAGATATATTGTTGTATATAGGGGCAGTATTATAGTAGTTATATTCTTGTACATAGGAGCAGTATTATAGTAGTTATATTCTTGTATATAGGAGCAGTATTATGGTAGTTATATTCTTGTACATAAGGGCAGTATTATAGTAGTTATAGTCTTGTACATAAAGGCAGTATTATAGTGGTTATATTCTTGCACGCAAGGGCAGTATTATAGTAGTTATATTCTTGTACATAGGGGGCAGTATTATAGTAGTTATATTCTTGTATATAGGGCCAGTATTATAGTAGTTATATTCTTGTTCATAGGCAGCAATATTATGCTAGTTATATTTTTGCACCTAGGGGTAGTATTATAGTAGTTATATTCTTGTGCATAGGGAGCAGTATTATGGTGGTATAATTTGTACATAGGGGCAGTATTATAGTAGTTATACTCTTGTACATAGGGGCAGTATTATAGTAGTTATATTCTTGTACATAAGGGCAGTATTATAGTAGTTATAGTCTTGTACATAAAGGCAGTATTATAGTGGTTATATTCTTGCACGCAAGGGCAGTATTATAGTAGTTATATTCTTGTACATAGGGGGCAGTATTATAGTAGTTATATTCTTGTATATAGGGGCAGTATTATAGTAGTTATATTCTTGTACATAGGGGCAGTATTATTGTAGTTATATTCTTGTACATAAGGGCAGTAGTATAGTAGTTATATTCTTGTACGTAGGAGTATTATCATAGTAGTTATATTCTTGTATATAGGAGCAGTATTAAACCACCATCAGACACTAAAGAATTCTAAACAATGGTCAGCCACTAAACTAGGGCCTAAAATACCAGTAACTAAAGATAGACATTAGGTGTCCAGAAAACCTGTCGCCAAACCGTTCAAGCAGCAGCCCAGTACATCTGTAGAAGCAGTTAATCTGTCTGCAGTGTCCAGTGTGGATGAGGAAGGTTTTGGGACTGTAAAAAGAAAAAATGCCTTTGTGGATTCCTTCAGAAAAGTCACAACACTACAGGAAACCTGAGTCTCCATTACTGGCGATAAGTCCCTGGCTGTTGTGAATTCTGTTTTTGGGCTCCCTCTGGTGGCTACTGGTGGTACTGGTTGACTTTTGTCTTGTGTTTCCAGTGCACCTGTTTTCATCAGGAAATTGGGAGTTTCCTATTTAGTCTGGCTTCTCAGTCACTCTAGCGCCGGCAATCAATGTTACCAGAGCACCTCTGTTGCTTGCTACCTGCTCCAAGTCTGTAATTCAGCTAAGTTGAATTTTTTGGCATTTTTTGTGTTTGTTTTGTCCAGCATGCATTTGTATTTCTCGTGCTGCTGGAAGCTCTAGTGATCTGAAATTACTACTCCGGTGTCATGAGTTGATAACAGTGTCAAGGTAGTTTCAGGATGGCTCCTTAGGGTTTTGAGGTAACCGCGAAGTCCTCTTTTGTATTTTCATCTATCTAGTCAGAGGGCCTCACTTTGCTGAATCTATATTCATACTGAGTTTGTGTTTTCCTCTTGCCTAACCGTTATTATATGTGGGGGGCTACTATAACTTTTGGGGTTTCCCTGGAGGCAAGCCAGGTCTGTGTATTCCTCTTCTAGGGGCAGCTAGATCTCCGGCTGGCGCGAGGTGTCTAGGGATAAAACATAGGCACACCCCCTGGCTACTTTTATTTGCGTGTTAGGTTCAGCATCGCAGTTACCTGAGATACCATCTTCCTAGAGCTAGTCCGTTTTTGCCCGTGTCCCTGCCATTGGGAATCATGACAGTATTGCCGGCCATAATGTATTAAAGGTATTGGCTGAAGAAGGAGAGAAAAAAAAGAAGTTTCTGACACTTTTTTTTTTTTTACTCAGAAGTTCTGTCTAGCCATAATTGCCATCTGCTGTTTTTTTTTTCTCCTCTTAACCCCTGAATGGCTCAGATCTCTGCTGTTGAGAAATGGATATCCAGAGTTTAGCTTCAAATCTTAATACTCTTGCCTCTAAGGTTCAAAATATCCAAGACTATGTTATACATGCTCCTATGTCTGAACCCAAGATCCCTATACCTGAGTTCTTTTCTGGAGATAGATCTCGTTTTCTGAATTTTAAGCACAATTGTAAATTGTATCTTTCTCTGAGATCTCGCTCCGCTGGAGACTCCGCACAGCAGGTTAGAATTGTTATTTCCTTGTTGCGGGGTGACCCCCAGAATTGGGCATTTGCATTGGCACCAGGGGATCCTGCGCTGCTCAATGTGGATGCGTTTTTTCTGGCACTGGGGTTGCTCTATGAGGAACCTAATTTGGAGATTCAGGCTGAAAAGGCCTTGATAGCCCTCTCTCAAGGGCATGATGAAGCTGAAATATATTGTAAAAAATTTCGAAAATGGTCGGTGCTTACTCAGTGGAATGAGTGCGCCCTGGCGGCGAATTTCAGAGAAGGTCTCTCTGACGCCGTTAAAGATGTCATGGTGGGGTTTCCTACGCCCACAGGTCTGAATGAATCCATGACTATGGCTATTCAGATTGATCGGCGTTTACGGGAGCGCAAACCTGTGCACCATTTGGCGGTGTCTTCTGAGCAGACACCGGAGATTATGCAATGTGATAGAATTCTGTCCAGAAGTGAACGGCAGAATTATAGGCGTAAAAATGGGTTGTGCTTCTACTGTGGTGATTCTGCTCATGTTATATCAGCATGCTCTAAACGCACAAAAAAGGTTGATAATTCTTTTGCAATTGGCACCTTACAGTCTAAGTTTATTTTGTCTGTAACTTTGATCTGTTCATTATCAACTATTACTGTGGATGCCTATGTGGATTCTGGCGCTTCCTTGAGTCTTATGGATTTGTCCTTTGCCAGACGCTGTGGGTTTAGCCTAGAGCCTTTGGAAGTTCCTATCCCTTTGAAGGGTATCGACTCCACACCATTGGCTAGGAATAAACCACAATACTGGACACAAGTGACTATGTGTATGACTCCTGACCATCGGGAGGTGATTCGCTTCCTTGTGTTGCATAACTTGCATGATGTCTTAGTGCTTGGATTGCCATGGTTGCAAACTCATAATCCAGTCCTTGACTGGAAAACAATGTCTGTGTTAAGTTGGGGATGTCAGGGGGCTCATGGGGAAGTACCTTTGGTTTCCATTGCTTCATCTACTCCCTCTGAAATTCCGGCATTTTTGTCTGATTATTGTGATGTGTTTGAGGAGCCTAAACTTAGTTCTCTCCCCCCTCACAGGGATTGCGATTGTGCTATAGACTTGATTCCGGGCAGCAAGTTTCCCAAGGGTCGTTTGTTCAATCTATCTGTGCTTGAGCATGCTGCTATGCGGGAGTATATTAAGGAGTCCTTGGAATAGGGACATATCCGTCCATCCTCATCCCCTTTAGGAGCAGGTTTTTTTTCGTGGGTAAAAAAGATGGCTCCCTGAGGCCCTGTATTGATTATCGCCTGTTGAATAAGATTACAGTCAAATACCAGTATCCTTTGCCACTATTGACTGATTTATTTGCTCGTATTAAATGGGCAAAGTGGTTCTCTAAGGTTGATCTTCGGGGTGCGTATAATTTGGTGCGGATTAAGCAGGGAGATGAGTGGAAAACTGCATTTAATACGCCCGAGGGCCATTTTGAGTATTTGGTAATGCCTTTTGGTCTTTCTAATGCTCCTTCAGTCTTTCAGTCCTTTATGCACGATATTTTCCGTAAATACCTGGATAAATTTATGATTGTGTATTTGGATGATATTTTGATTTTTTCGGATGACTGGGAGTCGCATGTTCAACAGGTTAGGAAGGTTTTTCAGGTTTTGCGGTCCAATTCTCTGTTTGTAAAGGGTTCAAAGTGTATCTTTGGGGTTCAGAAGATCTCCTTTTTGGGGTATATTTTTTCCCCTTCTTCTGTTGAGATGGATTCTGTCAAGGTTCGGGCTATTTGTGATTGGACGCAGCCTACTTCCCTGAAGAGTCTTCAGAAGTTCTTGGGCTTTGCTAATTTCTATCGTCGATTTATAACTGGGTTTTCAAGTGTTGCTAAACCTCTGACTGATTTGACTAAGAAGGGTGCTGATGTTGCCAATTGGTCCTCTGCGGCTGTGGAGGCCTTTCGGGAGCTTAAGCGCCGCTTTTCTTCTGCCCCTGTGTTGCGCCAGCCTGATGTTTCGCTCCCTTTTCAGGTTGAGGTTGATGCTTCCGAGATTGGAGCGGGGGCGGTTTTGTCGCAGAAAAGTCCCGATTGCTCAGTGATGAGACCATGTGCATTCTTCTCTCGAAAATTTTCGCCCGCCGAGTGAAATTATGATGTCGGTAATCGGGAGCTCTTGGCTATGAAGTGGGCATTTGAGGAGTGGCGTCATTGGCTTGAGGGTGCTAGACATCAGGTGGTGGTCTTGACTGATCACAAGAATCTGATTTACCTTGAGTCTGCCAGGCGTCTGAATCCTAGACAGGCGCGCTGGTCATTGTTTTTCTCTCGGTTTAATTTTGTGGTTTCATACTTGCCGGGCTCGAAAAATGTGAAGGCAGATGCTCTTTCTAGGAGTTTTGAGCCTGACTCCTCTGGTGATTCGGAGCCTACGGGTATCCTTAAGGATGGAGTGATTGTGTCTGCTGTCTCCCCAGACTTGCGACGTGCTTTGCAGGAGTTTCAGACTGATAGGCCTGATCGTTGTCCGTCTGGGAGATTGTTTGTTCCAGATGAGTGGACCAGTAGAGTCATCTCAGAGGTTCATTCTTCTGTGTTGGCGGGCCACCCTGGAATTTTTGGTACCAGAGATTTGGTGGCCAGGTCCTTCTGGTGGCCTTCCCTGTCTCGGGATGTGCGTACCTTTGTACAGTCTTGTGATGTTTGCGCTCGGGCCAAGCCTTGCTGTTCTCGGGCTAGTGGATTGTTGTTGTCCCTGCCTATTCCGAAGAGGCCGTGGACGCACATCTCTATGGACTTTATCTCGGATCTCCCGGTTTCTCAGAAAATGTCCGTCATTTGGGTGGTGTGTGACCGTTTTTCTAAGATGGTTCATTTGGTACCCTTGCCCAAATTGCCTTCTTCATCGGAGTTGGTTCCTTTATTTTTTCAGAATGTGGTTCGCTTACATGGTATCCCGGAAAACATCGTGTCTGATAGAGGATCTCAATTTGTGTCTAGGTTCTGGCGAGCGTTCTGTGCCAGGATGGGCATTGATTTGTCTTTTTCATCTGCGTTCCATCCTCAGACTAATGGCCAGACGGAGCGAACTAATCAGACTTTGGAGACTTATTTGAGGTGTTTTGTGTCTGCTGATCAGGATGATTGGGTCACCTTTTTGCCGTTGGCAGAGTTTGCCCTCAATAATCGGGCCAGTTCTGCTACTCTGGTTTCTCCTTTCTTTTGCAATTCTGGGTTTCACCCTCGTTTTTCATCTGGTCAGGTGGAATCTTCGGATTGTCCTGGAGTGGATTCTGTGGTGGATAGACTGCACCGGATTTGGAGTCATGTGGTGGACAATTTGAAGTTGTCTCAGGAGAAGACTCAGCAGTTTGCTAATCGTCGTCGTCATGTGGGTCATCGTCTCCGTGTTGGAGACTTGGTGTGGTTGTCTTCTCGTTTTGTCCCTATGAAGGTCTCTTCTCCTAAGTTCAAACCTCGGTTCATAGGTCCTTATAAGATTTTGGAGATTCTTAATCCTGTATCGTTTCGTTTGGACCTTCCAGCATCTTTCACCATTCATAATGTCTTCCATAGGTCGTTGTTGCGGAGGTACGAGGTACCGGTTGTTCCTTCTGTTGAGCCTCCTGCTCCTGTGCTGGTGGAGGGTGAATTGGAGTATGTTGTGGAGAAGATTTTGGACTCTCGCATTTCCAGACGGAGACTTCAATATCTGGTTAAATGGAAGGGATACGGTCAGGAGGATAATTCTTGGGTGACTGCCTCTGATGTTCATGCCTCTGATTTGGTTCGCGCCTTTCATAGGGCGCATCCAGATCGCCCTGGTGGTTCTCATGAGGGTTCGGTGCCCCCTCCTTAAAGGGGGGGTACTGTTGTGAATTCTGTTTTTGGGCTCCCTCTGGTGGCTACTGGTGGTACTGGTTGACTTTTGTCTTGTGTTTCCAGTGCACCTGTTTTCATCAGGAAATTGGGAGTTTCCTATTTAGTCTGGCTTCTCAGTCACTCTAGCGCCGGCAATCAATGTTACCAGAGCACCTCTGTTGCTTGCTACCTGCTCCAAGTCTGCAATTCAGCTAAGTTGAATTTTTTGGCATTTTTTGTGTTTGTTTTGTCCAGCATGCATTTGTATTTCTCGTGCTGCTGGAAGCTCTAGTGATCTGAAATTACTACTCCGGTGTCATGAGTTGATAACGGAGTCAAGGTAGTTTCAGGATGGCTCCTTAGGGTTTTGAGGTAACCGCGAAGTCCTCTTTTGTATTTTCATCTATCTAGTCAGAGGGCCTCACTTTGCTGAATCTATATTCATACTGAGTTTGTGTTTTCCTCTTGCCTAACCGTTATTATATGTGGGGGGCTACTATAACTTTTGGGGTTTCCCTGGAGGCAAGCCAGGTCTGTGTATTCCTCTTCTAGGGGCAGCTAGATCTCCGGCTGGCGCGAGGTGTCTAGGGATAAAACATAGGCACACCCCCTGGCTACTTTTATTTGCGTGTTAGGTTCAGCATCGCGGTTACCTGAGATACCATCTTCCTAGAGCTAGTCCGTTTTTGCCCGTGTCCCTGCCATTGGGAATCATGACACCTGGCGTTACAATGTACTGGGAGAAGAAGACGAAGAAGAGGCAAAAATGGAGTAGGGTCCTTCATACACCATAGAAAATGTCTCTGATGAGGTGGATCCTGACCCTCCCATTGGTAAACATGCAGCTCATAAACGCATGTTCACATTGGCCATAAAACATATAAAACCTACAAGAGCAAAAACCCTGCTGTAACTAAGTAAATAAAAAGCAAAAAGTGCATTTAAATAACACAGAGTTTTGGTAATTTTTTGGTAATACTGTTTTTGATAAATATAAAATAGCATAAAAGCCATCCCACCACGACAAGGTAACTCTGATCGGGACGGTCCTATGCTGTCTAATATTAAAACTTTACCATGTGTCAATGTTGACCTCGGTCTGAATAAGGGCAGACCAAAGGACTGGGCCCAAGCAGTGAAACACCAGTCTGGGGAAGCCTTATATACAATTTCTAGATCAGAAAAGGGAGGCCACACCGCAGCTTGCACAGAATGCAATAAAACAAAGAAAAAACACAAAAATTGAGATTCACTTGAGTTGGTACACATGCAGCTTATAAATGTATGTTCACATTGGCCATAAAACATATAAAACCTGCAAGAGGAAAAATTAGCAAAAACAACCATTTTCAGGTCTCTCCAGAGATGTTCAATTGGGTTTAGGTCAGGCTCTGGCTGAGCCAGTCAAGAATGGTCACAGAGTTGTTTTGAAGCCACTCCTTTGTTATTTTGTCATTGTCTTGTTGGAAGGTGAACCTTCCGCCAAGTCTGAGGTCCAAGCAGTATTATATTAGTTTTATTCTAGTTATATTCTTATACATAGTAGCAGTATTATAGTAGTTATATTCTTGTACATAGTAGCAGTATTATAGTAGTTATATTCTTGTACATAGGGGCAGTATTATAGTAGTTATTTTCTTGTACATGGGAGCAGTATTATAACAGTTATATTCTTGTTCATAGGGAGCAGAATTTTACTAGTTATATTCTTATACATAGTAGCAGTATTATAGTAGTTATATTCTTGTACATAGGGGCAGTATTATAGTGGTTATATTCTTATACATATATGGCAGTATTATTGTAGTTATATTCTTGTACATAGGGGGCAGTATTATAGTAGTTATATTCTTGTACATAGGGGGCAGTATTATACTAGTTATATTCTTATACATAGTAGCAGTATTATAGTAATTATATTCTTGTACATAGGGGCAGTATTATAGTAGTTATATTCATGTACATATGAGCAGTATTATAGTAGTTATATTCTTGTACATAGGAGCACTATTATAGTAGTTATATTCTTGTACATAGGAGCAGTATTATAGTAGTTATATTCTTGTACATAGGTGCAGTATTATAGAAGTTATGTTCTTGTACATAAGGGGCAGTATTTTACTAGTTAAATTCTTATACATAGTAGCAGTATTATAGTAGTTATATTCTTGGACATAGGGGGCAGTATTTTACTAGTTACAGTATATTCTTATACATAGTAGCAGTATTATAGTAGGTGTATTCTTGGACATAGGGACAGTATTTTACTAGTTATATTCTTATACATAGGAGCAGTATTATAACAGTTATATTCTTATTCACAGGAAGCAGTATTATAGTAGTTATATTCTTGTACATAGATGGCAGTATTATAGTAGTTATATTCTTGTACATAGGAGCAGTATTATCTAATATATAATTACCTAGAATACTACTTCCTGCAATTTGTGCCAACTTCCGTGGCTTTGTCCGGAGCTAATGTCCGGAGATAATGTCTGGAGCTAATGTCCGGAGCTAATGTCCGGAGATAAGTGACGTCACCAGTGTCCTACACCCAGGCAGAGCACAGGGGCCCCAGGCAGCATATGGGGCCCCAGGCAGAGCACAGTGGCCCCAGGCAGAGCACAGGGGCCCCAGGCAGCATATGGGGCCCCAGGCAGCATATGGGGCCCCAGGCAGAGCACAGTGGTCCCAGGCAGAGCACAGGGGCCCCAGGCAGCCTATGGGGCCCCAGGCAGAGCACAGTGGCCCCAGGCAGAGCACAGGGGCCCCAGGCAGCATATGGGGCCCCAGGCAGAGCACAGGGGCCCCAGGCAGCATATGGGGCCCCAGGCAGAGCACAGTGGCCCCAGGCAGAGCACAGGGGCCCCAGGCAGAACATGGGGCCCCAGGCAGAGCACAGTGGTCCCAGGCAGAGCACAGGGGCCCCAGGCAGCTTATGGGGCCCCAGGCAGAGCACAGTGGCCCCAGGCAGAACATGGGGCCCCAGGCAGAGCACAGTGGCCCCAGGCAGAGCACAGGGGCCCCAGGCAGAACATGGGGCCCCAGGCAGAGCACAGGGGCCCCAGGCAGAGCACAGGGGCCCCAGGCAGCATATGGGGCCCCAGGCAGAGCACAGGGGCCCCAGGCAGCATATGGGGCCCCAGGCAGAGCACAGTGGCCCCAGGCAGAGCACACACCAAATCGGAGGCCGAGGGGCCCCGCCAACCAAATCGGAGGCCGAGGAGCCCTGCCCACCAAATCGAAGGCCGAGGGGCCCCGACCACCACATCGGAGGCCGAGGGTCCCCGCCCACCAAATCGGAGGCCGAGGGTCCCCGCCCACCAAATCGGAGGCCGAGGGGCCCCGCCCACCAAATCGGAGGCCGAGGGGCCCCGCCCACCAAATCGGAGGCCGAGGGGCCCCGCCCACCAAATCGGAGGCCGAGGGGCCCCGCCCACCAAATCGGAGGCCGAGGGTCCCCGCCCACCAAATCGGAGGCCGAGGGTCCCCGCCCACCAAATCGGAGGCCGAGGGTCCCCGCCCACCAAATCGGAGGCCGAGGGGCCCCACCAACCAAATTGGAGGCCGAGGGGTCCCGCCCACCAAATCGGAGGCCGAGGGTCCCCGCCCACCAAATCGGAGGATAAGGGGCCCCGCCTACCAAATCGGAGGCCGAGGGGCCCCACCAACCAAATCGGAGGCCGAGGAGCCCCGCCCACCAAATCGAAGGCCGAGCGGCCCCGCCCACCAAAGCGGAGGCAGAGGGACCCCGCCCACCAAATCGGAGGCCGTGGGGCCCCGCCAACCAAATCGGAGGCCGAGGGTCCCCGCCCACCAAATTATTCTTACATTTGAATAAATAAAGTATATATGGATTCTAGACTCCCGATTCTTTAGAATCGGGCTGCCATCTAGTAGTAGTTATATTCTTGTACATAGGGTCAGTATTATAGTAGTTATATTCTTGTACATAGGGGGCAGTATTATTCTAGTTATATTCTTATACATAGTAGCAGTATTATAGTAGTTATATTATTGTACATAGGGGCAGTATTATAGTAGTTATATTCTTGTACATGGGGCAGTATTATAGTAGTTATATTACTGTACATAGGAGCAGTATTATAGTAGTTATAGTCTTGTACATAGGGGACAGTATTATAGTAGTTATATTCTTGTGAATAGGAGCAGTATTAGCATAGTTATATTCTTGTACATAGGGGCAGTATTATAGTTGCTATACTCTTGTACTTATGGGCATTATTATAGTAGGCATATTGTACATAGGGAGCAGAATTATAGTAGTTATATTCTTGCAAATAGAGGTAGTATTATAGTTATACTCTTGTACATGGGAGCAGTATTATAGTAGTTATATTTTTGTACATAGGGACAGTATTATAGTAGTTATATTCTTATACATAGAGAGCAGTATTATAGTAGTTATTTTCTTGTACATGGGAGCAGTATTATAATACATATATTCTTGTACATAGGAGCAGTATTATAGTAGTTATATTCTTATATGTCGGGGCAGTATTATAGTAGCTATATTCTTATACATCGGGGCAGTATTATAGTTGATTGTACATAGGAGCAGTATTATGAGTTATAGTCTTGTCTTTAGGAGCCATATTATATTCCTATCCCCTAAGCCCTTATAGTGATGTAATATTTAATTCGTCCTGCACAGATTGCAGGTGATATTAGTTCAGGACTCGGTATAACATGAAGACATTAGAATGAAAAATGTATTTAATATAAAACTTGCTATGCAGATAGACATTGCAGTTAGCTGAGAACTAAACCTTTGTTACATTTGTTTTATTGGTAGTTTTAGATTTGTATTTGCACCATTATGACTTCTGTATGAACAGATTTATAACAGAGACATTTATGGACAGGTCACAATCTCACTAAACTTTGACCTTTCCCATTTATGTTTACCTTAGGAGTCTCTAATATGAAGGACACAAACTAACAAGGATCAATTAATAAATTACTCGTTGCTTTACTTGTTGGTGTAATTGCATCCATAGTGTGTTCTAGAGCATTTCAGGAGCAGAGTCGTCTGTCGGGTGGAGGGAGACAGTGACCAGTCCATTATTTGTCATGAACCGATGAAGACCGGTAGGACGTCACAGCGCAGGGTTTCTCCAGCAGCACAAAGTATTCCAGCAGACGAATGTACTGATATTGTGTGACAGCATTCACATTACACATCTTTAATTTTTTTTTAATATATTTTCTTTATTGGTGTTTTATTTACAGCACAATCCTTATAGCAAGATACCGTTTATTATAATTTACTTTAAATAATTGCATTAGTCCATTAATGACCAGATAAAGCTGTACACGAACCTGACAACACCGTGCCATGTGACTACCATTGAGAATTGTTACTTTGTTTGGGTTAGTTAGCCTAGGACTATAGGGCAGAATTAGTGAATGGATTATGCATACAAAGTTGGTAATGTGAATATATTGTTGATCAGGGTGCTCTGAGATATGAGCAATTGCAGACTCAATCAACATGAGCACCCCCTGCTTGTTCTGATTCTTCCTAATGAACCCACAATTATAGGTTTGTTAAATATGCTTATTTTGCACATTTATTTAATCAAGACTATTCACCAGGTGCATTACTCTTAAAGAAAAATGTCATGATATTCTCATGAAAAAGGTAGTGGTTTATTGAATTGTCCACAGAATAACCACATTGCAGTAAGACATAAAAATAGACGAAACAGTTACGAACAGATTGTCCATGTGTAGATATCAGCATTTGATACTCATCTTTCCCAAAGTTTGAATGGTAAAAGTCGTCTGTCTGTGTGAAGTCTGAAGGTTATCATGGCTGCCAGCTAACAGCTGGTCTTTCCTTGTCAAACATCCAAGGAGAATGAAGGTGAAGACGGGAGATGGCAGTCCCATGTGACAAAAGACCCCCACCCTCCTAAGAGCTGTGTTTATATATGTGTCCTCAGATCACGTGTTGCCCTTTATATGGAGTTGACTTATACTCTGAGATACATACACAAAAATAGTACTTTGGTAATGTCAGCAAGAAGCGATGTGCTTGGTGCTGAATTGAGATTAAGAATCATTCAATTAATTAATATTTAACAAGGTTTGGCGGATTGGATGCGTGTTTGATGCCTTTTTCCATTTCTTGAAGAAGGGACAATTATCTTTGTCAACGGCTCTTTCCCTTTCTTTAAGCAAAATCTCCAACAGGGTCCCACCTAGTTTTGATAGTATTGGTCTTCCCATATGGATCAAAGGCATCTCTAGGATCCAGGACCAGGCAGCGACTGCAACCCTTGCACCCCCTTTTTACACCCCCTGAATTTCACGTCCCTCTTCGGAGGAGTGATGGAACCATGGTCACATAGGGCACGCATTCTCCATAGCAGGGGCCAGAGACAATGTAACCATAGATAATTAGAATACATAGAGCCACAATGAAGATGATCATAGTGAGCGGAGAGGAGCGCTCCTCTATTATTTTTGGTAATGACAACCATTAATACTGCACAACCCTCCATGCACTTAATTCAAATGAGAAGGTAATGTCCATTATCAAAGCCATCTGTGAGCCAGTGGTAAGTGGCTCTAATAGGGCAGCTCGGCCTCATTAACCCTGGTGCATTCTTGTTATTTCAGAGATCTAGGCAACAACTAGAACTCTCATCAGACTGGGGGGGGGGATTTTGATGCAAGAGGACAACTTTTGGCATTGTAAACAGAAAATCAAGCGTTCGGCACATAACAGTGCACATAGAATGTGGTGTTCATGCTGGATACATTTTATTTATAATTATTGTTATATGATATTTACTAACAGTGACATTGCTCTTAAGTTCTTGATTTCTGGCTTTCCCAGGATCAGAATGTAAATTAATCTACAGATGAAAGAAGGATATGGGAACATTTGCAAGAAAACTGCAACAAGCTAAGGACTTGACTGATCTGAACTGTTAATCATCAGGAGCGCACCGCCCCCCACAAGAAGGAAGAAGCGAGGCGGAGAAGCAGTGTGCTCCTGAAGATTGATCTTCATGGGAAATCTTTCACATCCCTTGGTACTTGGAGAATTTATATCCCAGTATAGATGAGCTGATGAGAAAATCCTTGTTCCTGTAACAGGGAAAGTAGGGGGTGGAGCATTCATTGGGACCTTGTCCAAGGTGATCATTGTCGGGGTAGTGGTCGGGGGTCCCATTATACCTTTGCAGCCATTCTTCAAATATCCTGCAAGACAATTTTATTCAATTGATACAAATTTTATATGTGTGCGACCATTTCCCCTTAAGTGGCTCCTCAGTATCCTCACTACCTCTGCTTACTGTCCTTAGCTTAGTCCTGAATATCCCTGGCTTTGTCCTGATAGCCCACTTGCATTTTCTTACAGTGGGTAGGTGTAATTTCCAAGATAGGAGAAAAGATTTCTGCCGCTGCTGAGTTTAGCATTGACTGCAATTCTAATGAACTGTAACATTGGAACGAACTACAGCTGTGATAGCAGGACTAGTCACCAAAAATGGATTTTTTTTCTTTGCATCTACAATAGCCAAACAAATAGTGAACATTAAGGCTGCCTATGCAGCATCAATAGTAAAAGACAGAATGTTAAAAATAATAAAAAAATAAAAAATATTGTTATTCTCACCTTCAGACGGCCCCCGATCTCCTCAGCGGCGCTCCCAGTATGTTCCATTCCCAGGGATGCTTTGCGCGAAGGACCTTTGTGACGTCACGGTTGCGTGACCGAGACATCATCCCAGGTCCTTCGCGCAATGCATCCCTGGGAACGGAAGCCGCCGCGTGCACCGCTGAGAGGCGGGAGGACTCTGGGGGCCATCAGAAGGTAAGTATATCACTATTTTTTATTTTAATTCTATTTTTTTACAGGGATAGTGTACCCAGGACCTGGAGGAGAGTCTCCTCTCCTCCAGACCTGGGTACCCTCCGCACATGAAGCGCTCACTTTACATATGGTGGGCGTACCCACATGCGTAAAGTGAGCATTTCAATGCAATCCTATGGCGGCGGAATCGCCGCGATTCTGCAGAAATAATGAACATGCTGCGGATTTTACCACTATGCGATTCCACAGCGGGAAAATCCGCAGCATGGGCACAGCAACTGCGGAATCCCATAGAATTGCATGGGAATGCGGTTTTTAAGCGTTTTCATGCGTTTCCGCTGCGGCAAAAAACGCGGCAGAAACGCATAAAAAATGCAACGTGGGCACACAGCCTTACAGTATCCAAAAATGTAAGATGTTATCTCGTGAAAATAAATCATTGTTTTAATCCCCATCGCTGTATCTGATTCTGGGAAACCTGGGTGACAGCTGATATGTCTCGCCCAAAACAAGCTTTCAGTAGGATTTTTTTTCATTTCTTTGCGTCATAATTTAATAATTATCAATAGAATCTATAACAATAGAGAACTTACTTGTCAACAAAGCAGTGATGCAGCATGAAGATGGGGTCATTGCTGGAGATGGGGACTTGAGACATGGTTCCCCCCAGATAAACGTGAACCAAGTTGTGCATACTACGCCCCAGTGTGGTCCCATCTGAGGGTCTCAGGAAACCTAAAAAACAGATCAAACACAGAATCAGAAATGACATGTGATATCATTGGGCTAGAATGTGATGCAGAGTGCAGACCAGTGACTGAGCCATGGCTGCAGGGAAAGCCGTCACACATGGGCCCTATGGGTCAAGGTTGCCCTTGGCGGATCAGGTCTGCAAAAAAGTATCCAGGACCTTAAGGGTATGTGCACACGTTGCAGATTTGCCTGCGGATTTTTCTGCACTAAATCCGCAGCTCTTGGCAGAAAACGCAGGTGCATTTTTGATGCATTTTTTATGTGTTTTTGAAAGCTAAATAAAGATGTATTATTGAGCAAAAAAAAAATAAAAAATTGTGATGTAATTTCTAGTGTTGAGCATTCCGATACCGCAAGTATCGGGTATCGGCCGATATTTGCTGTATCGGAATTCCGATACCGAGATCCGATACTTTTGTGGTATCGGGAATCGGTATCGGGATCGATATTAATGTGTAAAATAAAGAATAAAAATAAAAAATATTGATATACTCACCCTCTGACGCGCCCTGGTTGTAACCGCCAGCCTCCGTTCATAAGAATGAGCGCTTGAAAGTCCTTAGATGACGTCGCAGCCTGTGATTGGTCGCGGAGCGGTCACGTGATATGGGATCCATGTTAATGTGTAAAATAAAGAATTAAAATAAAAAATATTGATATACTCACCCGTCCGGAGGCCCCTGGACATCACCGCTGGTAACCGGCAGCCTTCTTTGCTTAAAATTAGCGCGTTCAGGGCCTTCCATTACGTCACGGCTTCTGATTGGTCGCGTGCCGCTCATGTGACCGCCACGCGACCAATCACAAGCCATGACGTAATTCTCAGGTCCAAAATTCCTAATTCTAGGAATTTAGGACCTGAGAATTACATCACGGCTTGTGATTGGTCGCGTGGCGGTCACATGGGCGGCCGCGACCAATCACAAGCCGCAATATCATCTAAGGCCCTGAACGCGCTCATTCTTAGGAAGGAAGGCTGCCGGAAAGAAGCCGAGGGTGAGTATATTCCTATTAGGTATATACTCACCCTCGGACGCGCCCTGCTTCTTTCCGGCAGCCTTCCTTCTTAAGAATGAGCGCGTGAAGGGCCTTAGATGACGTCACGGCTTGTGATTGGTTGCGGCCGCCCATGTGACCGCTCACGCGACCAATCACAAGCCGTGACGTAATTCTCAGGTCCTAAATTCCTAGAATGAGGAATTTAGGACCTGAGAATTACGTCACGGCTTGTGATTGGTCGCGTGGCGGTCACATGAGCGGCACACGACCAATCAGAAGCCGTGACGTCATGGAAGGCCGTAAACGCGCTCATTTTAAGCAAAGAAGGCTGCCGGTTACCAGCGGAGATGTCCAGGGGCCTCCGGAGAGGTGAGTATATCAATATTTTTTATTTTAATTCTTTATTTTACACTTAAATGTGATTTCCGATATCGCAAACATATCGGAACTCGGTATCGGAATTCCGATACCAGATTCAGAAGATCGCCGACCTCATGGCCGACCCCACACAGGGGTCGGGTCGGGTTTCATGAAACCCGACTTTGCCAAAAGTCGGCGACTTCTGAAAATGGCCGACCCGTTTCGCTCAACCCTAGTGATCACGCTTCAAAAGTTTGGCAATTTCAAGACTGCTGCATCCCTCTGCCAGACATCTCACAATTTTGGACTTTT
Source organism: Ranitomeya variabilis (assembly GCF_051348905.1). Taxonomy (NCBI): domain Eukaryota; kingdom Metazoa; phylum Chordata; class Amphibia; order Anura; family Dendrobatidae; genus Ranitomeya; species Ranitomeya variabilis. The sequence continues at coordinate 731,342,055 of NC_135232.1, forward strand.
CAGAGCCCGTCAAATCTCTCTTCTGACCCATTTTGCCAAAGGAAAGGAAGTTGTCTAATAATTAAGCACACCTTATATAGGGTTTTGATGTCATTAGACAACACCCCTCCTCATTATAGAGATGCACATCACCTGATTTACTTAATTTGTAGTTGGCTCTCAAGCCTGAACAGCTTGGAGTAGGACAACATGTATAAAAAGTATCATGTGATCCAAAAACAACTTGCCTAATAATTCTGCACGCAGTGTATGTATAGATATATCTATAAATATATCTATAGATAGATATAGCTATAGTTATATCTATAGATATATCTCTAGATATATCCATAGATATCCATCTATAGATATACAGATTTATCCATAGATATATGCTAGCAAGGCCGATGTTGATTAATGAACATGTTTAATTAAAAAGGAAAAAAAGGTGTGGGCTCCCGTACAATTTTCTGCACCAGAGGGGGAAAGCCGACGGCCGGGGGCCAATATCTGTGGCCTGGGAAGGGGGTAATACCCATGGCCCCTTCCCAAGCTATGAATATCAGCCCGCAGCTGTCTGCGTAGCCTTTACTGGCTATTAAAATAGGGGGGCCCCCAAAAAAATGACGTGGGGTCCCCCTATATTTTATAGCCAGAAAGGCTATGCAGACAGCTGTGGGCTGATATTCATAGCCTAGAGAGGGGCCATGGATATTTGCCCCCCTGTCATGATTCTCAATGGCGAGAGAACATAGCCCAGCATATATGAGAACTAGCTCTTGGAAGATGGAAACTATACTGACCATGAACTAAACCTGCCGCACAACTAGAAGTGGCCGGGTAGCATGCCTACGTTTTTTAACCCTAGATGCCCAGCACCAGCCGGAGAACTACCTAATCCTAGCAGAGGAAAAGACAGTCCTGGCTCACCTCTAGAGAAATTTTCCCAAAAGGCAGACAGAGGCCCCCACATATATTGGCGGTGATTTAAGATGAAATGACAAACGTAGTATGAAAATAGGTTTAGCAAAATCGAGGTCCGCTTTCTAGATAGCAGGAAGACAGAAAGGACACTTTCATGGTCAGCAGAAAACCCTATCAAAACACCATCCAGAAATTCCTTTAAGACTCTAGCATTAACTCATAACACCAGAGTGGCAATTTCCGATCACAAGAGCTTTCCAGACACAGTAACGAAACAGCAGCTGTGAACAGGAACAAAATGCAAAAACACACAAGGACAAAAGTCCAACTTAGCTGGGAGTTGTCTAGTAGCAGGAACAAGCACAGAAGGCTTCTGATTACATTGTTGACCGGCAAGAAACTGACAGAGGAGCAAGGTTATATAGCGACTCCCACATCCTGATAGGAGCAGGTGAACAGAGGGGATGATGCACACAAGTTCAATTCCACAAGTGGCCACCGGGGGAGCCCAGAATCCAATTTCACAACAGTACCCCCCCCTCAAGGAGGGGGCACCGAACCCTCACCAGAACCACCAGGGCGATCAGGATGAGCCCTATGAAAGGCACGGACAAGATCGGAGGCATGAACATCAGAGGCAGTGACCCAAGAATTATCCTCCTGACCGTATCCCTTCCATTTGACCAGATACTGGAGTCTCCGTCTGGAAACACGAGAGTCTAAGATCTTTTCCACAACGTACTCCAACTCACCCTCAACCAACACCGGAGCAGGAGGCTCAACGGAAGGCACAACCGGTACCTCATACCTGCGCAACAATGACCGATGAAAAACATTATGAATCGAAAAGGATGCAGGGAGGTCCAAACGGAAGGACACAGGGTTAAGAATCTCCAATATCTTGTACGGGCCGATGAACCGAGGCTTAAACTTAGGAGAAGAAACCCTCATAGGGACAAAACGAGAAGACAACCACACCAAGTCCCCAACACAAAGCCGAGGACCAACACGACGACGGTGGTTGGCAAAAAGCTGAGTCTTCTCCTGGGACAACTTCAAATTGTCCACCACCTGCCCCCAAATCTGATGCAACCTCTCCACCACAGCATCCACTCCAGGACAGTCCGAAGATTCCACTTGACCGGAGGAAAATCGAGGATGAAACCCCAAATTACAGAAAAACGGGGACACCAAGGTGGCAGAGCTGGCCCGATTATTGAGGGCGAACTCCGCCAAAGGCAAAAAAGCAACCCAATCATCCTGATCCGCAGACACAAAACACCTCAAATATGTCTCCAAGGTCTGATTAGTCCGCTCGGTCTGGCCATTAGTCTGAGGATGGAAAGCAGACGAAAAAGACAAATCTATGCCCATCCTAGCACAGAATGCCCGCCAAAATCTAGACACGAATTGAGTCCCTCTGTCAGAAACGATATTCTCAGGAATACCATGCAAACGAACAACATTTTGAAAAAACAGAGGAACCAACTCGGAAGAAGAAGGCAACTTAGGCAAGGGAACCAGATGGACCATCTTAGAGAAACGGTCACACACCACCCAGATGACAGACATCTTCTGAGAAACAGGCAGATCCGAAATAAAATCCATCGAGATGTGCGTCCAAGGCCTCTTCGGGATAGGCAAGGGCAACAACAATCCACTAGCCCGAGAACAACAAGGCTTGGCCCGAGCACAAACGTCACAAGACTGCACAAAGCCTCGCACATCTCGTGACAGGGAAGGCCACCAGAAGGACCTTGCCACCAAATCCCTGGTACCAAAGATTCCAGGATGACCTGCCAACGCAGAAGAATGAACCTCAGAGATGACTCTACTGGTCCAATCATCAGGAACAAACAGTCTACCAGGTGGGCAACGAACAGGTCTATCCGCCTGAAACTCCTGCAAGGCCCGCCGCAGGTCTGGAGAAACGGCAGACAATATCACTCCATCTTTAAGGATACCTGTGGGCTCAGAATTACCAGGGGAGTCAGGCTCAAAACTCCTAGAAAGGGCATCCGCCTTAACATTCTTAGAACCCGGTAGGTACGACACCACAAAATTAAACCGAGAGAAAAACAACGACCAGCGCGCCTGTCTAGGATTCAGGCGCCTGGCAGACTCAAGGTAAATTAAATTTTTGTGGTCAGTCAATACCACCACCTGATGTCTGGCCCCCTCAAGCCAGTGACGCCACTCCTCAAAAGCCCACTTCATGGCCAAAAGCTCCCGATTCCCAATATCATAATTCCGCTCGGCGGGCGAAAATTTACGGGAAAAAAAAGCACAAGGTCTCATCACGGAGCAGTCGGAACTTCTCTGCGACAACACCGCCCCAGCTCCGATTTCAGAAGCGTCGACCTCAACCTGAAAAGGAAGAGCAACATCAGGCTGACGCAACACTGGGGCGGAAGAAAAGCGGCGCTTGAGCTCCCGAAAGGCCTCCACAGCATCAGGGGACCAATCAGCAACATCAGCACCCTTCTTAGTCAAATCAGTCAATGGTTTTACAACATCAGAAAAACTAGCAATAAATCGACGATAAAAGTTAGCAAAGCCCAAAAATTTCTGAAGACTCTTAAGAGAAGAGGGTTGCGTCCAATCACCAATAGCCTGAACCTTGACAGGATCCATCTCGATGGAAGAGGGGGAAAAAATGTATCCCAAGAAAGAAATCTTTTGAACCCCAAAAACACACTTAGAACCCTTCACACACAAGGAATTAGACCGCAAAACCTGAAAAACCCTCCTGACCTGCTGGACATGAGAGTCCCAGTCATCCGAAAAAATCAGAATATCATCCAGATACACAATCATAAATTTATCCAAATAATCGCGGAAAATGTCATGCATAAAGGACTGGAAGACTGAAGGGGCATTTGAAAGACCAAAAGGCATCACCAAATACTCAAAATGGCCCTCGGGCGTATTAAATGCGGTTTTCCACTCATCCCCCTGCTTGATTCGCACCAAATTATACGCCCCACGGAGATCAATCTTAGAGAACCACTTGGCCCCCTTTATACGAGCAAACAAATCAGTAAGCAGTGGTAACGGATATTGATATTTAACCGTGATTTTATTCAAAAGTCGATAATCAATACACGGCCTCAAAGAGCCGTCTTTCTTAGACACAAAGAAAAAACCGGCTCCTAAGGGAGATGACGAAGGACGAATATGTCCCTTTTCCAAGGACTCCTTTATATATTCTCGCATAGCAGCGTGTTCAGGCACAGACAGATTAAATAAACGACCCTTAGGGTATTTACTACCCGGAATCAAGTCTATGGCACAATCGCACTCCCGGTGCGGAGGTAGTGAACCAACCTTGGGTTCTTCAAAAACTTCACGAAAGTCAGACAAGAATTCAGGAATCTCAGAGGGAATAGATGATGAAATGGAAACCAAAGGTACGTCCCCATGAGTTCCTTTACATCCCCAGCTTAACACAGACATAGCTCTCCAGTCGAGGACTGGGTTATGAGATTGCAGCCATGGCAATCCCAGCACCAAAACATCATGTAGATTATACAGCACCAGAAAGCGAATAACCTCCTGGTGATCCGGATTAACACGCATAGTCACTTGTGTCCAGTATTGTGGTTTATTACTAGCCAATGGGGTGGAGTCAATCCCTTTCAGAGGTATCGGAGCCTCCAGTGGCTCCAAATCATACCCACAGCGTTTGGCAAAGGACCAATCCATAAGACTCAAAGCAGCGCCAGAGTCGACATAGGCGTCCGCGGTAATAGATGACAAAGAACAAATCAGGGTCACAGATAGAATAAACTTAGACTGTAAAATGCTAATTGAAACAGACTTGTCAGGCTTCTTAGTACGCTTAAAGCATGCTGATATAACATGAGTTGAATCACCACAATAGAAGCACAACCCATTTTTTCGTCTAAAATTCTGCCGCTCGCTTCTGGACAGAATTCTATCACATTGCATATTTTCTGGCGTTTTCTCAGTAGACACCGCCAAATGGTGCACAGGTTTGCGCTCCCGCAGACGCCTATCGATCTGAATAGCCATCGTCATGGACTCATTCAGACTCGCAGGCACAGGGAACCCCACCATAACATCCTTAATGGCATCAGAGAGACCTTCTCTGAAAATCGCCGCCAGGGCGCACTCATTCCACTGAGTAAGCACAGACCATTTGCGGAATTTTTGGCAGTATATTTCAGCTTCATCTTGCCCCTGAGACAAGGACATCAAGGCCTTTTCCGCCTGAAGCTCTAAATGAGGTTCCTCATAAAGCAACCCCAAGGCCAGAAAAAACGCATCCACATTGAGCAACGCAGGATCCCCTGGTGCCAATGCAAAAGCCCAGTCTTGAGGGTCGCCCCGGAGCAAGGAAATTACAATCCTGACCTGCTGTGCAGGGTCTCCGGCAGAGCGAGACTTCAGGGACAAAAACAATTTGCAATTATTTTTAAAATTTTGAAAGTGAGATCTATTCCCCGAGAAGAATTCAGGCAAAGGAATTCTAGGCTCAGACATAGGTGCATGAACAACAAAATCTTGCAAATTTTGTACCTTTGTGGCGAGATTATTCAAACCTGTAGCTACACTCTGAAGATCCATTTGAAACAGGTGAACACAGAGCCATTCAAGGATTAGAAGGAGAGAAAGAGAGGAAGGCTGCAGTATAGGCAGACTAGCAAGTGATTCAATTAAGAGCACACTCAGAACTAGAGGAAAAAAAAAAAAAAAAAAATTGTAGCAGACTTCTTTTTTCTCTCCTTTCTCAGCCAGTAATTTAACCCTTTTTTGGGCCGGTCAAACTGTCATGATTCTCAATGGCGAGAGAACATAGCCCAGCATATATGAGAACTAGCTCTTGGAAGATGGAAACTATACTGACCATGAACTAAACCTGCCGCACAACTAGAAGTGGCCGGGTAGCATGCCTACGTTTTTTAACCCTAGATGCCCAGCGCCAGCCGGAGAACTACCTAATCCTAGCAGAGGAAAAGACAGTCCTGGCTCACCTCTAGAGAAATTTTCCCAAAAGGCAGACAGAGGCCCCCACATATATTGGCGGTGATTTAAGATGAAATGACAAACGTAGTATGAAAATAGGTTTAGCAAAATCGAGGTCCTCTTTCTAGATAGCAGGAAGACAGAAAGGACACTTTCATGGTCAGCAGAAAACCCTATCAAAACACCATCCAGAAATTCCTTTAAGACTCTAGCATTAACTCATAACACCAGAGTGGCAATTTCCGATCACAAGAGCTTTCCAGACACAGTAACGAAACAGCAGCTGTGAACAGGAACAAAATGCAAAAACACACAAGGACAAAAGTCCAACTTAGCTGGGAGTTGTCTAGTAGCAGGAACAAGCACAGAAGGCTTCTGATTACATTGTTGACCGGCAAGAAACTGACAGAGGAGCAAGGTTATATAGCGACTCCCACATCCTGATAGGAGCAGGTGAACAGAGGGGATGATGCACACAAGTTCAATTCCACAAGTGGCCACCGGGGGAGCCCAGAATCCAATTTCACAACACCCCCCCCCCCCCCCCCGGCTACAAATACCAGCCCCCAGCCGCCCCAGAAATGGCGCAGATGAAAGTGCCAGAAAGATGCGCCAATTCTGGCACTTAGCCCCTCTCTTCCCACTCCCAAGTAGCAGTGTGATATGGGGTAATAAGGGGTTAATGTCACCTTGCAAATGTAAGGTGACATTAAGCCCGGTTAATAATGGAGAGGCGTCAATAAGACGCCTATCCATTATTAATCCTATAGTAGTGAAAGAGTTAAATAAAAGAAAAGACACAGCCAGAAAAAAGTATTTTAATATTCTTAATTTCACCATACTTACCATTCTCGATCGCCTGCAAAAAATTAAAAATAACAAACCAATCGTATACTCCCTTTCCGCCGTAGTCCAATTAATAATGAGTGTCCCACGATGATCTCCCCTATAGATCAGTGACATCGGGTGATGTCACCGCTCTATAGGCCTCCAGTGATACACTGACAGGGGACCATGGCTCCTGCAGTGCATCACTGGAGAGGTTACCTGAGTTCATTGATCTCACTTTATGGCAAAGCTGTGTGGAAATTTTCCCACACAGCAGTGCCACAAGTGAGAGTAGGGACTATTTCTCACAGAGGCGGAGGGATACAGTGCGGAGGGATATCTACCATCATTGTATCCTGGAGCCCCTGGAGAGCGGTCATATCAGCTGATGTGGCTGCTCTCCATGGGAGATCGTCATGGGACACTCGTATTAATTGGATATCTGCGGACACAGGGAGTATATTGTTTGTTTATTGTTTTAATATTTTTTAGAGGAGATCGATGGCTTTGGGGATCAAGGTGATAGCGAGTGTGTACTCTATGTTGTATGTACTGTATGTCTATATGTATGTGTTGTATGTACTGTTGTATGTTGTATGTACTGTATGTCATATGTTGTATGTACTGTTGTATGTTGTATGTGCTATATGTTGTATGTACTGTTGTATGCATGTACTGTATGTCATATGTTGTATGTACTGTTGTATGCTGTATGTGCTATATGTTGTATGTTCTGTTGTATGTTGTATGTACAGTATGTACTGTATGTTGTATGTACTGTTGTATGTTCTGTATGTCATATGTTGCATGTTGTATGTACTTGTTATATGTTGTATGTACTGTATGTGTTTTTTGTTTTTTTTTACATTCAACACATTAGCCGGGTGATGGGACTACTACTGTACCATCATTGGCTAATGTGTCAGTCACTGTCACTGTAGCAGGCATAGCCCGATGGGACTTGTAGTCCCATCGGACGATGCCTGCACGCGCACACACACACACCCATAGACCCCCCTCACAGCCCCGCACAGACCACTGACAGCCCTGGCAGCCCCGCACAGACCCCCGGCAGCCCCGCACAGACCCCCGACAGCCCCGCACAGACCCCCGACAGCCCGCACAAGCCCCCGAGAGCCCGCACAGACCCCAGGCAGCCCCGCACAGACCCCCGACAGCCCTGCACAGACCCCTGACAGCCCCGCACACGCACCAGCAGACCCACTGACAGCCCGCAGACCCCGCTCGCACACACATACACGCACACAGTCATCGCCCACACTCCGCCCACACACTTCCCTCCTCCCGATCTGTAGCGTTTCATCCGCAGCTAAACCGCAGCTCTTTTTTACATCTGCGGTTTTGCTGTGGATGTGCCCGACTCAATGCAAGTCAATGGTGCAGAAACGCTGCAGATCCGCACAAAGAATTGACATGCTGCGGAAAAAACAACGCTGCGTTTCTGAGTGTTTTGTTCCGCAGCATGTGCACAGCTGATTGGGTTTGCCATAGGTTTACATGGTACTGTAAACCACATGGGAAACTGCTGCAGATTCGCAGCGTCAAAAACGCTGTGGATCCGCGGTAAAATCTGCAACGTGTGAACATGGCCTAAACCACAATTCCTCACTTTCATTGTGCTTACAGTGGAGCAGGACGCTCAGCTCAAAGCTGCTGTTTATAGTGTGCTATAGAGATCTTGAAGTTATTCCTGCAGCAGTGTTGTGCAGGATGAAAAGCAAACAGCACAATAAATCTCAGCTTACAGAACACTTTATATCTCCAGATTCCTAACCGCATATACTGTATTAGCGACTGCTATCAGACGGTCACCTACCTTCTAAAGCATTCCGGAAGCTCCTCATGGAGTTTATGTTGTATGGGTCTGTATCAAAGTCTTTCCATTTGAGGGTGTCCTCTACATCCTGGAAGGAGGGGAAACTCCTGGCGCTGGGATCGGAGCCCGGCTTTCTGTGGATTTTTTCCATCTGGCATTCGTCACCCGCAGTTTGGCAATAGGCATCAACGTAATTAAACCCGCTGCAAATAGACTGATGTGGAGGATAGAGTGTTACTACAAAAAGGGGGGGTGTTTAGGTGATTTGTGCTCTGCCTGGAGGGGCTCTTTCCTTTTTTTGCTGTCTATGCTCATGTTGGAGGTTCCCTTTAAAGTGATCCTGTCAACTGTCCATACCGTGTGTGACAACACAGAATTTCTTCTTAATTATGCCAGACATAAAAGGCCAGAATCATAGACTATTGTGTCTGAATTATTGACTCTTCTTATAGGTTAAATTGATATTTGTAAATTGATGAATGGTTGGTATTTACTTCTAAAATCAGCTCCTACAGTTAATTCTACTGTTATCTTTGTTCAGTGACCTTGTGTCCATGTTTTGCAATGATGTTTGCTGATATGTTGATTACACATTTCACCAAGCCATGTAGTTTGTTAACTTGCAAACATTGAAGGATAAACTATGAATAATAAAACAATGCCTGTTAACTCATCACCCCTTCCCCAGTGAATGATAACTTGAAAGATAGTTGTGAACTATGTAAGGAGACTTTGCCTCTGTTACAAATGACTATAGAAGATGTCAGCTTAGGGGATCACGGTCCCATCTGGAAGAACACAGATCTGCTCCATTGACCATAGCTGAACTCTCAGAGACATCTTAAAGAATCCAGATTGGAACAAACCGGTCACCTAGCCACATACCTCACTGCTTTCAGTTAGCTTCCTAAGCTTCTTGTTATCTCCTCTCTGTTGGTGCCTGCCAAAAGCGAGGAGCCACTGGTGGAGGTACTCAGCCCTAAAAGCAGCTCTCATCCTGGTGAGTCAGTGGAAGGGTGAGACTCTGTAACTTTTGCTGAGACTGTTCTATGTGTTATTTGCCTGTTTTGTGGTTCATTAAAGCATTGCCACACTGTTTTACCCTCATCCTGTGTTGTCTGAGTAGTATTACGTGCAGCGCCCCAGAGACCTGGTCGTTGCAGTAACATCGCTCTGCCACTAAGGGGAGTGATGGTACATCTGATGGCACCAAAGGAGTTCACCTGACCAGGTATCACAGGCACCAATACACTTCACCGTCTGGCCTCCAGGGGGAGCTAAGGGTACTATGCATTAGGCCACTCCTCACAATCTGGTAAAACTGGGGGTTGGATAGAAAGTGAGGAGAGAAGCTGACTGGGTTTTACCCAGGCAACACCTAGTGAGAGAAGGGGTTGCTTGAGAATATTCAGGGGGGTCCCTGTCAGGGGTGAGATCCTGACAGAGGCCTAGCGAACAGAACGTTACAGAACCGCGCCTGCACTGATTTGCGGCGGTATCTTAAGAAAGGACAAGAAGCGAGGTTTATTGTGAAGCAGTGAGAAACGAGATCACAGCAAAAAGGAGATAATACCAGTAGGAGTCGTGCCCCGAGATTGGCAACATCCTACTGATGCGCGTCGCCGGTGGCCGGAACGCCGTGGAAGTATTGGGCTCCAAGCATTACTTCAAACAGCGGCAGGACAGTTAATTATAGGTTGGCTGTCTCACCTAAATCATCTAGGCAGACATAGGGGGCAATTGTGGGAGAGGGGCGACACTAGGGTCCCGGAAGAACTCCAGGCCTACCCGTCATACGGGTGCGTCCTAGCCATATCATCTGGGGGACGAAGAAGAACATCAGAATAGAAACGAGAGTTGTGAGGAAGAACATCAGAACAGACACAACAGTTGTGAGGACTATCCCGTGGTGCTCAGCAGGGAAGTACTACAACACACAGGCGCTAGAAGGTAGGCACTGATTTCCACCTGTGAAGGGAACTCTGGATGTGCCTTCGGACCGGCCGGTCTCAGCCAGCCCTGTTAGCAGTGCTCCGGATTGCGGATCCTGAAGCCTACAGTAAAGAGGTAAAGAGACTGCAACCCTGTGTCTTCGTTATTTCCTCGCACCACCACCTTTAATTGGACGCCCCTTAGCAGGGTCACGGACCGCGTCAGGCCACCGTGACAACCCCAAGACCGAGACTGAGAAACCCGGTACCGAGTGCCCCGCGGCCCTGCGTCTGGGGGCGCTCCAAACTTGGCGTCACGAACAGGATCTACTTAAGCCTGAAGAAACAGGTCATGTGTGCCTTGGAACTGTGATTGACTTGTGCCTAAACCGTGATTTATTGAAAGACTGTGCATTGCTGTTACCACCAAGAATTCCCGCCAAAATCGCCGCCATTACAGCGCTAAGAAGTGCGCAGGAGAAGAAGAAGGGCGTGAAGTGGGCGTGAACGAGCTGGAGAGCGTGCAAGACGATGGCCGCCCAGTCTAAATATTACTGCATCCTGAGGACGTGTCCGTCAGCAGCTGGGGTCCGCCTTCTCATCCTCTTTGGAGGGTGGAGACCATGGAGACGGGGCCACCCCCGGAAAAGTGAGCGGGAAGAAGACCCAGAGGAGGGGACAAAGATGGTGACATCCGAAGCACCGCATGGGGATGACCAGACCCAGCCCGAGGCTGCATCACCCGTAGCAGCCCCGGAGTCGCCGTCGCTGCAAGGACTGACCCTCACGGAGCTACCGATGGGGAGACCCAGCTGGCAGCCATCTGAGGAGTGGGTGGCTGCGGCCGAGGCCCGGCGGTTAGCACGCCGCCGGGAGGCCGATGACCGTGTGACCTCCCGGTTGGGCCAGCCGATGGAAATCCGCCTGTCCCCAGTGTCCCCCGCTCTATCCATCCTGACCGCGGCAGACCTCCGGGCCCCACCGGCAGAGCATGAGCAGCAGACGCCGGACCTGAGGATCCTGCCGACGGCGGAGCACCTACGGCGCCTGATGGCAGCCTGGAGGAACAGGCCCCAACCTGCGGCCCTGGTCGACCTGACGGGTGCTGTGGAAGTCCCACCGTCGCCGTGGGGTGTGTTGTGAATTCTGTTGTGGGTTCTGCTCTTAGGCTCCCTCCGGTGGTTATAAGTGGTAGTGCTGCTGTTTGTCCTTCACAACAGTCATCAGCTGCTTCCACTTTGGACGGGGCTATTTAGTCTGGCTTCACCCTTTAGTGAGTGCCAGTTGTCCATTGTTTTCTAGGGATCCACATCTCTGCTTGGTTTCTCCTTCTGGATTGTCCAAATCATCAAAGATAAGTCCTGGCTCTGTTTTTGCAGTCCACATGCGGTGGACTTAATAGTTCTGTGAATTGCTATGTTTTTTCTTGTCCAGCTTTGTCTGTGTTAAGATTTACTCAGCCAAGTTGGAAGCTCTGGAGTCACAGAGTTACCCTCCATGCCTTTAGTTAGGTGTGGAGATTTTTGTATTCTCTGTGGTGGATTTTGTAGTATTTTTTATACTGACCGCACAGTACTCTTTCCTGTCTTTTCTTTCTAGGTAGCGTGGCCTCCTTTGCTAAATTCTGTTTTCAGTCTGCGTTTGTAATTTCCCTCTCCTCTCACAGTCAATATTTGTGGGGGGCTGCCTTTCCTTGGGAATTTTCTCTGAGGCAAGATAGTATTCCTGTTTCTTTCTTTAGGTGTAATTAGTCCTCCGGCCGTGACGAGGTGTCTAGGGAGTGACAGGAACATCCCACGGCTACTTCTAGTTGATGTGTTAAGTTCAGGGTCTGCGGTCAGTATAGAGGCCACCTACTCCAGAGCTCGTCCATGCTGCTCCTAGGCCACCAGTTCATAACAGGGGTGTAGTGGTTTTCTTCAACTCCCGGGAAGGAAGGGGAGTTATCCAGGAGATCGGAGAGCCGCTGCAGGTCCGCGTCGACCGGGGGGAAGTGGAGCTTTGCGGTGGAAAGTATGATGTGGACCGCGACTTAGAACCCGGAGATGCCGTGACCTACACCCGGTGGCAGAGGGAGGTCGGCTGGACGGCCAGGGGCGTTCAGCGGTGCACCACTCTCCAGGTCGCTGCTGGGACTCCAGAGGTTGTACCCACTGCAGAAAATGTGGCAGAACCCTCCGCTGCGGACCCTCAGAATATCCCGACCCATCGTGAGCTTATGGGTCGCGCCCGTTCTCGGCTGAGAAGGGTGGCCCAAAGAGGAGAGCCGCTGTTGCCTGGACGAGGATCGGGCCTTCCCAGGTCACCGAGGGCCACTTGCCAGGTAAGGCCCGGGAGGAGGCCACCTCCTGATCAGTCAGAATGAAGCCTTAAAGTTCTACAAACTGTAAATAGTTCTTTTAATTGTTTGTCTCTTTGTTGCTGCTGAAACCCGACCAGGGTTACTTTTAAAGGGATCCCTTAGTTGACCCGGGATCCCTATTGTTTTACTTCTTTTTGTTTGTTCCTTTTACACCCCCTATTTTTGAAAAGACTGCCGAATCATGGACGGTGAATGGTTCACAAACTGCTTTGTAAATAGTTTGCACCTTATTAAGGGTGCCCCCTACTGGTTTTACAAGAAAAGGGACTCTTTTCGAAGAAACTGTTTCTGGAAACAGCACAGGAGTTCCTGCTGTAGACAGACTTGCAACTTAAGAAGTTGCACTACCTCAAAGAGACTTGGTTCCCTCTTAAAGGGGAAGTTCACTAGTTGCACCTACTGTGTAATGTTGCCTTAAAAGAAAGTGCACAGCAATAATGTTGTATGTGGCAAGTAATGTGTAGTTAGTTAGTTATCGCAAATGTTTAATAATGTTATTAAAAGACTGAGGACAGGAAAGAACTGAAAGCTGAATTTCAGGGAAAAACAAACATGTAGAGGTTAGGGAGTCCTCCTGAAAACCATAGAGAGATGGTTAACCAATCTTGTACTGTGAATTGAGAGCGAGGCAGTAGGCCTGGACAGATAGACAGGAGGTCCTGCATCAGACGAATCAGAGAGTCAATAGGAAAGTGTTGCACTTAGAAAGGAGAAGTGACAAAAAGTTAATTTATATTATAGAGTTTTATAGTAAGCCTTTATAAGCCTTTAGTGGGTTCAGCTTATACGCCCCTAAAGGAGAAGTTAAATTATTGTTCAGAATTTGCACTTAAGTAGAATACCCGGCTGGGTAAGAGAAGTTATTTATAATCTGTTATTTAAAAAATTTAACCATGTTCCTGTTTTGTAACGTTTAAGAATCCTCACCTCCCATAAAGGGAAGCACTGTTAAAAATTGTACTTGTTCAAAGCATTTCAAAAATTTGTATGTCTTTTTCTGATATGTATTGTTGTTTTCTTCCCAGTCCAGGAGTACTGGATTTAACCGGGGGGGGGGGGGGGGGAGTGCAGCGCCCCAGAGACCTGGTCATTGCAGTAACATCGCTCTGCCACTAAGGGGAGTGATGGTACGTCTGATGGCACCAAAGGAGTTCACCTGACCAGGTATCACAGGCACCAATACACTTCACCGTCTGGCCTCCAGGGGGAGCTAAGGGTACTATGCATTAGGCCACTCCTCACAATCTGGTAAAACTGGGGGTTGGATAGAAAGTGAGGAGAGAAGCTGACTGGGTTTTACCCAGGCAACACCTAGTGAGAGAAGGGGTTGCTTGAGAAGATTCAGGGGGGTCCCTGTCAGGGGTGGGATCCTGACAGAGGCCTAGCGAACAGAACGTTACAGAACCGCGCCTGCACTGATTTGTGGCGGTATCTTAAGAAAGGACAAGAAGCGAGGTTTATTGTGAAGCAGTGAGAAACGAGATCACAGCAAAAAGGAGCTAATACCAGTAGGAGTCGTGCCCCGAGATCGGCAACATCCTACTGAGGCGCGTCGCCGGTGGCCGGAACGCTGAAGAAGTATTGGGCTCCAAGCATTACTTCAAACAGCGGCAGGACAGTTAATTATAGGTTGGCTGTCTCACCTAAATCACCTAAGCAGACATAGGGGGCAATTGTGGGAGAGGGGCGACATTAGGGTCCCGGAAGAACTCCAGGCCTACCCGTCATACGGGTGCGTCCTAGCCATATCATCTGGGGGACGGAGAAGAACATCAAAATAGAAACGAGAGTTGTGAGGAAGAACATCAGAACAGACACAACAGTTGTGAGGACTATCCCGTGGTGCTCAGCAGGGAAGTACTACAACACACAGGCGCTAGAAGGTAGGCACTGATTTCCACCTGTGAAGGGAACTCTGGATGTGCCTTCGGACCGGCCGGTCTCAGCCAGCCCTGTTAGCAGTGCTCCGGATTGCGGATCCTGAAGCCTACAGTAAAGAGGTAAAGAGACTGCAACCCTGTGTCTTCGTTATTTCCTCGCACCACGCACCACCACCTTTAATTGGACGCCCCTTAGCAGGGTCACGGACCGGGTCAGGCCACCGTGACAACCCCAAGACCGAGACTGAGAGGCCCGGTACCGAGTGCCCCGCGGCCCTGCGTCTGGGGGCGCTCCATTACGCCCATGGTAAAAGGAGAGCGGTCATTCAGTGGGATGATCCCTGGTCTTGGGCCAGAGGACTAGAGAAGCCGCTGACTCCCGTGTCACACCATGCTATCCATGTTTAAGTAAAGGCATGACCCTGGTATTGTCGAAGTCTCTAGGGAAAGAGGGAGATACATCCCCCTGACACTCTTACAGTCCCTTACCTTTTTCCCCTAGCGCGACCACCCGAACCCATTCTCCCAATTAAGACAGAGACAAAGTTTCTTTGGAATTATGAAGGCCACAGCAGCCTGTTTATTAAACAAAATAACAGTTAACAATTAATGTAAAAGCATACATTTCAAAACTAGGGGAAGTCCTTGGAGCCCAAAAGAATCTGGTGATTTTTTAACCATACCGCGAACATAACTCAGACCATATTTTACTCCCAGCCGTTGTAAGCCTGGCTCGGGAGCACCAAAAACCCCACAAGAGGGTTCACTGTTCGCGGTAAAAACGTGAGATCCGACCACCCCTGCCGGAACTCCCCACCACCAATCACCAGATCCGAAACCTAATAAACTTCAAAACAGAGGAGCCATATACCTATGGACCCCCCAAACCAATTTCAACCAACTCCAAGGACTCCCCCCAACCGCCACAACGAAAGGCCTTTGAATACCTTAAAGGCCCGAGACCCCACCCGACCGAAGAGCTATGGCCTTCTCGATGCCCTCCTGCAACCCGAGAGCCCAAAAATCAATTCCGACAGCATTCAAATGAACGCCGTCCGCCAACCAATACTCCCCCCGTCCTGATTCTAGTTCAAAATGTCTGACCACCGCGCCCCCATTCCTAACCACAAAGGCAGACACCGCCCTGTTCACCTTTATGCGGGCTTTATCAATTTTTTGCAACGACCGCATGTGCTTCCACCGTTTCCGCGGCACAATTTCGGACCAGACAATAGTCAAACCCGAGTACAAAACCCACAGATGCAAACAGTCCTGTTTTATGTCTCTAATCAACTCCCGAAAAGGTCGGACCCCGAGATCGTTACCCCCCACGTGCAGAACCAAAACATCAGGGGCTCTGTCCAGTCTCGCGCTGTTCTGGATCTCCCGCAACACGCGATTCCAGGCCATACCCCGAAAACCGAGCCACCGGATGACTGCAACACTCCGATCAAAGCCCAGTTGCCTGCCCTCCGTCCGAACGTCGGCTCGCAGAGCTCCCCAGTGCACGTACGAGTGTCCAAGAATCCATACCAATAAACCTTGGTGACCTGGAAAACACAATACAAACTTAACAACTATCACCTACTGCAGCAAGAAAAAACTCCCTCAAGCCTATAAAACCCCATCTACCACCCCTTGTGGCCGCACGTAACTCCTAAAGCGGTTGGAGCGCCACCTACCGATCCTACGAATGGCGGAATCCCCCAATCCCCCAATCGCAGCTTCAGTTGCAGCTCCTATCCGGAAGGAGTGAGGGGCGAAGCAAGCCCCGTCCAAACCCACCGAGGAAATTGCCTTTTTGAAAACCGCCGTGAACTGGTATCGAGACAAACAGGAACCATCCTGGTGACATAACAAAACCCCATCCCGCCTAGGCCGCAGGCCCCAAAAGATGCTAAGGCAAGAGACAGGACACATAACGGACCCCACAACTGAGCCCACCACAATCCTGCTGCCCCACCCCTCCTGATCCGACTTTGACCGTCGCAACCATAACTCCACCTGGCCCTCCGCCAAGAATACGTCCCTGGCCAATAAACCCCCCGGCCCTTTTTTGTTTGGTGCCACCAACTCTCCTACTCTAAAGGCCCCAAAAAAGGCCAAAGAAAACGCCAGCCGAAATAAACAAAGCTCAAAAAACGAAGAACACAGCGAAGACAATGCTACGCCCAATTTTTCCAAAACATTAAAAGACACCGGCCGCCTTGAATCTGTTCCTCTGGGCCGCCACCTAAAACCTTTTACGGCCCTCTGCACCAAAAAGGACTTGGTGATATCTTCCTGACACCGCAATTTGCAACCAAAGGCCAGAGCCGCCATGACTCTTGACACTTTTGCAGGAGACCAACCCTCTAATGCCCCCCGGCTCAACCATGACAACAGGATCCCGATCTGATCCTGGTGGCTCCGCCCACCCGATGCCGCCGCCAGCAAAACCTCCCACTCCCGCCAAATTGCCTGATAGGCCTCCCAGGTTCTGGGAGCCAACGACGCCTTAATCAATGCCTGAGCGTCCCGGACACCGCTAGCCAAAGTTCTGGAGGGCACTCCAAACCGACCATCTCCGCCTCCGGGGCCAATGACCGAAAGCGATCGAACTGTAAACGAGAAAGAGAGTCAGCGATAGAGTTATGAACTCCAGGCACATGCGACGCTGTAACGTGCGCGTTCAAAGTCAAACACAACAGCACCAAACGCCGTAACACGCAAACCACTGGCGGCGATGATGCAGACAAACTATTAATCGCGCACACCACCCCCATGTTATCGCAGCGAAAACGAACACGCCTATTCCGAAAATTATCTTGCCACAAGTGCACAGATACCAAAATAGGGAAAATCTCCAGGAGAGCAATGTTACGAACTAGACCAGTAGAAATCCAACTCGCAGGCCACTTTGCCGCGCACCATTGCCCTTGAAAATAAGCTCCGAAACCCGAACCTCCAGCTGCGTCAGTGAATAACTCCAACGACTCGTTATCAATCACGCCCGACATAAACAACGACCTGCCGTTATATGACTCCAGGAACTCACTCCACACTGCCAAATCCTCCTTATGCTCAGCTGATAACCGCACGAAATGGTGAGGAGCCTTAACTCCAGCCGTAGCGCTAGCCATCCTTCTAGAAAAAACTCGCCCCATTGGCATGACTCGACAAGCGAAATTAAGTTTCCCGAGCAACGATTGCAGGTCCCGCAACGGCAACTTACGCAGACGACCAGTCCGCACAACATCTTCCCGCAGGCCCGTCAATTTGTCCTCAGGCAAACGAAACTCCCACCTCACGGTATCAATGACTATGCCTAAGAAACACAAGCACGTACTCGGGCCTTCCGTCTTGCCCGGGGCCAGCGGGACCCCGAACCGCAAAGCCACCCATTCAATCGCACTCAAAATCCTTGCACAGCAATCGGACCCCGCCGGGCCGATGCACAAAAAATCATCTAGGTAGTGTAGGACCGCATCGCAACCAGACACGTCCCGTACCACCCATTCCAAAAAAGAACTAAACGCCTCGAACAGTGCACAAGACAGCGAACAACCCATGGGTAAACATCTGTCAACAAAAAATTTATCCTCCCAAAAACATCCAAGAAGTCTAACGCTAGACGGATGAACCGGCAACAAACGAAAAGCGGATTCTATGTCCGTCTTTGCAAGCAGGGCGCCCTTTCCGCATCTCTGCACCCAAACAACCGCTTCGTCAAACGATGCGTAAACAACCGAGCACAACTCAGGATCGATGCCGTCATTTACCGACCTACCCTTAGGATACGACAGGTGTTGAATAAGGCGAAATTTACCCGCTTCCCTCTTAGGGACCACCCCCAGAGGGGAAACAACTAAGTCCTCAAACGGAGCGTGGTCAAAAGGGCCAGCCATGCGGCCTAAAGCCACCTCCTTACGTAACTTCTCTGAAACCACCCCAGAGTTTAACAAGGCTGAACGCAAATTTTTTCTAACAACGGGAACCGCAAAAGGAGGTGCCGGAATAACAAAACCTTCCGTAAAACCAGACAATAACAGTGCCGCCTTCTCCTTATCCGGGTACCTACTTAGATAAGGGACCATCCTTTCCACCCTCACCGGAGTCTCCCCCATGGGAATTACCTGAACCTGATTTTGCCTTGCCCTTCTTAAAGCATTTTGCGGCACCGTGGGAGGAACCACTACAGTGGGAACACAAATGTTTAAATCTACAATTGCTTCCAAATTTGCACTGTCCCTCATTAAATTGCCAGCAGACGCCCAACTTCTGTCCGCCTGCCTGACCGGCGTTGCCTGAGGAGCTCCCTGCACTGGACTGAGATCCATGGCCGGACCCACCGGCCCCCCCTTGAAAGGGATGGCCGAACTTGTACTGCGCCATCACGCGCAACCAGAGACCAATATCTTTCTGGTCCCACCTAATGGCCGGCCGAACAGCTTTTCTCTGCCTAAACTGCTCATCGTACCTCAGCCACGCCTGACCGCCATACACCCTATGAGCCTCGCCGATGGAGTCCATGTAGCAAAATAGCCCCGAGCAATTCTCCGGAGCCTTCTCGCCAATAACACTGGCCAAAATAGCAAACGCCTGAAGCCAATTAGCAAAAGTCTGGGGAATCAAACGCCAACGCCGTTTTTCTTCCTCCTCCTTTTTTAAATCCTCCTTCTTCCCCTTGTCAATGTTAAATTTCTCTAGGGGGAGCAGTGAAAAAATTTCAACGTACTCGTCCCTGCTAATCTTCTCCCTGACCTCTTTTTTAAGATGCGCCCCCAACAGGCCCTCAAAACACACGTAAACTTCACCGTGCGCCCTATCATCCAAATGAACCCTACACTCCTTCTCCTTCTCAGTCTGCACAGAAACTGAAACTGGCTCCGCAACCTCAGCCTGCACTGCTGCTGCACTAACCGGACTCCGTGATACACCAGACCACGCACCTAGAAAACCCTGCGAAGCCACATCACGATCCAATCTAGCTAGCAAGTTCTGCACATTAACCAAAAGCTCCCGAACCCCTGCCGTTTCACAGCCGCCTGCTACCCCCGCCGCAGCTACACCGCTAAGCGCTCCCTGACCCCCACTAAGCGCAGGCGCACTAGCATCAGAAGAACACACACGAGACACAGACGCATACTCACCGGGCTGCAAGGGATCTGTGGTCCCTCCAGCCGGAGTGCTGGTATCCGGACGTCCACGGACGGCCCAGTCCGCCACCGACCCGTCCAAAGGTGTGCCTTGTGGGTGTCCGTCAGACCCGCTGCTCCGGGACGCCGCTGGCCCGTGGGACCCCGGATTCGGACTCCACGCGATAGGGGGAGACGCCGCCTGGACCGGCGAGGGCACATCCAGCTGACCGGCGCCAGCTGCACTCCAGGCCGCTGCAGGAGGCTGTCCGCTCCAAAGCCCTGGAGCAGGGGGACCCCCTGCCGCTGCTGTAGGGGCCGACCCGGCGCCGTCCTGCCTCGGGCCGCCCGCCCCGGTTCCATCCACGGCTCCTCTAGGCCCCGCTCGCAACGCCGAGGCAGGCCGCGCGGCGGTACCGGCACCGCCGCGGCCTCCCGCTGCTCTAGGCCCCAAGCGCTGTCCGGCGCGTCTAGGCTCCGCCCCCACCGCACCACGAGGTGAGGGCCTTCCAACCGCCGCTGCGCCCCGCCTGGCAGTCGGATTCCTCCCAGGCCGGGGCCTGCTCGCCATCGCTCTTACCGGCGCCCGGCCTGGAGGGTCCCGGGAGGGGCTCCTACGCCTGCGGGGGGCGCTAGGCCCAGGATCCGGCGATAGGCGCTCGGGGGGCCGTGTCCGCCGAGCCCGCCGATCAAGGTGAGGGACCGCCGGCAGGGATCCGCTGCCGCCGGCGCCGCCATCCAGCAAGTGGGCCACCTGTGCCTCCAGCCATCCAGGAGGCCGGGAGGCTGCAGCCGCCCTCAGGCTCAGCAGCACCGCATCCACACCGGACATGCTGCTGCTTTCAGTGCTGGTGAGCGGGAACTGACCGGCCCCCGCCCCCTGACACTTCCCTAACCCTCTCTTCACCTAGCCCCCCGCCCCCTAATCTGTTAACCCTTTTGGCCCCCGCCCCCTCCTCTCCAACCCATTGTCATGCTGGCCTCCGCTTAGCCGTGGGGGGGAGGGGGCGGCTCGCTCCGGCCTGTCCTTGATAATAATGGTTATAGGATGTTTTGCCCCAGCAGTTCACCCCCAGCAGTTCGCCCCCAGCAATTCGCCCCCGGGTACATTTCATCCTCAGCAGTTCGCTCCCGATTGTCCTTGTGGTTCATGAATTCCGTCATCAGTCCATCATCAATCCACACGTCACAAAAGTACTGTACAGAGTGCTGCACTTTTGTGACATGTTAAATCAACTGTTTCCATCTGACGTCAAGGGGAACTGCACTCCGCGACCCAAGGAGCTGCAGCTGCGACAGGTAAGTATCATCCTGGGGGCCAAATGCTGGGGAAGAAATGTGAGGGGGCGAAATGTACCCGGGGCGAACTGCTGGGGGCGAACTGCTGGGGGCGAAACATCCAAATCCCGATAATAATTACGGGGCATTTTTTCTTATAACTCCGCATTGTGGCATCCTTCTGTTATTCATCCTGGAAATATATGAACTGTGATTTTCTCATTCTCCTCGGACAATATAAGTGTGTACAGGGATATGGACCCCGATTAGTATCACCTAGTTGTCAATTGATTAATCCCTTTCCAGGAGGAATAACAGAGGCAAAGCACAACATGAGTTCTAAGAAGAGATGCTACTAAATTGTTACAATATGATGAATTCAAGAATTAGCTAAAAAAGACACTTGAGCAACTGGGATCATATCTTTTACTCCAGTCACATCCAGAGCTGACATATTTCTACTTTTGTTGTACATCAACCATAAATCTGATGCTTTCTGGGAACTCAACTTCTCCAACAATACGATATAGCAATGTATTATTTGCAAGAAACAGAAACTGAACGTGCAGGGAGCAGCAGCAAGGTATGCACCTGAATTGTTTTTTAAGCTACCAGCAGAATTTTGAATGCAGCTCTGAATGTGACTAGAGGATAAGACATAATGGAACGAAGGTCAGCACATGAGGCACAGTGTAAAAATGAGTTCTCTGAAGTCATTTCTGGATACTTACTTTCCAGGATGCAAAGTACGAGTCTTCATCCAGGAAGCCTTGAGCGTTATTGGCTCCAAGGAATTGGTTGGTGCAGATGGAGCAGTTCTTCTCCCCTCTCCAGTCATAATAAGGAATGGCGAAGTCTTCATCTCCAGTCAAGAGCTGAATTTCCCTCTCAAGGAACATGAGACCCAGGCGATGCCAACCAGGGAAAGCCGGACCCTGATGGGCGTAGCTTGTGCTAGAATTAAATATGCCATTGACCAGAAGGGGCTTCATGGAATAATAATGGATCCAAGCAAAAACGTCATAGATGGTTGCGTCCACAAAGCGGTATGCGTCCCTGTGGTGTCTGTCCCCGGTGGACAGGATGACAAAATCTGCGCTTTTTGTGGTTTTGGCCAAAGCCAAGTAACTGAAGAACCTCTTTCTTTCCAAAAGTGAGAGCTGGCGGATTTCTTTCCGCACCACGGTCTTTTCGCGATCGCACTCGACTCCGGCGTGGCCGTACCTGCATCGGCCGCAGTTGTAGCCGCTGTAGTTTCCGAAACATGTACAAGTGCTCTTAAAATAAAAACGCGGCCAGTCTAGGCGATCATCTGAAAATTGGGGAACTAGTCTAGCCTCCAGTAGTGTAATGGCCACATCGTTAATACACTGGCCACGTCCAGATTGTGATCCGCAGGGGCTACCATCCTTCCAGAGTGGGCAACAAGTTTTTGAACTTTGGGCTAAACTTGTGGTACACGACCTGGGGAACTGACAATGGACGGCACCCAGGAACAGCACAAAGAATGTACACAATGTAAACATGGTCACTGGATAAAGACACCCCTTCTAGAGAAAAACAGAAATATTCAGAATATTACACCTACTGTACATTTATATAAGTACCACAGATACAATATGCCATAAAAAGAAGAGTTCTAGCAGTTACATCCTTGTACTGTACATAGGAGCAGTATTATAGAAGTTATCTTCTTGTACATAGGGGCAGTATTACTGTAGTTATATTCTTGTACATAGGGGCAGTAATATAGTTGTTATATTCTTGTACATAGGAGCAGTATTATAGTAGTTATATTCTTGTACATAGGGGCAGTATTACTGTAGTTATATTCTTGTACATAGGGGCAGTAATATAGTTGTTATATTCTTGTACATAGGAGCAGTATTATAGTAGTTATATACTTGTACATAGGAGCAGTATTATAGTAGTTATATTCTTGTATATAGAGGACAGCATTATAGTAGATATATTCTTGTGCATAGGCGGCAGTATTATATTATAGTCTTGTACATAGGGGGCAGTATTATAGTAGTTAAATTATTGTACATAGAGGACAGCATTATAGTAGATATATTCTTGTACATAGGGGGCAGTATTACAGTAGTTAAAGTCTTGTACATAGAGGACAGCATTGTAGTAGATATATTCTTGTACATAGGGGGCAGTATTATAGTAGTTAAATTCTTGTACATAGAGGATAGCATTATAGTAGATATATTCTTGTACATAGGGGCAGTATTATAGTAGTTAAATTCTTGTACATAGAGGACAGCATTATAGTAGTTATATTCTTGTACATAGGAGCAGTATTATGGTAGTTATATTCTTGTACATAGAGGACAGCATTATAGTAGATATATTCTTGTACATAGGGGGCAGTATTACAGTAGTTAAAGTCTTGTACATAGAGGACAGCATTGTAGTAGTTATATTCTTGTACATAGGAGCAGTATTATAGTAGTTATATTCTTGTACATAGAGGACAGCATTATAGTAGATATATTCTTGTACATAGGGGGCAGTATTATAGCAGTTATATTCTTGTACATAGGGGGCAGTATTATAGTAGTTAAATTCTTGTACATAGAGGATAGCATTATAGTAGATATATTCTTGTACATAGGGGCAGTATTATAGTAGTTAAATTCTTGTACATAGAGGACAGCATTATAGTAGTTATATTCTTGTACATAGGAGCAGTATTATGGTAGTTATATTCTTGTACATAGAGGACAGCATTATAGTAGATATATTCTTGTACATAGGGGGCAGTATTATAGTAGTTATATTCTTGTACATAGGGGGCAGTATTATAGTAGTTATATTCTTGTACATACAGTATAAGGCAGTATTATAGTAGTTATATTCTTGTACATAGGAGCAGTATTATAGTAGTTATATTCTTGTACATAGGGGCAGTATTATAGTAGTTATATTCTTGTACATAGGAGCAGTATTATAGTAGTTATATTCTTGTACATAGGGGCAGTATTATAGTAGTTATATTCTTGTACATAGGAGCAGTAGTATAGTAGTTATATTCTTGTACATAGGAGCAGTATTATAGTAGTTATATTCTTGTACATAGAGGACAGTATTATAGTAAATATATTTGTGACGCTAGTCAGTACTCACAGACAGACCGTGAAGGAGAAGAGTCAGATGTTCTGGGCTCAATAGCAAGAGAGTACATAGATAGCCAAGGGAAAAGACGAAGGCGTAAGTCTGGTCACAGACCAGAGTCAATAACATGAGATAGCAGATCAAAAGCCAAAGGACAACACAAATGGACAGTCAGGACACAGTCCAAAGGGTCAGGCAGCAGAAGATCAGAACTCAGAGCAACAGAATCAAGCTAACACTCACCAAGAAGCACAAACTACGTCTGGCAGGGATCAGGGGCAGACAACTCAGCTAAATAGCTATGGGATCAGCAGAACACTGAACACATGCAGAAAGTCCCGCATATCCCAGTCACAGTATTGTACAGCCAAGCTGTCAATCAAAACACAGCTCAGGAGGACAGTTTCCATAGAACTGCATAGCAATCATTTACCGAGTGGTGGTACCGTGACAATATTCTTTTACATAGGGGGCAGTATTATAGTAGTTATATTCTAGCACATAGGAGCAGTATTAAAGTAGTTATATTCTTGTACATAGGGGGCAGTATTATAGTAGTTATATTCTTGTACGTAGGGGCAGTATTATAGTAGTTATATTCTTATACATAGAGGCAGCATTGTAGTACTTATATTCTTGTACATAGGGAGCAGTATTATAGTAGTTATATTCTTGTACATAGGGAGCAGTATTATAGTAGTTATATTCTTGTACATAGGAGCAGTATTATAGTAGTTATATTCTTGTACATAGAGGCAGTATTATAGTAGTTATATTCTTGTATATAGGGGGCAGTATTATAATAGTTATATTCTTATACATAGAGGCAGTATTATAGTAGTTATATTCTTGTACATAGGGATCAGTATTATAGTAGTTATATTCTTGTACATAAGGGCAGTATTATAGTAGTTATACTCTTGCGCATATGGGGCAGTATTACAGTAGTTATATTCTTGTACATAGGAGCAGTATTATAGTTGTTATATTCTTGTACATAGGGGAAGTATTATAACAGTTATATTATTGTACATAGGGAGCAGTATTATAGCAGTTATATTCTTGTACATAGGAGCAGGATTATAGTAAATTCTTGTACATAGGAGCAGTATTATAGTAGTTATATTTTTGTACATAGGGGGCAGTATTAAAGTAGTTATATTCTGTTACATAGAGGCAGTATTATAGTAGTTATATTCTTGTACATAGGAGCAGTATTATAGTAGTTATATTCTTGTACATAGAGGCAGTATTATAGTAGTTATATTCTTGTATATAGGGGGCAGTATTATAATAGTTATATTCTTATACATAGAGGCAGTATTATAGTAGTTATATTCTTGTACATAGGGATCAGTATTATAGTAGTTATATTCTTGTACATAAGGGCAGTATTATAGTAGTTATACTCTTGCGCATATGGGGCAAGTATTACAGTAGTTATATTCTTGTACATAGGAGCAGTATTATAGTTGTTATATTCTTGTACATAGGGGAAGTATTATAACAGTTATATTATTGTACATAGGGAGCAGTATTATAGCAGTTATATTCTTGTACATAGGAGCAGGATTATAGTAAATTCTTGTACATAGGAGCAGTATTATAGTAGTTATATTTTTGTACATAGGGGGCAGTATTAAAGTAGTTATATTCTGTTACATAGAGGCAGTATTATAGTAGTTATATTCTTGTACATAGGAGCAGTATTATAGTAGTTATATTCTTGTACATAGGAGCAGTATTATAGTAGTTATATTCTAGTACATAGGAGCAGTATTAAAGTAGTTATATTCTTGTACATAGGGGGCAGTATTATAGTAGAAATATTCTTGTACGTAGGGGCAGTATTATAGTAGTTATATTTTTGTACATAGGGGCAGCATTATAGTACTTATATTCTTGTACAAAGGGAGCAGTATTATAGTAGTTATAGTCTTGTACATAGGGAGCAGTATTTTAGTAGTTATATTCTTGTACATAGGAGCAGTATTATAGTAGTTATATTCTTGTACATGTGGCAGTATTATAGTAGTTATATTCTTGTACATAGGGGCAGTATTATAATAGTTATATTCTTGTACATAGAGGCAGTATTATAGTAGGTATATTCTTGTACATGGGGAGCAGTATTATACTAGTTATATTCTTGTACATAAGGGCAATATTATAGTAGTTATACTCTTTCACATATGGGGCAGTATTACAGTAGTTATATTCTTGTACATAGGAGCAGTATTATAGTAGCTATATTCTTGTACATAGGGGAAGTATTATAATAGTTATATTCTTGTACATAGGGGGCAGTATTATAATAGTTATATTCTTGTACATAGGGAGCAGTTATACTAGTTATAATCTTGTAGATAGGAGCAGCATTATGGTAGTTAAATTCTTGTAAATAGGAGCAGTATTATAGTAGTTATATTTTTGTACATAGGGGGCAGTATTAAAATAGTTATATTCTGTTACATAGAGGCAGTATTATAGTAGTTATATTCTTGTACATAGGGTGCAGTATTATAGTAGTTATATTCTTGTACATAGGAGCAGTTTTATAGTAGTTAAATTCTTGTACATAGGAGCAGTATTATAGTAGTTATATTTTTGTACATAGGGGCAGTATTAAAGTAGTTATATTCTTGTACATAGAGGCAGTATTATAATAGTTATATTCTTGTACATAGGGGCAGTATTATAGTAGTTATATTCTTGTACATAGGAGCAGTAGTATAGTAGTTATATTCTTGTACATAGGAGCAGTATTATAGTAGTTATATTCTTGTACATAGAGGACAGTATTATAGTAAATATATTTGTGACGCTAGTCAGTACTCACAGACAGACCGTGAAGGAGAAGAGTCAGATGTTCTGGGCTCAATAGCAAGAGAGTACATAGATAGCCAAGGGAAAAGACGAAGGCGTAAGTCTGGTCACAGACCAGAGTCAATAACATGAGATAGCAGATCAAAAGCCAAAGGACAACACAAATGGACAGTCAGGACACAGTCCAAAGGGTCAGGCAGCAGAAGATCAGAACTCAGAGCAACAGAATCAAGCTAACACTCACCAAGAAGCACAAACTACGTCTGGCAGGGATCAGGGGCAGACAACTCAGCTAAATAGCTATGGGATCAGCAGAACACTGAACACATGCAGAAAGTCCCGCATATCCCAGTCACAGTATTGTACAGCCAAGCTGTCAATCAAAACACAGCTCAGGAGGACAGTTTCCATAGAACTGCATAGCAATCATTTACCGAGTGGTGGTACCGTGACAATATTCTTTTACATAGGGGGCAGTATTATAGTAGTTATATTCTAGCACATAGGAGCAGTATTAAAGTAGTTATATTCTTGTACATAGGGGGCAGTATTATAGTAGTTATATTCTTGTACGTAGGGGCAGTATTATAGTAGTTATATTCTTATACATAGAGGCAGCATTGTAGTACTTATATTCTTGTACATAGGGAGCAGTATTATAGTAGTTATATTCTTGTACATAGGGAGCAGTATTATAGTAGTTATATTCTTGTACATAGGAGCAGTATTATAGTAGTTATATTCTTGTACATAGAGGCAGTATTATAGTAGTTATATTCTTGTATATAGGGGGCAGTATTATAATAGTTATATTCTTATACATAGAGGCAGTATTATAGTAGTTATATTCTTGTACATAGGGATCAGTATTATAGTAGTTATATTCTTGTACATAAGGGCAGTATTATAGTAGTTATACTCTTGCGCATATGGGGCAGTATTACAGTAGTTATATTCTTGTACATAGGAGCAGTATTATAGTTGTTATATTCTTGTACATAGGGGAAGTATTATAACAGTTATATTATTGTACATAGGGAGCAGTATTATAGCAGTTATATTCTTGTACATAGGAGCAGGATTATAGTAAATTCTTGTACATAGGAGCAGTATTATAGTAGTTATATTTTTGTACATAGGGGCAGTATTAAAGTAGTTATATTCTGTTACATAGAGGCAGTATTATAGTAGTTATATTCTTGTACATAGGAGCAGTATTATAGTAGTTATATTCTTGTACATAGAGGCAGTATTATAGTAGTTATATTCTTGTATATAGGGGGCAGTATTATAATAGTTATATTCTTATACATAGAGGCAGTATTATAGTAGTTATATTCTTGTACATAGGGATCAGTATTATAGTAGTTATATTCTTGTACATAAGGGCAGTATTATAGTAGTTATACTCTTGCGCATATGGGGCAAGTATTACAGTAGTTATATTCTTGTACATAGGAGCAGTATTATAGTTGTTATATTCTTGTACATAGGGGAAGTATTATAACAGTTATATTATTGTACATAGGGAGCAGTATTATAGCAGTTATATTCTTGTATATAGGAGCAGGATTATAGTAAATTCTTGTACATAGGAGCAGTATTATAGTAGTTATATTTTTGTACATAGGGGGCAGTATTAAAGTAGTTATATTCTGTTACATAGAGGCAGTATTATAGTAGTTATATTCTTGTACATAGGAGCAGTATTATAGTAGTTATATTCTTGTACATAGGAGCAGTATTATAGTAGTTATATTCTAGTACATAGGAGCAGTATTAAAGTAGTTATATTCTTGTACATAGGGGGCAGTATTATAGTAGAAATATTCTTGTACGTAGGGGCAGTATTATAGTAGTTATATTTTTGTACATAGGGGCAGCATTATAGTACTTATATTCTTGTACAAAGGGAGCAGTATTATAGTAGTTATAGTCTTGTACATAGGGAGCAGTATTTTAGTAGTTATATTCTTGTACATAGGAGCAGTATTATAGTAGTTATATTCTTGTACATGTGGCAGTATTATAGTAGTTATATTCTTGTACATAGGGGCAGTATTATAATAGTTATATTCTTGTACATAGAGGCAGTATTATAGTAGGTATATTCTTGTACATGGGGAGCAGTATTATACTAGTTATATTCTTGTACATAAGGGCAATATTATAGTAGTTATACTCTTTCACATATGGGGCAGTATTACAGTAGTTATATTCTTGTACATAGGAGCAGTATTATAGTAGCTATATTCTTGTACATAGGGGAAGTATTATAATAGTTATATTCTTGTACATAGGGGGCAGTATTATAATAGTTATATTCTTGTACATAGGGAGCAGTTATACTAGTTATAATCTTGTAGATAGGAGCAGCATTATGGTAGTTAAATTCTTGTAAATAGGAGCAGTATTATAGTAGTTATTTTTTTGTACATAGGGGGCAGTATTAAAGTAGTTATATTCTGTTACATAGAGGCAGTATTATAGTAGTTATATTCTTGTACATAGGGTGCAGTATTATAGTAGTTATATTCTTGTACATAGGAGCAGTTTTATAGTAGTTAAATTCTTGTACATAGGAGCAGTATTATAGTAGTTATATTTTTGTACATAGGGGCAGTATTAAAGTAGTTATATTCTTGTACATAGAGGCAGTATTATAGTAGTTATATTCTTGTACATAAGGGGAAGTATTATAGTAGTTATTTTCTTGTACATAGGGTGCAGTATTATAGTAGTTATATTCTTTTAAATAGGAGCAGTATTATAGTAGTTATATTCTTGTACATAGGAGCAGTATTATAGTAGTTAAATTCTTGTACATAGGAGCAGTATTATAGTAGTTATATTCTTGCACATAGGAGCAGTATTATAGCAGTTATATTCTTGCACATAGAGGCAGTATGATATCAGTTATATTCTTGTGCATAGAGGCAGTATTATAGTAGCTATATTCTTGTACATATAGTAGGAGCAGTATTATAACAGTTGTATTCTTGTACATGGATGCAGTATTATATTAGTTATATTTTTGTACATAGAGGGCAGTATTATAGTAGTTATATTCTTGTACATAGAGGCAGTATTATAGTAGTTATAATCTTGTAAATTGGAGCAGTTTTATTCACATAGACGCAATATTATAATGGCTATATTCATGTACATAAGGGCAGTATTATAGTCATTATACTTTTGTTAAGATTAGGACTCTGGAGTTTTTTTTATTGTGCAGGTATTTAGGATTCCAGATCATCTCCTATATTATCTTATTTTTTCTTTCTAGTAGACATTAATACTGCTGTAACTTTTACCCCAGTTCTTAATGGTTTCTGGGATCCGGAGCCCATGTTAGGGTATGTGCACACATATATTTGAGCTCTGCGGATTTTTCCTCAGCGGATTTGAGAAATCCGCAGGTAAAGGGCACTGCGTTTTACCTGCGGATTTACTGCGGATTTCCCGCTGATTTTGTGCGGATTCACACCTGCGGATTCCTATTATAAAGCAGGTGTAAACAGCTGCGTAATCCGCACAAAAAATAACATGCTGCGGAATGTAACCCACAGCGTTTCCACACGTTTTTTTCCGCAGCATGGGCACTGCGGATTGTGGTTTCCATAGGTTTACATTGCACTGTAAACGCATGGAAAGCTGCTGCTGACCCGCAGCTGTAGATCCGCTGCGGATCCGTAGTAAAATCCGCAATGTGTGCACATAGCCATACACAGAACAGAGCAATGCTTATATAGCTGACCTGTATATTTGGCCCTGGAGTCTTCTTTTTAATGTACCAGAATGGAATTATTACCTGTGAGTTGTGGCGTCTTCTGCTCTTCTTGGTGTCCAGGTGAGATGTATTGATGTTTGGCTGCCGCTGTTCTCTTTGCCCTATGACTGGCACCTATACATATATATACTGGCCTGAGTTGTGTCACCTGAGTAGGGCGGCTGTTACCACAGACCAGGCGGCATCTTCCTTAATGATATTCCTGATATGACCTCAGTGACTTCCTAGTGATGCACTATTCTGTACTGTTCCTGATGTCAGTCTTTGCCATGGTTGACGCATGAAGAATGTCCTCACGGAGCAGAAGTAGAGGAGGAAGTCTGCAAATCCTCGCAAAAGCAACTGAAGCATCACAGTTGGCACAAGAGCTCATGCTCTAGTACTTTTTCATAGAAAACAACTTTACAATTAGTGCAGTTGATTAAGGATTTATGCATTTTGCATCTCATCCTGTGTTGGACCAATAACATGGCGTTGCTGGCCTGCAGTGGTCCGTAGTCCGGACTATGTGATTTACTCAGACTCCATTGTGACTTTCCATACATAGAGCAAGATGAGTGATCCAGAGTCTGTGGAAAGGTGGGGACGTGTCCGGATGTTTCAACACAACCAGACCAAGAAAAGGGTCCTATTGCTGTGGGATGAACCAGTAAAATGTTTCCTTTTTAGAGTGCCCCCTGCAGGAGAAATAGGATATTACCTTACAGACCCTGAACTGATTAATACATAAAATAATGGACACAAATTGTAACTCATGAGTCTGTGCACGCTGTTGTAATGGCTGTAGAGATTCTCTTATTATTTATGTTTGATTATATCCTTACAACATATTCCACAGCGTTTTGCAGCCACCAACGTCACTATCCCCATTGGGGCTCACAATCTACATTCCCTATCAGTATGTCTTTGGAATGTGGGAGGAAACCGGAGGACCCGGAGGAAACCCACGCAAGCACGGAGAGAACATACAAACTCCTTGCAGATGTTGTCCTTGGTGGGATTAGAACTGAGGACCTCAGCGCTGCAAAGCAACAGTGCTAAGGTATGAGGAGGGCCAAAGGGACCAATAAGACACCTCCACTATTTGCAGACCTTTTGGTGGCCATTTTAGGGTATTTTAACCCCATTTTCTCCTATATGCACCGTACACTTTGCCGTTATTGAGCTTTCCCAGGAGTTTGCATAGACAGGTCGCTCAGGTGAGCAGATTACTTGGCTTTAATAAAGCATCACCCTATGGTCGGGTACCCTCTGTTTCCCTACAGTGTCTATCTGCTATTATTAACAGCACATTTCACACAGGTTTAGCATTGTGGGAGATTACTTAAAGGGGTTGGTAAGGATGCGAAAAATTGGCTGCTTTCTTTTAGAAACAGCGCCATCCCTGACCTTGGGTTGTGTGCGTTATTGCTGCTCATCTCCATCCACTTCAATAGGGCTGGGTTACAGTACTAGTAGTCTGTACCCTATGGATAATGGATGGGGGAAATCCTATTACATGAAATGGAACCTGTAATGTCTTTCTATCCTAGCTGTCCACTAACATCTGTTTTAGCTGTAGGAGAGACAAAGAGAAGCCACTATTTCTGCAGGAAGGGTTTTATTTCCAGGTTCTTACTTTATTTCAGTAAGAGATTATTGTATTATCATAATTCCGTATACTTCTTCCCCTTCTTTTCTTTCTTTTTTTCTTCTTCTTCCTTGTTCTTTTTTTCTTATTATTATTATTCTTCTTTCTTTTTCATCTTTTTTATCTGCTGCTTTGTCTTCTTTTTCTTTATTCTTTCTTGATATTTCTTCCTGCTTCATTTTTCTTCTTCTTACTCTTCTCCTTTCCATTTCTTCTTCCCCTTCTCCTTTATCTTCTTTTTCTATATTTTTTATTTTTCTTCTTCTAAAATTACTTTTATTTTAAATGTAAGCATTTTAACAATGATCTACCCTTTATACTTCATACATTGAACAAAACCCATCAGCAGTAGTTGTCCTGGTAATTTGATACAATGTATCCACTGCAGATAAAATGTGTCAGTTTAGTTTAGACTGAATACAGTTAAAAAAAAGTAAAAAACCTTGTGAAAAGTATCACATCTGTGCAGGTTTTTTTCTCCATATTTGATCTTGCAAAGAGAGAAATGGTTTTAAAAATGTATATTAGAAGGTTACAGAGAATTTTATTTTAAAGCAATTGCCACAAAGGACATTTATGTAATTTGCACAAGTCACATCCAGGCAATGATTGAATGGTGCGGTGTCCATCTAGTTCCACTATTTCTACAGAAGTAGAAGGAGCCCATTCACATGCTGCCTGGATGGCCAATTCATCTGCTGGATTTAACCCCTTCATGACCCAGCCTATTATGACCTTAATGACCTGGCCATTTTTTGCAATTCTGACCAGTGTCCCTTTATGAGGTAATAACTCAGGAACGCTTCAGCGGAGCCTAGCGATTCTGAGACTATTTTTTCGTGACATATTGGGCTTCATTATAGTTGTAACTTTAGGTCGATAATTTTTGCGTTTATTTGGGAATAAATTGGAAATTTGGCAAAAATTTTGAAAATGTCGCAATTTTCAAATTTTGAATTTTTATTCTGTTAAACCAGAGAGAGTTATATGACATGAAATAGTTAATAAATAACATCTCCTACATGTCTACTTTACATCAGCACAATTTTGGAAACAAACTTTTTTCTGTTAGGAAGTTATAAGGGTTAAAAGTTGACCAGCGATTTCTCATTTTTACAACAAAATTTACAAAACCATTTTTTTAGGGACCACCTCACATTTGAAGTCAGTTTGAGGGGTCTGTATGGCTGAAAATACCCAAAAGTGACACCATTCTAAAAACTGCACCCTGCAAGGTGCTCAAAACCACATTCAAAAAGTTTATTAACCCTTCAGGTGTTTCACAGCAGTAGAAGCAACATGGAAGGAAAAAATTAACATTTAACGCTTTAGTCACAAAAGTGATCTTTTAGCAACAATTTTTTTATTTTCCCAAGTGTAAAAGGAGAAACTGGACCCCAAAAGATGTTGTCCAATTTGTCCTGAATATGATGAATCCTCAAATGTGGGGGTAAACCACTGTTTGGGTGCACGGCAGGGCTCGGAAGGGAAGAAGCCATTTGACTTTTTGAATGAAAAATTAGCTCCAATTGTTAGCGGAAACCATGTTGCATATGGAGAGACCCTGTGTGCCTAAACATTGGAGCTCCCACACAAGTGACCCCATTTTGGAAACTAGTCCCCCCAAAAAACTTATCTAGATGCATAGTGAGCACTTTGAACCCCCAGGTGCTTCACAAATTGATCCGCGAAAATGAAAAAGTACTTTTTTTTTCAAAACAATTTTATTTTAGCTTCACTTTTTTCATTTTCATATGGGCAACAGGATAAAATGGATCACAAAATTTGTTGGGCAATTTCTCCCGAGTACAGCAAAACCTCATATGTGGGGGAAAACCACTGTTTGGGTGCACGGCAAGGCTCGGAAGGGAAGGAGCGCCATTTGACATTTTGAATGGAAAATTAGCTCCAATCGTTAGCGGACACCATGTCTCGTTTGAAGAGCCCCTGTGTGCCTAAACATTGGAGCTCCCCCACAAGTGACCCAATTTTGGAAACTAGACCTCCCAAGGAACTTATCTAGATGCATAGTGAGCACTTTGAACTCCCAGGTGCTTCACAAATTGATCCATAAAAATGAAAAAGTACTTTTTTTTCACAAATATTTTATTTTAGCCTCACTTTTTTCATTTTCACATGGGCAACAGGATAAAATAGCGGACACCATGTCGTGTTTGGAGATACGCTGTGTGCCTAAACATTGGAGCTCTCCAAGTGACCCCATTTTGGAAACTAGACCTCCCAAGGAACTAATCTAGATGTGTGGTGACCACTTTGAACCACCAAGTGCTTCACAGAAGTTTATAATGCAGAGCCATAAAAAAAAAATTTTTTTTCCTCCAAAATTATTTTTTAGCCCGCAATTTTTATGTTTACAAAGGTAACAGGAGAAATTGGACCCCAAAAGTTGTTGTCCAGTTTGTACTGAGTACGTTGGTACCCCATATGTGGGGGGGAATCACTGTTTGGGCGCACGGCAGAGCTCAGAAGGGAAGTAGTGATGTTTTGAAATGCAGGCTTTGATGGAATGGTCTGCGGGCGTCATGTTACATTTGCAGAGCCCTTGATGTGCCTAAACAGTAGGAAACCCCCACAAGAGACCCCATTTTGGAAACTAGACCCCCCAAGGAACTTATCTAGATGTGTGGTGAGTACTTTTTACCCCAAAGTGCTTCACAGAAGTTTATAACGCAGAGCTGTGAAAATAAAAATCATTGTTTTTCCTCAAAAATGATTTTTTAGACCACAATTTTTTATGTTCACAAGAGTAACAGGAGAAATTGGACCCCAAAAGTTGTTGTCTAGTTTGTCCTGAGTACGCTGATACCCCATGTATGTGGGGTAAACCACTGTTTGGGCAAACGTCAGAGCTCGGAAGAGAAGTAGTGAAGTTTTGGAATGCAGATTTTAATGGAATGGTCTGTGGGCATCATGTCGCGTTTGGAGAGCCCCCGATGTGCCTAAACAGTGGAAACCCCCCAATTCTAACTCCAACCCTAACCCCAGCGCACCCCTACCCCTAATCCTAACCCTACCCCTAATTCCAACTCTACCCCTAATCCCATCCCTAACCCTACCCCTAATCCCAACCCTACCCCTAGTAGTTATATTCTTGTACATAGGGGCAGTATTATAGAAGATATATTCTTGTACATGGGGTGCAGTATTATAGTAGTTATATTTTTGTACATAGAGAGCAGTATTATAGTAGTTAGATTTTTGTACATAGAGGCAGTATTATAGTAGTTATATTCTTGTACATAGAGGCAGTATTATAGTAGTTATATTCCTGTACATAGGGTGCAGTATTATAGTAGTTATATTTTTGTACATAGAGGGCAGTATTATAGTAGTTATATTCTTGTACATAGAGGCAGTATTATAGTAGTTATATTCTTGTACATAGGGTGCAGTATTATAGTAGTTATATTCTTGTACATAGGAGCAGTGTTATAGTAGTTATATTCTTGTACATAGGGGCAGTATTATAGTAGTTATATTCTTGTACATAGAAGCAGTATTATAGTAGTTATATTCTTGTACATAGGGGCAGTATTATAGTAGTTATATTCTTGTACGTAGGAGCAGTATTATAGTAGTTATATTCTTGTACATAGGGAGCAGTATTATAGTAGTTATATTCTTGTACTTAGGAGCAGTATTATAGTAGTTATATTCTTGTACATAGGGAGCATTATTATAGTAGTCAATGCTTGATGCACACATGTTGAACGCACCTAGAAAAAATAAGCATGCAGCATACAGCCCAGCATTTATGGGGCACCAATAAGTAACTGCGTCCTTTGTATGACAGCCAAAGGTGCGTTCAACATGTGTGCATCAAGCATTGATGTTCATCTCAGGGGGCTATGAGTCAGGGAGTTATTTTGCATTGAGCATTTCAACATTACTGCTTTGCCTTCATTGTTAATGAAATACTGACTGCATATCAATATTCATTTACCTGTTCCAGCCAGGCCTATGTCAAGAGATTTTTTCCCTTTTATTTGAGGTTACTGATTCATTTTGAGCCTCCTTATTGGGAAATTAGGGTGTTTACCTTTTTAAGCTACTTGTTGGCAGCCTGCCTGTTGAATGGGGCAATCTGATAGTGACCATCTTTTACAATGAGTACGGTAATTATTCTTGGTGTTTTTAATATCACTGGCACATTTGCACTTTATGTGTTGTTTTATTTATTTGTGGTATATTTTTATTTTTAATATCCAATAAAAGTAATATTTTATATTTTTCCCAAGTGGCTTTTTCATTGGATATTTTTTCTTAGGTCTAGTTTTGCCGCTGCTTTTTGAATGGGAGTATGATAGTAGTTATATTCTTGTACATAGGAGCAGTATGATAGAAGTTATATTCTTGTACAAAGGAACAGTATTATAGTAGTTATATTCTTGTACATAGGAGCAGTATTATAGTAGTTATATTCTTGTACATAGGAGCAGTATTATAGTAGTTATATTCTTGTACAAAGGAACAGTATTATAGTAGTTATATTCCTGTACATAGGAGCAGTATTATAGTAGTTATATTCTTGTACATAGGGGGCAGTATTATAGCAGTTATATTCTTGTACATAGGGGCAGTATTATAGTAGTTATATTCTTGTACATAGGGGGAGTATTATAGTAGTTATATTCTTGTACATAGAGGCAGTATTATAGTAGTTATGTTCTTGTACATAGGAGCAGTATTATAGTAGTTATATTCTTGTACATAGGAGCAATATTATAGTAGTTTTATTCTTGTACTTAGGGGACATTATTATAGTAGATACATTCTTGTACATAGTAGCAGTATTATAGTAGTTATATTCTTGTACATAGTAGCAGTATTATAGCTGATGTATTATTGTACATAGAGGCAGTATTATAGTCGCTATATTCTTGTACATAGAAGCAGTATTATAGCAGTTATATTCTTGTACATAGGGGCAGTATGATAGCAGTTATATTCTTGTACATAGAGGCAGCATTATAGTAGTTATATTCTTGTACATATGGGTAGTATTATAGCAGTTATATTCTTGTACATAGGGAGCAGTATTATAGTAGTTATATTCTTGTGCATAGGGGCAGCATGATAGCACTTATATTCTGGTACATAGAGGCAGTATGATAGCAGTTATATTCTTGTACATAGGGGTAGTATTATAGCAGTTATATTCTTGAACATAGAGGCAGTATGACAGCAGTTATATTCTTGTACATAGGGGCAGTATGATAGCAGTTATATTCTTGCATATATAGGGGCAGTATTATAGCAGTTATATTCTTGTACCTAGAGGCAGTATTATAGTAGCTATATTCTTGTACATACAGTAGGAGCAGTATTATAACAGTTGTATTCTTGCACATGGATGCAGTATTATATTAGTTATATTTGTGTACATAGGGGCAGTATTATAGTAGTTATAATCTTGTACATTGGAGCAGTTTTATTCACATAGAGGAAATATTATAATGGCTATATTCTTGTACATAAGGACAGTATTATAGTCATTATACTTTTGTTAAGATTAGGACTCTGGTGTTTTTTTATTGTGCAGGTATTTAGGATTCCAGATCATCTCCTATATCATCTTATTTTTTCTTTCTAGTAGACATTAATACTGCGGTAACTTTTGTCCCAGTTCTTAATGGTTTCTGGGATCTGGAGCCCATGTTAGGGAATGTGAACACATATATTTGAGCTCTGCGGATTTTACCTCAGCGGATTTGAGAACTGCGTTTTACCTGTGGATTTAATGCGGATTTACCGCGGATTTTGTGCGGATTCCACCTGCGGTTTTACACCTGCGGATTCCTATTATGGAGCAGGTGTAAACCGCAGCGGAATCCGCACAAAGAATTGACATGCTGCAGAATGTAACCCGCAGCGTTTCCACACTTTTTTTCCGCAGCATGGGCACTGCGGATTGCGGTTTCCATAGGTTTACATTGCACTGTAAACGCATGGAAAGTTGCTGCTGACCCGCAGCTGTAGATCCGCTGCGGGTCCGCAGCAAAATCCACAACGTGTGCACATAGCCATACACAGAACAGAGCAATGCTTATATAGCTGACCTGTATATTTGGCACTGGTGCCCTGGAGTCTTCTTTTTAATGTACCAGAATGGAATTATTACCTGTGAGTTGTGGCGTCTTCTGCTCTTCTTGGTGTCCAGGTGAGATGTATTGATGTTTGGCTGCCGCTGTTCTCTTTGCCCTATGACTGGCACCTATACATATATATACTGGCCTGAGTTGTGTCACCTGAGTAGGGCGGCTGTTACCACAGACCAGGCGGCATCTTCCTTAATGATATTCCTGATATGACCTCAGTGACTTCCTAGTGATGCACTATTCTGTACTGTTCCTGATGTCAGTCTTTGCCATGGTTGACGCATGAAGAATGTCCTCACGGAGCAGAAGTAGAGGAGGAAGTCTGCAAATCCTCGCAAAAGCAACTGAAGCATCACAGTTGGCACAAGAGCTCATGCTCTAGTACTTTTTCATAGAAAACAACTTTACAATTAGTGCAGTTGATTAAGGATTTATGCATTTTGCATCTCATCCTGTGTTGGACCAATAACATGGCGTTGCTGGCCTGCAGTGGTCCGTAGTCCGGACTATGTGATTTACTCAGACTCCATTGTGACTTTCCATACATAGAGCAAGATGAGTGATCCAGAGTCTGTAGAAAGGTGGGGACGTGTCCGGATGTTTCAACACAACCAGTCCAAGAAAAGGGTCCTATTGCTGTGGGATGAACCAGTAAAATGTTTCCTTTTTAGAGTGCCCCCTGCAGGAGAAATGGGATATTACCTTACAGACCCTGAACTGATTAATACATAAAATAATGTACACAAATTGTAACTCATGAGTCTGTGCACGCTGTTGTAATGGCTGTAGAGATTGTCTTATTATTTATGTTTGATTATATCCTTACAACATATTCCACAGCGTTTTGCAGCCACCAACATCACTATCCCCATTGGGGCTCACAATCTACATTCCTTATCAGTATGTCTTTGGAATGTGGGAGGAAACCGGAGGACCCGGAGGAAACCCACGCAAGCACGGAGAGAACATACAAACTCCTTGCAGATGTTGTCCTTGGTGGGATTAGAACTGAGGACCTCAGCGCTGCAAAGCAACAGTGCTAAGGTATGAGGAGGGCCAAAGGGACCAATAAGACACCTCCACTATTTGCAGACCTTTTGGTGCCCATTTTAGGGTATTTTAACCCCATTTTCTCCTATATGCACCGTACACTTGGCTGTTGTGAACTCTGTTTCCGGGCTCCCTCCTGTGGTCATGAGTGCTACTGTGTGAGTTCTCTCTTTGGGCTCCTCCTGGTGGCTCTTTTTGTTATTTTGCAGGTTTCTGGCAGGATCAGCTGTCTCGTCATCTGCTAGTTAGGTTTCCTATTTAATCCACCTGGTCCTTCATTCCTTGCCTGTTGCCGTTGTATTCAGTGCTATTCTGATTGCTCCTGTCTACATCCGTTATCAGTCTCTCCAAGAGAAGCTAAGTTCTGTTTGCTTATTTTTGCTCATCTGTGTTCAAGATGTTTCCTAGTATATAATGAGTTTTTGTCCAGCTTGCTAATATGTGATTTCCCTGCTTGCTGGTTCTCTGGGGTGCTGAGTTGCTCCCCCCACATCGTTAGTTGGTGTGGGGGTTCTCGCATTCTCTGCGTGGATATTTTTGCATAGGGTTTTTTACTGACCGCACAGATCCCTTGCTATTTTCTGCTATCTAGCGTTAGCGGGCCTTATTTGCTTAACCTGTTATATCTCTGCGTTTGTCTTTTCCTCTTAACTCACCGTTATTATTTGTGGGGGGCTTCTATATCTCTGGGGGATTTCTCTGAGGCAAGTGAGGTCTTTACTTTCTCTTTAGGGGTAGTCAGTTTCTCAGGCCGTGAAGAGACGTCTAGGATTTCAGGAAACGTTCCACGGCTGCCTATAGTGTGTGCGGTTAGGATCAGGTTTGCGGTTAGTCCAGTTACCACATCCCCAGAGCTCGTCCTATTATTTTCTACTTAGCTGGTTAGATTTGTGATCCTAAGCCACTAGGATCATAACAGTGCAACAGGCCAAAAGTGTTAAATGCATCGCAAAAGTGGGATAAGAGAAATCCTGAGTTCAATTTTTTTTTTTCTGCTCTGCAGTCTGTCCAGCTTCTCTCCTCCCCTTAATCTCTGGGTGGCTTTGAGTTCTGCTGCAGACATGGATATTCAGAGTCTGACTTCTAGTGTGGATCATCTTGCTGCAAGGGGGCAAAGCATTCAGGATTTTGTTGTTCACAGTCCTATGTCTGAGCCAAAAGTACCTATTCCTGAGTTTTTTTCTGGAGATAGATCTAGGTTTCTGAATTTTAAGAATAATTGTAAATTATTTCTTTCTTTGAGACCTCGTTCCTCTGGTGATTCCGCTCAGCAAGTTAGAATTGTTATCTCTCTGTTACGCGGCGACCCTCAAGATTGGGCCTTCTCCCTGGCGCCAGGAGATCCTGCATTGCTGAATGTGGATGCGTTTTTTCTGGCGCTTGGATTGCTTTATGAGGAACCTAATCTGGAGAACCAGGCAGAAAAGGCCTTGCTGGCACTCTCTCAGGGTCAGGATGAAGCTGAGGTGTATTGTCAAAAATTTCGGAAATGGTCGGTGCTTACTCAATGGAATGAGTGTGCCCTGGCTGCAAATTTCAGAGAATGTCTTTCTGAAGCCATTAAGAATGTTATGGTGGGGTTCCCCACGCCTGCGAGTCTGAATGAGTCAATGGCTTTGGCCATTCAGATTGATCGGCGTTTGCGGGAGCGCAAACCTGCGCACCATCTGGCGGTGTTTTCTGAACAGAAACCTGAGTCTATGCAATGTGATAGGATTCTGACCAGAATTGAACGGCAAAATCATAGACGTCAGAATGGGTTGTGCTTTTACTGTGGTGATTCAGCTCATGTTATCTCAGCATGCTCTAAGCGCACAAAAAACTTTGCTAGATCTGTCACCATTGGTACTGTACAGCCTAAATTCATTTTGTCTGTTACTTTGATTTGCTCTCTGTCATCCTACTCAGTTATGGCTTTTGTAGATTCAGGTGCCGCCCTGAATCTGATGGATTTGTCATTTGCCAAGGGCTGTGGTTTTATCCTTGAACCATTACAGTTCTGTCATGATCTCAATGGCAAGAGATCATAGCATAAGCATATATAGGAACTAGCTCTTGGAAGATGGGAACTGAGCTGACCATGAACTAAACCTAACACACAACTAGCAGTGGCCGGGTAGCATGCCTACGTTGATTCTAGATGCCCAGCACCAGCCGGAGGACTAAATAATGCTAGCAGAGGAAAATATTAGTCCTAGCTCACCTCTAGAGAAATACCCCAAAAGGAGACAGAGGCCCCCCACATGTATTGGCGGTGAATTAAGATGAAATAACAAACGTAGTATGAAAATAGGTTTAGCAAATTTGAGGTCCACTTACTACATAGCAGAAGACAGAAAGGACACTTTCATGGTCAGCTGAAAACCCTAATCAAAAACACCATCCAGAAATTACTTTAAAACTCTGGCATTAACTCATAACACCAGAGTGGCAATTCCTGTTCACAAGAGCTTTCCAGACACAGTAACGAAACTACAGCTGTGAACTGGAACCAAAATGCAAAAACAAACATGGACAAGAGTCCAACTTATCTAGTAGTTGTCTAGGAGCAGGAACAAGCACAGAGAGGCTTCTGATAACATTGTTGACCGGCAAGCAACTAACAGAGCAGCAAGGTTATATAGCGACTCCCACATCTTGATGGGAACAGGTGAACAGAGAAGATGAAGACACCAGTTCAATTCCACCAGTAGCCACCGGGGGAGCCCAGAATCCAAATTCACAACAGTACCCCCCCCTCAAGGAGGGGGCACCGAACCCTCACCAGAACCACCAGGGCGATCAGGATGGGCCCTATGAAAGGCACGAACCAGATCAGAGGCATGAACATCAGATGCATTCACCCAAGAATTATCCTCCTGGCCGTATCCCTTCCACTTGACCAGATACTGGAGTCTCCGTCTGGAAACACGAGAGTCTAAGATTTTCTCCACAACGTACTCCAACTCACCCTCAACCAACACCGGAGCAGGAGGCTCAACGGAAGGCACAACCGGTACCTCATACCTGCGCAATAATGACCGATGAAAAACGTTATGAATAGAAAAGGATGCAGGGAGGTCCAAACGGAAGGAAACAGGGTTAAGAATCTCCAATATCTTATACGGACCAATGAACCGAGGCTTAAACTTAGGAGAAGAGACCCTCATAGGGACAAAACGAGAAGACAACCACACCAAATCCCCAACACAAAGCCGAGGACCAACACGACGGTGGCGGTTGGCAAAAAGCTGAGTCTTCTCCTGGGACAACCTCAAATTGTCCACCACCTGCCCCCAGATCTGATGCAATCTCTCCACCACAGCATCCACTCCAGGACAATCCGAAGATTCCACCTGACCAGAGGAAAATCGAGGATGAAACCCCGAATTACAGAAAAACGGGGACACCAAAGTGGCAGAGCTGGCCCGATTATTGAGAGCGAACTCCGCCAATGGCAAAAAAGCAACCCAATCATCCTGGTCAGCAGACACAAAACACCTCAGATATGTCTCCAGGGTCTGATTAATCCGCTCGGTCTGGCCATTCGTCTGAGGATGGAAAGCGGACGAAAAAGATAAATCTATGCCCATCCTAGCACAGAATGCCCGCCAAAATCTAGACACGAATTGGGTCCCTGTCAGAAACGATATTCTCAGGAATACCATGCAAACGAACAACATTTTGAAAAAACAGAGGAACCAACTCGGAAGAAGAAGGCAACTTGGGCAGAGGAACCAAATGGACCATCTTAGAGAAACGGTCACACACCACCCAGATGACAGACATCTTCTGAGAAACAGGCAGATCTGAAATAAAATCCATCGAGATGTGCGTCCAAGGCCTCTTAGGAATAGGCAAGGGCAACAACAATCCACTAGCCCGAGAACAACAAGGCTTGGCCCGAGCACAAACGTCACAAGACTGCACAAAGCCTCGCACATCTCGTGACAGGGAAGGCCACCAGAAGGACCTTGCCACCAAATCCCTGGTACCAAAAATGCCAGGATGACCTGCCAACGCAGAAGAATGAACCTCAGAGATGACTCTACTGGTCCAATCATCAGGAACAAACAGTTTATCAGGTGGGCAACGATCAGGTCTATCCGCCTGAAACTCCTGCAAGGCCCGCCGCAGGTCTGGA
Source organism: Ranitomeya variabilis (assembly GCF_051348905.1). NCBI lineage: Eukaryota > Metazoa > Chordata > Amphibia > Anura > Dendrobatidae > Ranitomeya > Ranitomeya variabilis. The sequence goes on from NC_135232.1 coordinate 731,385,844, forward strand.
GAAACGGCTGACAATACCACTCCATCCTTAAGGATACCTGTGGGCTCAGAGTTACCAGGTGAGTCAGGCTCAAAACTCCTAGAAAGGGCATCCGCCTTAACATTCTTAGAACCCGGTAGGTATGACACCACAAAATTAAACCGAGAGAAAAATAATGACCAGCGCGCCTGTCTAGGATTCAGGCGCCTGGCGGTCTCAAGATAAATCAAATTTTTGTGGTCAGTCAATACCACCACCTGATGTCTGGCCCCCTCAAGCCAATGGCGCCACTCCTCAAAAGCCCACTTCATGGCCAAAAGCTCCCGATTCCCAACATCATAATTCCGCTCAGCGGGCGAAAATTTACGGGAAAAGAAGGCACAAGGCCTCATAACGGAGCAGTCAGAACTTTTCTGCGACAACACTGCCCCAGCTCCGATCTCAGAAGCGTCGACCTCAACCTGAAAAGGTAGAGCAACATCAGGCTGACGCAACACAGGGGCAGAGGAAAAACGGCGCTTAAGCTCCCGAAAGGCCTCCACAGCATCAGGGGACCAATCAGCAACATCAGCACCCTTCTTAGTCAAATCGGTCAATGGCTTAGCAATATCCGAAAAACCAGCAATAAATCGACGATAAAAGTTAGCAAAGCCCAAAAATTTCTGAAGACTCTTAAGAGAAGAGGGCTGCGTCCAATCACAAATAGCTTGAACCTTGACAGGATCCATTTCAATGGAAGAGGGGGAAAAAATATATCCCAAAAAGGAAATCCTCTGTACCCCAAAAACACACTTAGAACCCTTCACACACAAAGAATTAGACCGCAAAACCTGAAAAACCCTCCTGACTTGTTGGACATGAGAGTCCCAGTCATCCGAAAAAATCAGAATATCATCCAGATACACAATCATAAATTTATCCAAATAATCGCGGAAAATGTCATGCATAAAGGACTGGAAGACTGAAGGGGCATTTGAAAGACCAAAAGGCATCACTAAATACTCAAAGTGGCCCTCGGGCGTATTAAATGCGGTTTTCCACTCATCCCCCTGCCTGATTCGCACCAAATTATACGCCCCACGAAGGTCAATCTTAGAGAACCACTTGGCCCCCTTTATGCGAGCAAACAAATCAGTCAGCAACGGCAATGGGTATTGATATTTAACAGTGATTTTATTCAAAAGCCGATAATCAATACATGGTCTCAAAGAGCCGTCTTTTTTTGACACAAAGAAAAAACCGGCTCCTAAGGGAGATGACGATGGACGAATATGTCCCTTTTCCAAGGACTCCTTTATATATTCTCGCATAGCAGCATGTTCAGGCACAGACAGATTAAATAAACGACCCTTTAGTGGGCCGGTCAAACTGTCATGATCTCAATGGCAAGAGATCATAGCATAAGCATATATAGGAACTAGCTCTTGGAAGATGGGAACTGAGCTGACCATGAACTAAACCTAACACACAACTAGCAGTGGCCGGGTAGCATGCCTACGTTGATTCTAGATGCCCAGCACCAGCCGGAGGACTAAATAATGCTAGCAGAGGAAAATATTAGTCCTAGCTCACCTCTAGAGAAATACCCCAAAAGGAGACAGAGGCCCCCCACATGTATTGGCGGTGAATTAAGATGAAATAACAAACGTAGTATGAAAATAGGTTTAGCAAATTTGAGGTCCACTTACTACATAGCAGAAGACAGAAAGGACACTTTCATGGTCAGCTGAAAACCCTAATCAAAAACACCATCCAGAAATTACTTTAAAACTCTGGCATTAACTCATAACACCAGAGTGGCAATTCCTGTTCACAAGAGCTTTCCAGACACAGTAACGAAACTACAGCTGTGAACTGGAACCAAAATGCAAAAACAAACATGGACAAGAGTCCAACTTATCTAGTAGTTGTCTAGGAGCAGGAACAAGCACAGAGAGGCTTCTGATAACATTGTTGACCGGCAAGCAACTAACAGAGCAGCAAGGTTATATAGCGACTCCCACATCTTGATGGGAACAGGTGAACAGAGAAGATGAAGACACCAGTTCAATTCCACCAGTAGCCACCGGGGGAGCCCAGAATCCAAATTCACAACACAGTTCCCTATTCCATTGAAGGGAATTGGTGCTACACCATTGGCCGAGAATAAACCTCAATACTGGACTCAAGTGACCATGTGTATGACTCCTGCACATCAGGAGGTGATTCGCTTTCTTGTGTTATATAATTTGCATGACGTTGTCGTGTTGGGTCTGCCATGGTTGCAGGCTCATAATCCAGTCCTGGATTGGAAAGCTATGTCTGTGTTGAGTTGGGGTGCCAGGGAATTCATGGCGATGCTCCCTTGGTATCAATTGCTTCCTCTACTCCTTCTGAAGTCCCTGAGTTTTTGTCGGACTACCAGGATGTATTTGATGAGCCCAAATCCAGTGCCCTACCTCCTTTATAGGGATTGTGATTGTGCTATAAATTTGATTCCTGGTAGTAAGTTCCCTAAGGGACGACTGTTTAATTTGTCTGTACCAGAGCATGCCGCTATGCGGAGCTATGTAAAGGAGTCTTTGGAGAAGGGACATATTCGCCCCTCCTCGTCCCCTCTTGGTGCGGGATTCTTTTTTGTGGCCAAGAAGGATGGTTCGTTGAGACCCTGTATAGATTATCGCCTTCTAAATAAAATCACGGTCAAATTCCAGTATCCCTTGCCATTGTTGTCTGAACTGTTTGCTCGGATTAGGGGGTCTAGTTGGTTCACCAAGATAGATCTTCGCGGTGCGTATAATCTTGTGCGTACAAAACAGGGCGATGAATGGAAAACAGCATTTAATACACCCGAAGGCCATTTTGAGTACTTGGTGATGCCTTTTGGACTTTCTAATGCCCCTTCTGTGTTTCAGTCCTTCATGCACGATATCTTCCGAGAATATCTGGATAAATTTATGATTGTGTATCTGGATGATATTTTGGTATTTTCAGATGATTGGGAATCCCATGTGAAGCAGGTCAGGATGGTATTTCAGGTCCTGCGTGCCAATGCCTTGTTTGTGAAGGGTTCCAAATGTCTCTTCGGAGTCCAGAAGGTTTCCTTTTTGGGCTTTATTTTTTCTCCTTCTTCTATTGAGATGGACCCAGTCAAGGTCCAGGCTATTCATGATTGGACTCAACCTACATCGGTTAAGAGTCTTCAGAAGTTCTTGGGTTTTGCTAATTTTTACCGTCGCTTCATTGCTAATTTTTCTGGTGTGGTTAAACCTTTGACGGATTTGACCAAGAAGGGTTCTGATGTGACTAACTGGTCTCCTGCGGCCGTTGAGGCCTTTCAGGAGCTGAAGCGCCAGTTTTCTTCGGCTCTAGTTTTATGTCAGCCAGATGTCTCTCTTCCCTTCCAGGTCGAGGTTGATGCTTCTGAAATTGGAGCAGGGGCTGTTTTGTCACAGAGAAGCTCTGATTGCTCTGTGATGAAGCCATGTGCCTTCTTTTCAAGAAATTTTTCGCCGGCTGAACGAAATTATGATGTTGGTAATCGGGAGTTGTTGGCAATGAAGTGGGCATTTGAGGAGTGGCGACACTGGCTAGAGGGAGCTAAGCATCGTGTGGTGGTCTTGACTGATCATAAAAATTTGATTTATCTTGAGTCGGCCAGGCGGTTGAATCCTAGACAGGCTCGTTGGTCGTTGTTTTTCTCACGTTTCGATTTCGTGGTCTCGTACATTCCTGGTTCGAAGAACGTGAAGGCTGATGCTCTTTCTAGGAGTTTTGTGCCTGACTCCCCTGGAGTTTCTGAGCCGGTTGGTATCCTCAAAGAGGGGGTAATTTTGTCTGCCATTTCCCCAGATTTGCGACGGGTGTTACAGGAATTTCAGGCGGATAGACCTGACCGTTGTCCATCAGAGAGACTGTTTGTCCCAGATAGATGGACCAGCAGAGTTATTTCCCAGGTCCATTCTTCAGTGTTGGCGGGTCATCCTGGGATTTTTGGTACCAGAGATTTGGTGGCTAGATCCTTCTGGTGGCCTTCCTTTTCGCGGGATGTGCGTTCCTTTGTGCAGTCCTGTGGGATTTGTGCTCGGGCTAAGCCTTGCTGTTCTCGTGCCAGTGGTTTGCTTTTGCTTTTGCCGGTTCCTAAGAGGCCTTGGACGCATATTTCCATGGATTTTATTTCGGATCTTCCGGTCTCTCAGAGAATGTCTGTCATCTGGGTGGTTTGTGATCGTTTTTCTAAAATGGTCCATTTGGTGCCCTTGCCTAAGTTGCCTTCTTCCTCCGATTTGGTTCCGTTATTTTTTCAGAATGTGGTTCGTCTGCACGGCATCCCTGAAAACATTGTGTCTGACAGAGGATCCCAGTTTGTGTCCAGATTTTGGCGGTCCTTTTGTGCTAAGATGGGCATTGATTTGTCTTTTTCGTCGGCCTTCCATCCTCAGACAAATGGCCAAACCGAGCGAACTAACCAGACCTTGGAAACTTATTTGAGATGTTTTGTTTCTGCTGACCAGGATGATTGGGTGACTTTTTTGCCATTGGCCGAGTTTGCCCTTAATAATCGGGCTAGTTCGGCTACTTTGGTTTCGCCTTTTTTTGTAATTCTGGTTTTCATCCTCGTTTTTCCTCGGGTCAGGTTGAGTCTTCTGACTGTCCTGGGGTGGATTCTGTGGTGGATAGGTTGCAGCAGATTTGGAACCATGTGGTGGACAATTTGATGTTGTCACAAGAGAAGGCTCAGCGCTTTGCTAACCGTCGTCGCTGTGTGGGTCACCGACTTCGTGTGGGGGATTTGGTGTGGTTGTCTTCTCGTTATGTTCCTATGAAGGTTTCTTCTCCTAAGTTTAAACCTCGTTTTATCGGTCCTTATAAAATTTTGGAAATCCTCAACCCTGTGTCATTTCGCTTGGACCTCCCGGCATCGTTTACCATCCATAATGTGTTCCATAGGTCTTTGTTGCGGAGGTATGTGGTGCCTGTGGTTCCTTCTGTTGAGCCTCCTGCTCCGGTGCTGGTTGAGGGAGAATTGGAATACGTGGTGGAGAAGATCTTGGATTCTCGTATTTCAAGACGGAGGCTTCAGTATTTGGTTAAGTGGAAGGGCTATGGTCAGGAGGATAATTCCTGGGTTGTCGCCTCTGATGTTCATGCGGCCGATTTGGTTCGTGCCTTCCATGTGGCTCACCCTGATCGCCCTGGGGGTTCTGGTGAGGGTTCGGTGACCCCTCCTCAAGGGGGGGTACTGTTGTGAACTCTGTTTCCGGGCTCCCTCCTGTGGTCATGAGTGGTACTGTGTGAGTTCTCTCTTTGGGCTCCTCCTGGTGGCTCTTTTTGTTATTTTGCAGGTTTCTGGCAGGATCAGCTGTCTCGTCATCTGCTAGTTAGGTTTCCTATTTAATCCACCTGGTCCTTCATTCCTTGCCTGTTGCCGTTGTATTCAGTGCTATTCTGATCTGATTGCTCCTGTCTACATCAGTCTCTCCAAGAGAAGCTAAGTTCTGTTTGCTTATTTTTGCTCATCTGTGTTCAAGATGTTTCCTAGTATATGATGAGTTTTTGTCCAGCTTGCTAATATGTGATTTCCCTGCTTGCTGGTGCTCTGGGGTGCTGAGTTGCTCCCCCCACATCGTTAGTTGGTGTGGGGGTTCTCGCATTCTCTGCGTGGATATTTTTGCATAGGGTTTTTTACTGACCGCACAGATCCCTTGCTATTTTCTGCTATCTAGCGTTAGCGGGCCTCATTTGCTTAACCTGTTTCATCTCTGCGTTTGTCTTTTCCTCTTAACTCACCGTTATTATTTGTGGGGGGCTTCTATATCTTTGGGGGATTTCTCTGAGGCAAGTGAGGTCTTTACTTTCTCTTTAGGGGTAGTCAGTTTCTCAGGCCGTGAAGAGACGTCTAGGATTTCAGGAAACGTTCCACGGCTGCCTATAGTGTGTGCGGTTAGGATCAGGTTTGCGGTTAGTCCAGTTACCACATCCCCAGAGCTCGTCCTATTATTTTCTACTTAGCTGGTTAGATTTGTGATCCTAAGCCACTAGGATCATAACACTTGGCTGTTATTGAGCTTTCCCAGGAGTTTGCATAGACAGGTCGCTCAGGTAAGCAGATTACTTGGCTTTAATAAAGCATCACCCTATGGTCGGGTACCCTCTGTTTCCCTACAGTGTCTATCTGCTATTATTAACAGCACATTTCACACAGGTTTAGCATTGTGGGAGATTACTTAAAGGGGTTGGTAAGGATGCGAAAAATTGGCTGCTTTCTTTTAGAAACAGCGCCATCCCTGACCTTGGGTTGTGTGCGTTATTGCTGCTCAGCTCCATCCACTTCAATAGGGCTGGGTTACAGTACTAGTAGTCTGTACCCTATGGATAATGGATGGGGGAAATCCTATTACATGAAATGGAACCTGTAATGTCTTTCTATCCTAGCTGTCCACTAACATCTGTTTTAGCTGTAGGAGAGACAAAGAGAAGCCACTATTTCTGCAGGAAGGGTTTTATTTCCAGGTTCTTACTTTATTTAAGAGATTATTGTATTATCATAATTCCGTATACTTCTTCCCCTTGTTTTCTTTCTTTTTTTCTTCTTCTTCCTTGTTCTTTTTTTCTTATTATTATTCATCCCCTTTTTCTTCTTTCTTTTTCTTCTTCCGTTTTTTTCTACTTATTCTTCTTTATCTTCTTTCTTTTTCATCTTTTTTATCTGCTGCTTTGTCTTCTTTTTCTTTATTCTTTCTTGATATTTCTTCCTGCTTCATTTTTCTTCTTCTTACTCTTCTCCTTTCCATTTCTTCTTCCCCTTCTCCTTTATCTTCTTTTTCTATATTTTTTATTTTTCTTCTTCTAAAATTACTTTTATTTTAAATGTAAGCATTTTAACAATGATCTACCCTTTATACTTCATACATTGAACAAAACCCATCAGCAGTAGTTGTCCTGGTAATTTGATACAATGTATCCACTGCAGATAAAATGTGTCAGTTTAGTTTAGACTGAATACAGTTAAAAAAAAAAAAAAAAAGTAAAAAACCTTGTGAAAAGTATCACATCTGTGCAGGTTTTTTTCTCCATATTTGATCTTGCAAAGAGAGAAATGGTTGTAAAAATGTATATTAGAAGGTTACAGAGAATTTTATTTTAAAGCAATTGCCACAAAGGACATTTATGGAATGTGCACAAGTCACATCCAGGCAATGATTGAATGGTGCGGTGTCCATCTGGTTCCACTATTTCTACAGAAATAGATGGAGCCCATTCACATGCTGCCTGGATGTGATGGCCAAATCACCTGCTGGATTTACCCCCTTCATGACACAGCCTATTTTGACCTTAATGACCTGGCCATTTTTTGCAATTCTGACCAGTGTCCCTTTATAATAGGTAAATAAGGTAATAACTCAGGAATGCTTCAGCGGAGCCTAGTGATTCTGAGACTATTTTTTCTTGACATATTGGGCTTCATGATAGTAGTAACTTTAGGTCGATAATTTTTGCGTTTATTTGTGAATAAATTGGAAATTTGGCAAAAAGTTTGAAAATTTCGCAATTTTCAAATTTTGAATTTTTATTCTGTTAAACCAGAGAGTTATATGACATAAAATAGTTAATAAATAACATTTCCCACATGTCTACTTTACATCAGCACAATTTTGGAAACAAAATTTTTTTTTGTTAGGAAGTTATAAGGGTTAAAGTTTGACCAGCGATTTCTCATTTTTACAACAAAATTTACAAAACCATTTTTTTTAGGGACCACCTCACATTTGAAGTCAGTTTGAGGGGTCTATATGGCTGAAAATACCCAAAAGTGACACCATTCTAAAAACTGCACCCCTCAATGTGCTCAAAACCACATTCAAGAAGTTTATTAACCCTTCAGGTGTTTCACAGCAGCAGAAGCAACATGGAAGGAAAAGGACGCTTTAGTCACAAAAATGATCTTTTAGCAACTATGTTTTTTATTTTCCCAAGGGTAAAAAGAGAAACTGGACCCCAAAAGTTGTTGTCTAATTTGTCCTGAGTACGATGAAACCTCATATGTGGGGGTAAACCACTGTTTGGGTGCACGGCAGGGCTCGGAAGGGAAGGAGCGCCATTTGACTTTTTGAATGGAAAATTAGATCCAATCATTAGCGGACAGCATGTCGCATATGGAGAGACCCTGTGTGCCTAAACATTGGAGCTCCAGCACAAATGACCCCATTTTGGAAACTAGACCCCCCAAGAAACTTATCTAGATGCATAGTGAGCACTTTGAACCCCCAGGTGCTTCACAAATTGATCCGTAAAAATGAAAAAGTACTTTTAAAAAAACCCAAAATGTTATTTTAGCCTCACTTTTTTCATTTTCACATGGGCAACAGGATAAAATGGATCTTAAAATTTGTTGGGCAATTTCTCCTGAGTACAAGGATACCTCATATGTGGGGGAAAACCACTGTTTTGGCGTACGGCAAGGCTCGGAAGGGAAGGAGCGCCATTTGACTTTTTGAATGGAAAATTAACTCCAATCGTTAGTGGACACCATGTCGCATATGGAGAGCCCCTGTGTGCCTAAACATTGGAGCTCCCTCACATGTGACCCCATTTTGGAAACTAGAGCCCCCAAGGAACTTATCTAGATGCACAGTGAGCACTTTGAACTCCCAGGTGCTTCACAAATTGATCCGTAAAAATGAAAAAGTATTTTTTTTTTCACAAATATTTTATTTTAGCCTCACTTTTTTCATTTTCACATGGGCAACAGGATAAATGGATACTAAAATTTGTTGGGCAATTACTACTAAGTACACCGATACCTCATATGTGGGGGTAAACCACTGTTTGGGTGCACGGCAGGGCTCGGAAGGGAAGGAGCGCCACTTGACTTTTTGAATGGAAAATTAGCTCCAATTGTTAGCGGACACCATGTCGTGTTTGGAGAGACCCTGTGTGCCTAAACATTGGAGCTCTCCAAGCGACCCCATTTTGGAAACTAGACCTCCCAAGGAACTAATCTAGATGTGTGGTGACCACTTTGAACCCCCAAGTGCTGCACAGAAGTTTATAATGCAGAGCCATAAAAAAAATCTTTTTTTTTCCTCAAAAATCATTTTTTAGCCCACAATTTTTTATTTTCTCAAGGGTAACAGGAGAAATTGGACCTCAAAAGTTGTTGTGTAGTTTGTCCTGAGTACGCTGATACCCCATATGTGGGGGTAAACCACTGTTTGGGCACACGTCAGGGCTCGGAAGAGAAGTAGTGATGTTTTGGAATGCAGACTTGGATGGAATGGTCTGTGGGCATCATGTCGTGTTTGGAGAGCCCCTGATGTGCCTAAACAGTGGAAACCCCCCAATTCTTTCTCCAACCCTAACCCCAGCACATCCCTACCCCTAATTCTAACCCTACCCCTAATTCCAACTCTACCCCTAATCCCAACCCTAACCCTACCCCTAATCCCAACCCTAACCCTACCCCTAATCCCAACCCTAACCCTACCCCTAATCCTAACTCTAATCCTATCCCTACCCCTTATCCCAGCCCGAATCCCAACCCTACCACTAATCCCAACCCTAATCCTAACCCTACAACTAATCCCAACCCTAACCCTACCCCTAATCCCAACCCTAACCCTACCACTAATCCCAACCCTACATCTAACCCTACCCCTAACCCTACCCCTAATCCCAACCCTATCGTTAGACCCAACCCTAACCCTAATTGTAGCCCCAACCCTAACCCTAACTTTAGCCCAATTCACTTTAGCACAACTCTAACCCTAATGGGAAAACTGGGGAAGGGGGGGAGATCAGCAGGGCAGAGGGAGATCCGCGGGGCAGGGGAGAGATCAGCGGGTCAGGGGGGAGATCAGTGGGGCGGGGGGAGATCAGCAGGGCAAGGGGAGATCGGCCGGGGGAGATCAGCAGGGCAGGGGGCGATTCACAGGGCAGTTGGAGATCAGCGGGGAAGGGGGGCGATCAGGGGGCAGGGGGTGATCACTGGGGAAGGGGGGTGATCACCGGGGGCAGGAGGGGGCTGTCAGGCACGTGGGGGCAGAGGAGTTGCAGAAGCAGATGAAGGAGATGGAGCCGGCTGAGGCAGCAGCAAAGGGGTGATGAGGGGGTGATCACCGGGGCAGGGGGGAGGGAGTGGAGGTCGGGGGTGTGGACTCAGACGGTGGGGGGAGTGGAGGGCAGCAGAAGGGAGTACCTGGCGGTGGCGGTAATGGTGGCAGCGGCGATCACGGTATGTGGCAGGGCAGCAAGCAGGCACCTCGCTGTTCAGCTTCCACGGACGGCATGAAGCTGGACAGCGGGGCAGCCATGGTTTACTCTGCCCCTCCACATCTGAATGGACGCTAGCTCCAATCAGATCTGAGGGGTGGTGACAAAGTGGTCACCAGAGCGATCGTTGCCAAGGGGGGGCAAAGCCACCCTCCCCGGGCTAAAGTACAAGCCCCCCTGTTCCTGCAGGTCAGGTGAAATTTCAGTTAACCCTTTCACCTGACCTGCAGGAACGCGATCCAACCATGACACATACGCTGCCTCACAGGTCGGATTGGCACCGAATTTCATGATGCATATGCTGCGTCATAGGTCGGGAAGGGGTTAAGGGTGGGAATCCCACAAATGTCTGTGGTAAGAAAAAATTGGCTTCATTAACATAAAACCACTGTAAGGCCATGTGCACACGTTCAGGATTTTTCGCGTTTTTTTTCGTGTTTTTTCGCTATAAAAACGTGATAAAAACGCGAAAAAAACGCTTACATATGCCTCCTATTATTTACAGGGTATTCCGCATTTTTTGTGCAAATGTTGCATTTTTTTCCGCGGGCTATGCCCACCATGCGGGAAGTAAGCAGATTATGTGCGGTGGGTACCCAGGGTGGAGGAGAGGAGACTCTCCTCCATGGACTGGGCACCATATAATTGGTAAAAAAAAAAGAATTAAAATAAAAAATAGTGATATACTCACCCTCTAATGGCCCCCGAAGTGTTCCCGCCTCTCCGGTGCATGCTTTCTCTTCCGTTCCTATAGATGGTGTGGTTCAGGACCTGTGATGAGGTCGCTGTCTTGTGATTGGTCGCGTGACCGCTCATGTGACTCACGCGACCAATCACAAGCCACGACGTCATCGAAGGTCCTGAACCACACCGGCATTCATAGGAACGGACGCCGCTGAGGAGATTGGCTGTCTGCAGAGGGTGAGTATAACCATTTCAAGCGCTTGAAAGACCTTAGATGACGTCACGGCTTGTGATTGGTCGCGTGGCGGCCACGTGACCGCTCACGCGACCAATCACAAGCCACGATGTCATCTAAGGTCTTTCAAGCGCTCATTCTTAGGAACGGAAGCTGCCGGTTACATCGGTAAGGTCCAGGCTGCGTCGGAGAGGTGAGTATATCAATATTTTTTATTTTTATTCTTTATTTTACACATTAATATGGATCCCAGGGCCTGAAGGAGAGTGTCCTCTCCTTCAGACCCTGGGAACCATACAGGATACCTTCCGATACTTGGTGTCCCATTGACTTGTATTGGTATCGGGTATCGGTATCGGCGATATCCGATACTTTTTGGGTATCGGCCGATACTATCCGATACCGATACTTTCAAGTATCGGACGGTATCGCTCAACACTATTCATTACCTTGATGTTAGGAGATGCCTCCTATGCTACTTAGAGGTAACAGAGCCCTGGAGAAAACAGAGGGCCCTGTTTGTCTCTTTTCAAGGGTCGAGGAAAGGCCTTAGGGTGTCCAAACAGACTATAGCTAGATCGGTGAGAGAGGCAATTAAACTAGCCTATGTCAGTGCAAGCAGGGCTATTCCTAAAGGTCTGAAGGCCCATTCCACGAGAGCCATGGCGACGTCCTGGGCGGAGAGAGCAGATTCTTCCATCGACCAAATTTGTAAGGTGGCCACTTGTCCTCTCCTTCTACTATCTTCAGACGCTATAGGTTAGATATGTCTGCTTCCTCTGACCTCACATTCGGGAGAAAGGTGTTACAAGCCGTGATCCCTCCCTAAGTAACTGCAAGTCTCTGTAATTCTCTCTTGGTGCCGTCATGGGTGACTGAAAAACACGGGTATTACTTACCTGGTAATGTGTTTTTTCATAACCCATGAAGGCACCCTTATATTCCCTTCCTATTTATCACGTTTTTTATTTCGGTGCATCATTATAGTTAGACACTCCCTTGGGTGTTGGTAGCTAGAAATGTAAAGTATAAATGGATGTATGATTTTGAATGTACACTAATCAGCGGAGTTCCTCTCATGCTCTGGAAAACAACTGATGCGGAGAGAGGAGCTGCCCTTTTTATCTTGAAGGTTTCCTGTCCTTGAAGGGCGGATCCCCTCTCTCGTGGTGCTGTCATGGGTCACGAAAAAACACATTACCAGGTAAGTAATACCCGTGTTTCTGGAACAAATTCAAAGATGCCAACACTTTTGGCCATGACTGTCTAAACAGCTTTACCACACAAGACCACAGGGTAAAAATGTAAACCCCTCCACTACACCAAACCAGCAGATCAAGGAAACTCCATTATACCGCACCATTAACCTCCTCTACTAACTTACACCATCGAGGGAACAAATTATAAACTATAATAAATTCCCTCCTCACATCAGAGCACAAAGAAGAAAAGAACTAACCTTATATACTAATGCAGAGCACCAATATAAACCCCTACAGTACACTCAACCGCCAGGACATAAATATAAAACCCTCCTCTATGTTAGACCACCAAGGCAAAGAATTAAACCCTCCACAATACTATACCAACAAGTATGGGGTCATTAATCTTCTCTGCTTAGAACCCAGAGGAACAAGTATGAACCCCTCCATTACACCAGACATCCTGGTCAAAAGTACACATCCTCTGTTACTCTAGACCACCTGGGCTACTAAATAAACTCCTACATTATACCACACCACCAAGTATGGGATCATTAAGGCCATGTGCACACGTTCAGTATTTTTCGCGTTTTTTTCGCGTTTTTTCGCTATAAAAACGTGATAAAAACGCGAAAAAAACGCTTACATATGCCTCCCATTATTTTCAGTGTATTCCGCATTTTTTGTGCAAATGTAGCCTTTTTTTCCGCGAAAAAATCGCATCGCGGAAAAAAAAGCAACATGTTCATTAAAATGCGGAATTGCAGGGGATTCCGCACACCTAGGGGTCCATTGATCTGCTTACTTCCCGCACGGGGCTGTGCACACCATGCGGGAAGTAAGCAGATTATGTGCGGTTGGTACCCAGGGTGGAGGAGAGGAGACTCTCCTCCACGGACTGGGCACCATATAATTGGTAAAAAAATAAGAATTAAAATAAAAAATAGTCCTATACTCACCCTCTGATGGCCCCCGAAGTGTTCCCACCTCTGTGCTGCACGCTGGCTTCGGTTCCTGTAGCTGGTGTGCGGTGAAGGACCTTGCCGAATGACGTCACTGTCCTGTGATTGGCCGAGACCGCTCACGTGACCGTGACGTCATGGAAGGCCCTGCGCGCACAGACCAGCTATAGGAACGGACGCCGGTGAGGAGATCTGATGTCTGCGGGTGAGTATAAGCATTTTTTTTATTTTTTTTATTATTTTTAAACGTTCTATCTTTTACTATAGATGCTGCAAAAGCAGCATCTATAGTAACAAGTTGGTCACACTTGTCAAACGCTATGTTTGACAAGTGTGACCAACTTGTCAGTCAGTTTTCCAAGCGATGCTACAGATCGCTTGGAAAACTTTAGCATTCTGCAAGCTAATTACGCTTGCAGAATGCTAAAAAAACGCAAAAAAAACGGAAAAAAAACGCAAAAAAAAAAATGCAGATTTCTTGCAGAAAATTTCCGGTTTTCTTCAGGAAATTTCTGCAAGAAATCCGCAACGTGTGCACATACCCTAACAGTCTCTACTAACTTTGAACACTAGGGAAACAAATGTAAATCCCTCCATTACAACAGACCACCTGGGTAACAATATAGACAGTTGGTTGTTGTTAGTAGAGATGAGGGAATATGTTCGGAAAATGATCACCAAACATAAATTTGGCACGAATATGGCACAATCAGATTTGTGATCGGTAACAAGAGCATTTTTCTTAAAATTGGAAAAAGTCGGTAACATTAGGTAAAAGATAGAATAAAAGCCGCATTTAGTAAAATCACAGCATGACAGATTAGAATAGAATAGATATATACACATAGAATACATAGATATATAGATGTCAGTGACACAAATATATATACAGTGGGTACGAAAAGTATTCAGACCCCTTTAAATTTTTCACTCTTTGCAGCCATTTGGTAAATTCATAAAAGTTCATTTTTTCTCATTAATGTACACTCTGCAGCCCATCTTGACTGAAAAAAACAGAAATGTAGAATTTTTTGCATCCATCTTTCTGAACGGGGGGTGACCAGGCTTTTGCTGCCATTTCCAGTATCTGCCTTTCCTTAGTTGAATGACCCCTGGATATCAGGTAATTCTGCTATTATTTGCTCGTCGTGTCACCGTCCTCTCTGTTTGGGATCTTGTCCAGTGATGTGGATCACATGCTCCACTAGTATCCAGCATTTCGCAAGAGGAGTTGGTTCTGACAAAATACTTATTTCTCCCACTGTAGATAGATAGATTCTAGATAGATAGAAAGATAATAGATGGATCCATGGGCGTACCCACCTTGGGGCAGGGGGGAGCAGCAGCACCCCCCTAGAAGCAGGGGCGCGCCACGCACCTATCATGATGAGGCTTGGCCACCTGTTTTTCCTGCCGCTGGCCCTTTAATTGTTCGGGCACCGTGGCTTTACAGGTGCGCGCATCAGTGAGTCAGTGGCCCGGGTGCCCTGCACAGAGGGGTTAAGAACGCCTGACGATGAACGTCAGGATGTTCTTTATGGGCGGAGAGAGAGCGCTCTGCTCTCCTCGTCTCCCACCCCTGGCTGCAGCGCGCCTCTGAACATATCAGGATCAGGTCTCAGTCATCCGGAGGAGCTCCTAGTACCCGCGCGCTCCTAAGGCAATCGCTACAGGTGCTGAGCTGGGGCCTGGGGCTGGGCTGATGTATATACAGGGGCTGGGGGCTGACTGTGGCTGGGCTGATGTATATTCAGGAGCTGCCTGGGCTGATGTATATACAGTTCTCGTGCTGGGGGCTGGCTGTGGCTGGGCTGATGTATATACAGGGGCTGGGGGCTGGCTGTGGCTGGACTGATGTATATACAGGGGCTCGCTGGTCTGATGTATATACAGGTGCTGGGGGCTTGAGCAGATGTATACACTGGGGCTGGGCTGATGTATATACAGGTGTTGGGGGCTTGGGCTGATGTATATGGAGCGCTCCCAGACGCAGGGCCGCGGGGTACTCAGTACCGGGCCTCCCTGTCTCAGTTCTGGGGTTGTCACGGTGGCTAGACCCGGTCCTTGACCCTGCTAAGGGGCGTCCAATGAAAGATGTGATGATGGTGCGTGGTGCAGGTCGCGATGAATAACGAGGACACAGGGTTTCAGTCTCTTTACCTCTTTACTGAAGGCTTCAGGATCCTCAATCCAGAGTACTGCTAACAGGGCTGGCTGAGACCGGCCGGTCCAAAGGTACATCCAGAGTTCCCTTTGCAGGTGGAAATCAGTGCCTACCTTCTAGCGCCTGTGTGTTGTAGTACCTCCCTGCTGAGCACCACGGGATAGTCCTCACAACTATTGTGTCTGTTTCTGATGTTCTTCTTTCTCACAACTCGTATCTATTCTGATGTTCTTTCTCCGTCCCCCAGATGATATGGATAGGACGCACCCGTATGACGGGTAGGCCTGGAGTTCTTCCGGGACCCTAGCGTCGCCCCTCTCCCACAATTGCCCCCTATGTCTGCTTAGGTAATTTAGGTGAGACAGCCAACCTAAAATTAACTGTCCTGCCGCTGTTTGAAGTATTGCTTGGAGCCTAATACTTCCTCGGCGTTCCGGCCACCGGCTACGCACCTCAGTAGGATGTTGCCTCGATCTTACGGCACGACTCCTACTGGCTTTATCTCCTTTTGGCTGCTATCTCGTTTCTCACTTCTCCACGATAAACCTTGCTTCTTTTCCTTTCTTAGGATGCCAGCGCATTCGAGTGCAGGCGCGGCTCCGTAACGTTCTGTTCGCTAGGCCACTGTCAGGATCCCACCCCTGACAGAGACCCCCCCTGAATCTTCCCCCGCAACACCCTCTGCCACAGGATGTTGCCTGGTTCCAACCCAGTCAGCTTCTGACTAACTTCCTATCCAGCCCCCAGTTTTACCAGATTGTGAGGAGTGGCCTAATACATAGAACCCTTTGCTCCCCCTGGTGGCCAGAATGTGAAGTGTAAAGTGTGACTGTGATACCTGGTCAGGTGAACTCCTTAAGTGCCATCAGACGTACCATCACTCCCTTTAGCGGCGGAGCGTCAGTACTGCAACGACCAGGACTCTGGGGCGCTGCATATACACAGGGAATGGGGGTTGGCTGTGGGTGGGCTGATGTATACACAGTACAGGGGCTGGCTATGGCTGGGCTGATGTATATACAGGGGCTGGGGGCTGGCTGGTCTGATGTATATACAGGTGCTGGGGGCTTGGGCTGATGTATACACAGTTGCTGGGGGCTGGCTGTGGCTGGGCTGATGTATATACAGGGGCTGGGGGCTGGCTGGTCTGATGTATATACAGGTGCTGGGGGCTGGATGTGGCTGGGCTGATGTATATACAGGTGGTGCTGGGCTCAGTGGGCTGGGACTGGTGATGATATATATAAGTGGTGCTGGGTTCAGTGGGTTGGGGCTGGTGATGATGTATCTACAGGTGCTGGGGTCAGTGGGCTGGGGCTATTGATGCTATATATACAGGTATGTGGCTCATTATACTGTATTGAGTATTATATGGGACACATACTGCAAGGAGCAATATATGGGAATCATTATTCTGTATGGAGCAATATATGGGGCATGTTATTCTGTATGGAGCGCTATGTGGTGCCCATAATACTGTATGGAGCAATATATGTGGCTTATTATTCCGTATGGAGCAATATATGGGGCTCATTATTCTGTATGGAGTAATATATGGGGCTCATTATACTGTATGGAGCACTATATGGTACCCAAAATACTGTGTGGAGCAATATATGGGACTCATTATATTGTATGGAGCAATATATGGGGCATGTTATTCTGTATGGAGTGCTATGCGGTGCCTACATTACTGTATGGAGGACTATGTGGTGCCCATAATACTGTATGGAGCAATATATGGGGCTCATTATACTGTATGGAGTAATATATGGGGCTCATTATTCTTTATGGAGCACTATGTGGTGCCCAGAATAGTTTATGGAGGAATATACTGTCTGATTTATGATGTATTGAAGAATGTACAATAGTTATTATCACTCATGTAATGTAAGGGGGGACTGTATATGAGATGTGAGCCCTATGGGGAGGCTGTATATGTGTTTGTGGGGGGGCGCCATTTTGAAGTTCGCCTCAGGCAGCAGTGTGGCTAGGTTCACCCCTGCCTATAAGCAAAAAAAAATATTATCATTCCTCCTGCGCTTTTTTCTTACCTCGCAGTGCTCCCCCGATGACCACCGGTGTCTTCTGATGTCTCGCCTGGGCCACAGCAAGTGTGAGCTCTAGGACCCAGAAGCTCCATGTGGCCAGTGACGTCACCCAGTCACATGGTGCTATTTAAGGTCCTGTGCCAGGTCCTACGGTGCCGGGATGAGGAGCGATCACCGTAGGAACCCGGCGAGCGAGGTGAGTAAAAAGCACGACCATGGCTTGCCCCCCCCTAGTTTTGATCCTGGGTACACCCATGGATAGATCTATAGATAATAAGAAAGATATATAATATATACAGGTCCTTCTCAAAAAATTAGCATATAGTGTTAAATTTCATTATTTACCATAATGTAATGATTACAATTAAACTTTCATATATTATAGATTCATTATCCACCAACTGAAATTTGTCAGGTCTTTTATTGTTTTAATACTGATGATTTTGGCATACAACTCCTGAAATCCCAAAAAACCTGTCTCAATAAATTAGCATATCAAGAAAAGGTTCTCTAAATGACCTATTACCCTAATCTTCTGAATCAACTAATTAACTCTAAACACATGCAAAAGATACCTGAGGCTTTTAAAAACTCCCTGCCTGGTTCATTACTCAAAACCCCCATCATGGGTAAGACTAGCGACCTGACAGATGTCAAGAAGGCCATCATTGACACCCTCAAGCAAGAGGGTAAGACCCAGAAAGAAATTTCTCAACAAATAGGCTGTTCCCAGAGTGCTGTATCAAGGCACCTCAATGGTAAGTCTGTTGGAAGGAAACAATGTGGCAGAAAACGCTGTACAACGAGAAGAGGTGACCGGACCCTGAGGAAGATTGTGGAGAAGGACTGATTCCAGACCTTGGGGAACCTGAGGAAGCAGTGGACTGAGTCTGGTGTGGAAACATCCAGAGCCACCGTGCACAGGCGTGTGCAGGAAATGGGCTACAGGTGCCGCATTCCCCAGGTAAAGCCACTTTTGAACCATAAACAGCGGCAGAAGCGCCTGACCTGGGCTACAGAGAAGCAGCACTGGACTGTTGCTAAGTGGTCCCAAGTACTTTTTTCTGATGAAAGCAAATTTTGCATGTCATTCGGAAATCAAGGTGCCAGAGTCTGGAGAAAGACTGGGGAGAAGGAAATGCCAAAATGCCTGAAGTCCAGTGTCAAGTACCCACAGTCAGTGATGGTGTGGGGTGCCATGTCAGCTGCTGGTGTTGGTCCACTGTGTTTCATCAAGGGCAGGGTCAATGCAGCTAGCTATCAGGAGATTTTGGAGCACTTCATGCTTCCATCGGCTGAAATGCTTTATGGAGATGAAGATTTCATTTTTCAGCACGACCTGGCACCTGCTCACAGTGCCAAAACCACTGGTAAATGGTTTACTGACCATGGTATTACTGTGCTCAATTGGCCTGCCAACTCTCCTGACCTGAACCCCATAGAGAATCTGTGGGATATTGTGAAGAGAAAGTTGAGAGACGCAAGACCCAACACTCTGGATGAGCTTAAGGCCGCTATTGAAGCATCCTGGGCCTCCATAACATCTCAGCAGTGTCACAGGCTGATTGCCTCCATGCCACGCCGCATTGAAGCAGTCATTTCTGCCAAAGGATTCCCGACCAAGTATTGAGTGCATAACTGAACATTATTATTTGATGTTTTTTTTGTTTGTTATTAAAAAACACTTTTATTTGATTGGACGGGTGAAATATGCTAATTTATTGAGACAGGTTTTTTGGGTTTTCAGGAGTTGTATGCCAAAATCATCAGTATTAAAACAATAAAAGACCTGACAAATTTCAGTTGGTGGATAATGAATCCATAATATATGAAAGTTTAATTGTAATCATTACATTATGGTAAATAATGAAATTTAACACTATATGCTAATTTTTTGAGAAGGACCTGTAGATGATAGACAGATGATAGATAATAGATGAGGCGGTGACCTCGGGACCATGGGAAAATGCCAGTGATGAGGTCACCGCAGTTCAGCCCGGCCTTGATGATGTCACCACTAGTCAATCATGCTGCGCTCGCAGCAGCTCATTCGCCAGTGGTTCTTAGCCTGGACGGTCACATCTTCGCACTGTCCAGGTTGAAAACTATTTAGCCCCAAGACATGGATTATGGTGTGGGACACGACGGACAGGTATGGTATATTTATATACATATTAGTCCTTGAACATACTAGAATAACACTCCAAAATCACAATCTTATAACCAACCCTCCAAAATGACGGAAGAAAAAGGAATGTATAAAATAATCATTACTTACATACAATTTTCCAAAAATTGCAAAAACATGAGACAAAGATAACAAAATTATATAGGATGCCTCATGTCATGGAGATGCAGCGCCCCAGAGTCCTGGTCGTTGCAGTACTGTGGCTCCGCCACTAAGGGGAGCTATGGTACGTCTGATGGCACTGAAGGAGTTCATCTGAGCAGGTATCACAGACACCAATACATTTCACCGCCGGGCCTCCAGGGGGAGCTAAGGGTTCTATTCATTAGGCCACTCCTCACACACTGGTAAAACTGGGGGTCAGGCAGGAAGTTAGAGAGAAAGCTGACTGGGTTGGAGCCAGGCAACACCTTGTGGCAGAGGGTGTTGCAGGAGAAGATTCGGTAGGGTCTCTGTCAGGAGTGGGATCCTGACAGAGACTTGGCAATTTAAGAGAACGTAACGGGACTGTGCCTGCCCAGTATAGCTCCGGTGCCCAAGGAAGGATCGGAAGCGAGATAGATTGTGCTGAGTGAGAAACGAGATCAAAGCAAGAGGAGAATACCAGTAGGGGTCGTGCTGTAAGACCGAGGCAACATCCTACTGAGGCGCACAACCGGCGGCCGGAACGCCGAGGGAGTATTACAATATTCAGCTTCAAGCAATACTCTAAACAGCGGCAGGACAGTCAGTCTAAGGCGGGCTGTCTCACCTAAATCACCTATGCAGTCTTGGGGGGCAACTTGTGGAGAGGGGCGACTCTAGGGTCCCGGAAGAGCTCCGAGCCTACCCGTCAAACGGGTGCTGTTCTAACCGTAACATCAGGGAGGAACGGAAAATTAGCAGAACATCATCTAATTGAGTTGTGAGGGAACTTAAGAAACGGACACAACAGTTGTGGGGACTTTCCGTAAGCACAGCAGGGAAGGACCACAACACATAGCGCTAGAAGGAAGGCACAGATTTCCACCTGTAAAGAGAACTCTGGAGGTGCCATTGGACCGGCCGGGCTTGCGCAGCCTGATTATCCGGATTCCGGACTGAGGACCCAGAGATCTTCAGTAAAGAGGTAAAGAGACTGCAACCTGGTGTCCTCGTTATTTATTGCACTGCACCATCACCACTACCATCATCCATCATATCTATCACTGTACGCCCCTCAGCAGGGTCACGGACTGGGCCTAGCCACCGTGACAACCCCAGAGCAGAGACTCAGAGGCCCGGTACCGGGTACCCCTCGGCCCTGCGGCAGTGGGGGCGCTACAACTTGGCGTCACGAACAGGATCTACTTAAGCCTGAGGAATCGGGTCATGTGTGCCTTGGAACTGTGATTTATCGTGTTCAGACTGTGCTTTATTGAGAGGATTGTGTATTGCCGTTTGCCGCCAGAAGTTCCCGCCAAAAACCGCCGCCATTGCTACACCAAAGAAGAAGGAGGGCGTGCCATGGGCGGAGACTACCAAAGTGGCGCCAGAAGCGGCGACCGCTCCCTGCGCCTCTTGCTGCAAAGCGAAGACCTGCCCCAAAGCAGAGGACGACCCCTTGATTTGCGACGGCGGGAAGCAGGTGACGGAGAAGCTCGACCTTGGAGGAATGGCGGAGCCAGGTGCATGCACTGCCACCGACTATCAGACAGCGATGACGAACAGCAAGTGCCTGAACGAAGAAGGAGCAATCCCGGCTTGCCCTCATCCATCAGAGGCGGACCTATGTCCACCGCAGCGGAAGGATCTGAATTCCTTGGAACCGGCCGCGGAACTGAGCCTACCCATCCCGTCCTCGAAGCCAGCGGAGGAGGAACCATGGTGGGCGGAGCCGCATCCGGGGACCACAGTGGAGGAGCCGCGATACGGGCTGCAGCCGATTCCAGCGCCCTCGTTAATGGACCGGATCGACATCGGTGGAATCACATCAGGCGCAGGTATGGAAGACGCCCCTGCTCCCCTGCTCGATCCCGCTCCCGCGATCGGCCCTCACCCCAGTAAAAGCCGTCTTCTCTCGGCAGAGCTAGTGGTGTTACCTCCCGATGCGATGGGGAAGCTGGTACCACCGCTGCCGACTAGGATGGGGGAACCTGTAGACGTGGGCCCAGAAGGGGTGACCCTCCAGTGGGACACCCCCCGGGTTGGGCCAGATGGAGTTCGGGAAGAAGGATTCACCCTTGCTGTACTTACCTGGGAGCAATACAAACAATGCTTGATTCTACATTGGAAAAGGCAAAAAGAGGCAGAGCTGACTGACCCACCGAGGGTACAACAACCGCCTCTCACATGTGATGACAGGGACATGGTAAAGCGGGGCACTGTGTTGGCCTTCCACCCGAAGAGGGGATGGGGCTACATACAGGAACCGGGGCTACCAACTGACGTCTTCGTTGCCAGCTGCAACGTGAAGACTCCCTGCTGCGGCCGAAGCGGTGATCCATTGCAAAGGGGGGATCCGGTGACTTACACCCGTCATCGGAATGCATACGGGTGGTATGCCCGGGACGTACGCCGCTGTGAGCTTGGGGGAGCGTCATCTGGTACTTCAACCGTGATGGAACCAGACGTGACGGATCTTACCAACATTGCCGCCGTACGTCTCATTGCAGCAACTGAGCTGGCGGCTAGAGTCCGCCTTCGGGTTCAGACATCGGGTGGTCTGACTGCACCAGGGAGATCCACCGGTGATACTGGTGCGGCATCAGCTGCTGACCTAGGATCAAAGTCTGCACAGACGGAAGGTGCCCACTTTCGGCTGATGTCCTGTGATTTACTATGAAGATAAACCTCGATACCACGAGTATGTAAATAGTTACTGTTCTACTGTTTGCTGCTAAACCCGTCCTGGGTTAACTTTTAAAGGGATCCCTTTGTTGACCCGGGATCCCTATTGTTTTGTTTGTTTTTCTAAGTTTTTGCACAAGTTTCCAGAACTGCCGTAATCATGAACAGTGCATGATACAAACTTTTTGTAAATAGTTTGCACCTTCTTAAAGGTGCTCCCTACTGGTTTTACTTAAAGAGAGACTCTTTGCCAAGATACCGCACCGGAGCCTTTGATGAGTATGGACTGGTAGCCTGAGAAGATATGCTACCTCATAAAGACTTGGTCCCCTCTTAAAGGGGATGTTCATCTGTGTACTTATGAGTAATACTGCCTTAGAACAGTAAAGTGATAACGATGCCTTGAAAGAAAGCGATAATGTTGATATGTAATCGTTAATGTAACTAACTAGTTAATTGTAAAAGAATGCTGATAATGTTCCCCGAAGGAAAGTGAAAATTAGAAGAAAGATGCAGTGGGCCCGTAGGGGTAGACGTAGTGTCCTGCATACATGTCAGTAAGAAAGTAATGAGAAAGTTTAATGTTTTAACCCCTTCACCCCAAAGCCTGTTTTCACCTAAGTGACACGGCCAATTTTTACAATTCTGACCACTGTCACTTTATGAGGTCATAACTCTGAAACGCTTCAACGGATCCTGGTGATTTTGAGATTGTTTTCTCGTGACATATTGTACTTTATGATAGTGGTAAAACTTCTTCGATATGACTTGCATTTATTTGTGAAAAAAACAGAAATTTGTCGAAAATTATGAAAATTTCGCAATTTTCAAATTGTTCGTTTTTATGCCCTTAAATTAGAGAGTTATATCACATAATATAGTTAATAAACAACATTTCCCACATGTCTGCTTTACATCAGCACAATTTTGGAAACATAATTTTTTTTTGTTAGGGAGTTATAAGGGTTAAAAGTTGACCAGCGATTTCTCATTTTTGCAACAAAATTTGCAAAACCATTTTTTTTACGGACCACCTCACACTTGAAGTGACTTTGAGGGGTCTATATGACAGAAAATTTCCAAAAGTGACACCATTCTAAAAACTGCACCCCTCAAGGTACTCTAAACCACATTCAAAAAGTTTATTAACCCTTCAGGTGCTTCACAGGAATTTTTGGAATGTTTAAAAAAATTGAACATTTAACTTTTTTTTCACAAAATTTTTACTTCAGATCCAATTTGTTTTATTTTACCAAGGGTAACAGGAGAAATTGGACCAAAAAAGTTGTTGTACAATTTGTCCTGAGTACGCCGATACCCCACATGTTGGGGTAAACCATTGATTGGGCACATGGCAGAGCTCGGAAGGGAAGGAGCGCCACTTGACTTTTCAATGCAAAATTGGCTGGAATTGAGATCGGAACCCATGTCGTGTTTGGAGAGCCCCTGACGTGCCTAAACAGTGGAAACCCCCACAAGTGACACCATTTTGGAAAGTAGACCCTCTAAGGAACTAATCTAGATGTGTGGTGAGCACTTTGAACCTCCAAGTGCTTCACAGAAGTTTATAATGTAGAGCCGTAAAAAAAAATAATATTAATTTTCACAAAAAATGATCTTTTTGCCCCAAATTTTTTATTTTCCCAAGGGTAGCAGGATAAATTGGACCCCAAAAGTTGTTGTGCAATTTGTCCTGAGTACGCTGATACTTCATATATGGGGATAAACCACTGTTTGGGCGCATGGCAGAGCTCGGAAGGGAAGGAGCGCCATTTGACTTTTCAATGCAAAATTGGCTGGAATTGAGATCGGAACCCATGTGGTGTTTGGAGAGCCCCTGACGTGCCTAAACAGTGGAAACCCCCACAAGTGACACCATTTTGGAAAGTAGACCCTCTAAGGAACTAATCTAGATGTGTGGTGAGCACTTTGAACCTCCAAGTGCTTCACAGAAGTTTATAATGTGGAGCCGTAAAAAAAAAATAATATTAATTTTCACAAAAAATGATATTTTTGCCCCAAATTTTTTATTTTCCCAAGGGTAGCAGGATAAATTGGACCCCAAAAGTTGTGCAATTTGTCCTGAGTACGCTGATACTTCATATATGGGGATAAACCACTGTTTGGGCGCATGGCAGAGCTCGGAAGGGAAGGAGCGCCATTTGACTTTTCAATGCAAAATTGGCTGGAATTGAGATCGGAACCCATGTCGTGTTTGGAGAGCCCCTGACGTGCCTAAACAGTGGAAACCCCCACAAGTGACACAGGAGAAATTGGACAACAAAAGTTATTGTCCAATTTGTCCTGAGTACGCTGATACCCCGTACATTGGAGGGAACCACTGTTTGGGCGCACGGCAGAGCTCGGAAGGGAAGGAGCGCCGTTTGAAATGCAGACTTAGATGGATTGGTCTGCAGGTGTCATGTTAAATTTGCAGAGCCCCTGATGTACCTAAACAGTAGAAACCCCCCACAAGTGACCCCATATTGAAAACTAGACCCCCCACGGAACTTATCTAGATGTGTTGTGAGAACTTTGAACCAACAAGTGTTTCACTACAGTTTATCACGCAGAGCCGTGAAAATAAAAAATATTTTTTTTTCCACGAAAATTATATTTTAGCCCCCACATTTTTATTTTCCCAAGGGTAACAGGAGAAATTGGACAACAAAAGTTGTTGTCCAATTTGTTCTGAGTACGCTGATACCCCATATATGGGGGGGAACCACTGTTTGGGCGCACGGCAGAGCTCGGAAGGGAAGGAGCGCCGTTTGAAATGCAGACTTAGATGGATTGGTCTGCAGGTGTCATGTTGCATTTGCAGAGCCCCTGATGTACCTAAACAGTAGAAACCCCCCACAAGTGACCCCATATTGGAAACTAGACCCCCCACGGAACTTATCTAGATGTGTTGTGAGAACTTTGAACCCCCAAGTGCTTCACTACAGTTTATAACGCAGAGCCGCGAAAATAAAAAATATATTTTTTCCACGAAAATTATATTTTAGCCCCCATGTTTTTATTTTCCCAAGGGTAAGGCTGGTTTCACACTTGCGTTTTTATCTGCATGCGTTTTTTTAAAAAACGCATGTGTGAAAAAACGCATGTAATCGCGGTAAAACGCATGCGTTTTTTTAGACGCATGCGTTTTTATAGAAAAACACAAGAAAACAAGAAAAAACCCAAAAACCCTAACCCTACCCCTAACCCTACCCCTACCCCTAACCCTAACCTGAAATACGTGGCACTGAAATACGTGGCACTGAAATACGTTTATATACGTACACTCACCGGCCACTTTATTAGGTACACCTGTCCAACTTCTTGTTAACACTTAATTTCTAATCAGCCAATCACATGGTGGCAACTCAGTGCATTTAGGCATGTAGACATGGTCAAGACAATCTCCTGCAGTTCAAACCGAGCATCAGTATGGGGAAGAAAGGTGATTTGAGTGCCTTTGAACGTGGCATGGTTGTTGGTGCCAGAAGGGCTGGTCTGAGTATTTCAGAAACTGCTGATCTACTGGGATTTTCACGCACAACCATCTCTAGGGTTTACAGAGAATGGTCCGAAAAAGAAAAAAAATCCAGTGAGCGGCAGTTCTGTGGGCGGAAATGCCTTGTTGATGCCAGAGGTCAGAGGAGAATGGGCAGACTGGTTCAAGCTGATAGAAAGGCAACAGTGACTCAAATCGCCACCCGTTACAACCAAGGTAGGCCTAAGAGCATCTCTGAACGCACAGTGCGTCGAACTTTGAGGCAGATGGGCTACAGCAGCAGAAGACCACACCGGGTACCACTCCTTTCAGCTAAGAACAGGAAACTGAGGCTACAATTTGTACAAGCTCATCGAAATTGGACAGTAGAAGATTGGAAAAACGTTGCTTGGTCTGATGAGTCTCGATTTCTGCTGCGACATTCGGATGGTAGGGTCAGAATTTGGCGTAAACAACATGAAAGCATGGATCCATCCTGCCTTGTATGGAGCATCTTTGGGATGTGCAGCCGACAAATCTGCGGCAACTGTGTGATGCCATCATGTCAATATGGACCAAAATCTCTGAGGAATGCTTCCAGCACCTTGTTGAATCTATGCCACGAAGAATTGAGGCAGTTCTGAAGGCAAAAGGGGGTCCAACCCGTTACTAGCATGGTGTACCTAATAAAGTGGCCGGTGAGTGTATATACGTATATAAGTGCCACGATATTTCAGTGGCCACGTATATAAGTGCCACGTATATAAGTGCCACGTATATAAGTGCCACATATATAAGTGCCACGTATATAAGTGCCACGTATTTCATGTACATGCCACGATATTTAAGTGCCACTTATATAAGTGCCACATATATAAGTGCCACGTATTTATGTGCCACGTATTTAAGTGCCACGTATTTAAGTGCCACGTATTTCACGTAAATGCCACGATATTTCAGTGCCACGTATTTCACTGAAATATCGTGGCACTTAAATACGTGGCACTGAAATATCGTGGCACTGAAAGACGTGGCACTGAAATATCGTGGCACTGAAATACGTGGCACTGAAATACGTGGCACTGAAATACGTGGCACTGAAATACGTGGCACTGAAATGCGTGGCACTGAAATACGTGGCACTATGACTGTCAGAAAATGTTCATTAAACGGTTAGGGATGAGTTGAGGGGTAGGGTTAGGGTTAGGGTTTGGATCCCTTTATCACCTTGATGGTGGTGGGTGACTTTTCAGTGTGTGTTCTGGTTTTTTTCTATAAAAACGCATGCGTTTTTAACGCAAACAAACGCGTTGAGATCGGACGCCATGTCGCGTTTGGAGAGCCCCTGATGTGCCTAAACAGTGAAAACTCCCCAATTCTAACTGAAACCCTAACCCTAGCCCTAACCCTAGTCCTAACCCTAGCGCTACTTTCACACTAGCTTTTTTTGCATTTGTCGCAATGCGTCGTTTTGGCGAAAAAACGCATCCTGCAAAGTCATCTGCAGGATGCGTTTTTTCCCCATAGACTAACATTAGCGACGTATTGACACACGTCGCAAGCGTCGTGCGACGGTTGCGTCGTGTTGTGGCGGACCGCCGGCAGCAAAAAACGTTACATGTAACTTTTTTTTGTGCTGACGGTCCACCATTTCCGACCGCGCATGCGCGGCTGGAACTCCGCCCCCACCTCCCCGCACCTCACAATGGGGCAGCGGATGCGTGGAAAAACAGCATCCGCTGCCCCCGTTGTGCGGCGCTTGCACAGTATGCGTCGGTATGTCGGGCCGACGCAGCGCGACGGCCCCGTACCGACGCTAGTGTGAAAGTAGCCTAACGGGAAAATGGAAATAAATATATTTTTTACAATTTTATTATTTTTCCTAACTAAGGGGGTGATGAAGGGGGATTTGATTTACTTATATAGCGTTTTTTGGGCGGATTTTTATGGTTGGCAGCCATCACACACTAAAAGACGCTTTTTATTGCAAAAAATAGTTTTTGAATCACCACATTTTGAGAGCTATAATTTTTCCATATTTTGGTCCACAGAGTCATGTGAGATATTTTTTTTTGCGGGACGAGTTGACATTTTTATTGGTACCATTTTCGGGTACATGACATTTTTTGATCGCTTTTTATTCCGATTTTTGGGAGGCGGAATGAACAAAAACCAGCAATTCCTGAAATTCTTTTACGGGGTGCGTTTATACCGTTCCGCGTTTGGTAAAAAGGATAAAGCAGTTTTATTCTTCGGGTCAGTACGATTACAGCGATACCTCAATTATGTAATTTTTTTATGTTTTGGCGCTTTTACACAATAAAAACTATTTTATATAAAAAAATAATTGTTTTTGCATCGCTTTATTCTGAGAGCTATAACTTTTTATTTTTCTGCTGATGATGCTGTATGGCGGCTTTTTTTTTGCGGGACAAGATGACGTTTTCAGCGGTACCATGGTTATTTATAGCCGTCTTTTTGATCGCGTGTTATTCCACTTTTTGTTTGGCGGTATGAGAATAAAGCGTTGTTTTTTGCCTCGTTTTTTTTTTTTTTTTTTTTTACGGTGTTCACTGAAGGGGTTAACTAGTGATATAGTTTTATAGGTGGGGTCGTTACGGACGCGGCGATACTAAATATGTGTACTTTTATTGTGTGGTGTTTTTTTTATTTAGATAAAGAAATGTATTTATGGGAATAATATTTATTTTTTTTTTCTTTATTTAGGAATTTTTTTTTTTTTTTTTACACATGTGGAAAATTTTTTTTTTAACTTTTTTACTTTGTCCCAGGGGGGGACATCACAGATCGGTGATCAGACAGTGTGCACAGCACTCTGCCTGATCATCGATCTGACAGGCACATTGCAGAGGCTTGCCGGCGCCTGCTATGAGGATTCTCAGCAGACGCCGGCAAGCAGGGTCATCTTATGACCCGGAAGGAGTCCCGCGGCCATCTTGGATCTGGGGACTCCTTCCAGGTCACCGGAGCAGCGCGATCTCATCGCGCTGCTCCGGTGGGAGAGCGCAGGGAGCCCCCGTCCCTGCGCGATCCCCCTCTATGCCGCTGTCACTATTGAAAGCGGCATCAGAGGGGTTAAATGCCCGCGATCGGCGACAGCGCTGATCGTGGGCATTGCTGCGGGGTGTCAGCTGTCATATACAGCTGACACCCGCACCCGATCACCGCGGCGCTCAGCGCGAGACCGCGGTGATCGGGGCGCCGTACTAGTACTGCGGCTGGCACTAATGCAGTGCCGGCAGCGCAGTACTAGTACGGCGCATGTCGCGAAGGGGTTAATAGAAAATGTTTGATAATGTTGATAGAAAATGAGGACAGAAAGTGAACCCGTAGGGGTTAGTTAGTGAGTCCTCTTAGGAGCCATATAGAGATGGCTCATTGATCCTAAACTGAAAGTAATGTTATGTTCTATACTGTGTATAGTAGTTGAAAAGACAGAAGGCTCGGGCTGAAAGGAGCGGTCCTGTAAGAAAGGAGAGGCAGTAGGTCTGGTGCCGTTAGGGCAGGCGGTCCTGCAGATTTAAAGAAGGAGAATGTAAAAGTTAAATTGCCTTATAATGTGATTGTAAGAAGGTCTTTAGCGGATTCAGAGTGTACGTCCTTAAAGGCAATGTTAAATTATTGTTCAAGAGTTTGTACTAAGTAGAATACCCGGTTGGGTAAGAAAAGTTACTTATAGCATGTTGCTATGATATTTAACCATGTTTGTAACGTTCAAGTGTCCTCACCTCCCATAAAGGGAAGCTCTATTTAAATATACTTATTGTTATTGCACTCACAAAAATTGTATGTCTTTTTGCTAATCTGTATTGTTGTTTTCTTCCCAGTCCCGGAGTACTGGATTTAACCATGGGGGAGTGCAGCGCCCCAGAGTCCTGGTCGTTGCAGTACTGTGGCTCCGCCACTAAGGGGAGCTATGGTACGTCTGATGGCACTGAAGGAGTTCATCTGAGCAGGTATCACAGACACCAATACATTTCACCGCCGGGCCTCCAGGGGGAGCTAAGGGTTCTATTCATTAGGCCACTCCTCACACACTGGTAAAACTGGGGGTCAGGCAGGAAGTTAGAGAGAAAGCTGACTGGGTTGGAGCCAGGCAACACCTTGTGGCAGAGGGTGTTGCAGGAGAAGATTCGGTAGGGTCTCTGTCAGGAGTGGGATCCTGACAGAGACTTGGCAATTTAAGAGAACGTAACGGGACCGTGCCTGCTCAGTATAGCGGCGGTGCCCAAGGAAGGATCGGAAGCGAGATAGATTGTGCTGAGTGAGAAACGAGATCAAAGCAGGAGGAGAATACCAGTAGGGGTCGTGCTGTAAGACCGAGGCAACATCCTACTGAGGCGCACAACCGGCGGCCGGAACGCCGAGGGAGTATTACAATATTCAGCTTCAAGCAATACTCTAAACAGCGGCAGGACAGTCAGTCTAAGGCGGGCTGTCTCACCCAAATCACCTATGCAGTCTTGGGGGGCAACTTGTGGAGAGGGGCGACTCTAGGGTCCCGGAAGAGCTCCGAGCCTACCCGTCAAACGGGTGCCGTTCTAACCGTAACATCAGGGAGGAACGGAAAATTAGCAGAATTTCATCTAATTGAGTTGTGAGGGAACTTAAGAAACGGACACAACAGTTGTGGGGACTTTCCGTAAGCACAGCAGGGAAGGACCGCAACACATAGCGCTAGAAGGAAGGCACAGATTTCCACCTGTAAAGAGAACTCTGGAGGTGCCATTGGACCGGCCGGGCTTGCGCAGCCTGGTTATCTGGATTCCGGACTGAGGACTCAGAGATCTTCAGTAAAGAGGTAAAGAGACTGCAACCTGGTGTCCTCGTTATTTATTGCACTGCACCATCACCACTACCATCATCCATCATATCTATCACTGTACGCCCCTCGGCAGGGTCACGGACTGGGCCTAGCCACCGTGACAACCCCAGAGCAGAGACTCAGAGGCCCGGTACCGGGTACCCCTCGGCCCTGCGGCAGTGGGGGCGCTACAGAGACATGCAATCTCACTGCCCACTATTGGTTAATTAATAAATGTTAGCCCATTAATAAAGTGCCTTAGTGCAGAGTGGTATACAAAATGTAAAAATACAAATGTAAACATTGGCGACTGGGTACAACCCAGAAAGTGCCTTGGTGAATGTAAACAATATTGCAGAGAGACAGGGTGTTAGGGCTGGCGGAACGCACCGAGTAAATAGAGAGATGATAAGTGGTGCGTTCGCAGCCGGGGTTCACCGTGCAAGAAAGAACCTGCTGCTGGCAAATGACGGCACAATATGGCGGTAGAAGCGAACTCTGTTACTTCACAGAGTCGCTTATAAAGGATGCACTGTGTCCTGTTAAGCTCACAAGTGTACACAGTAACTGCCGAGCAGATAGCAGCTTGTGGTCACACAGTCAAAGAGACAAACATACAAGAAAGCCTACAGCCTGCAATAACCATTCTGCCGCCTCGCCATCGCCAGAGCAGCCGCCTCACCACCGCCAGAGCTGCTGCACCTCTGACCTTCTGTCTCTCCCCCACTATCCCATAGAATGTAAGTCCACAAGGACAGGGTCATCTCCCCTTTGTACCAGTCTGTCACTGTAAACTTGTTTACTGTAAATGATATTTATAACCCTGTATGTAACCCCTTTCTCATGTACAGCACCATGGAATTAATGGTGCTATATAAATAAATAATAATAATAAATAATAATAATAATAATCTCCTCACCGGAGGAGCCGGTATTCTAGTGGCTTATTTCAGCCGGGTCACTGAATACACAGAAGCGTGACCACATTGGCGCAAAACTCATGACTTGAATTGATACTAGCGCATGGCCGTGCGGTCATGAGAACCTTTTATAGCTGCAGCAAGTACAGGACCTTCCCAGAAGGACCAATGAGAGGCTGCCACAGATGTTGAGCACCTTCAGGACCTTCCTAGAGGACCAATGGGATTTGCTGCAGTACCTGAGCATGTGACCCTTGATCTCCAATGAGAGATTTTACCCTGGGCATGCTCAGAAGGAGAAAAGTGGGACTCAGTCCCAAAAACGTCTGCTCGCCGCTGCCCAGTACTGGCCACAATGGCAGAAGCTGGAAAGACAGCAGTAACCCTCTGCACAGAGTCAGACTGAACAAGATGCTGGGACCGATGCCTCCGCCGAGCAGGCTCCACTGCAGCAAGAGAAGAATGGGAGAACGCAGTGGAGATGGCTCGAGATTCCCCCTGTGCAGAGGAGGGAACTCAACCCCTAACACAGGGCAGTTTACTCCCCACTAAGGTAAACTAAATTAACATGCACCGCTTTACTTTTGGTATCATGCTTATTTAACCCCTTTACCCCCAAGGGTGGTTTGCACGTTAATGACCGGGCCAATTTTTACAATTCTGACCACTGTCCTTTATGAAGTTATAACTCTGGAACATTTCAACGGATTCTGGTTTCTCGTGACACCATGTTTTCTTGTGACATATTGTACTTCATGACACTGGTACAATTTCTTTGATATGACTTGCATTTATTTGTGAAAAAATGGAAATTTTGAGAAAATTTTGCAATTTTCCAAATCTGAATTTTCATGCCCTTAAATCACAGAGATATGTCACACAAAATACTTAATAAGTAACATTTCCCACATGTCTACTTTACATCACCACAATTTTTGAACCAAAATTTTTTTTTTGTTAGGGAGTTATAAGGGTTAAAATTTGACCAGCGATTTCTCATTTTTACCACACCATTTTTTTAGGGACCACATTACATTTGAAGTCACTTTGAGGGGTCTATATGACAGCAAATACTCAAAATTGACACCATTCTAAAAACTGCACCCCTCAAGGTGCTCAAAACCTCATTCAAAAAGTTTATTAACCCTTCAGGTGCTTCACAGGAATTTTTGGAATGTTTAAAAAAAAATGAACATTTAACTTTTTTTCACTAAAAATTTAATTCAGATCCAATTTGTTTTATTTTACCAAGGGTAACAGGAGAATTAGACCCCAAAAGTTGTTGTGCAATTTGTCCTGAGTACGCTGATACATGATATATGGAGGTAAACCACTGTTTGGGCGCACGGCAGAGCTCGGAAGGGAAGGAGTGCCATTTGACTTTTCAATGCAAAATTGGCTGGAATTGAGATAGGACGCCATGTCGGGTTTGGAGAGCCCCTGATGTGCCTAAACAGTGGAAACTCCCCCACAAATGACACCATTTTGGAAAGTAGACCCCCTAAGGAACTTATCTAGATGTGTGGTGAGCACTGTGAACCCCCAAGTGCTTCACAGAAGTTTATAATGTAGAGCCGTAAAAAATAGAAAATCATATTTTTCACAAAAATTATCTTTTCCCCCCAATTTTTTATTTTCCCAAGGGTAACAGGAGAAATTGGACCCCAAAAGTTGTTGTGCAATTTGTCCTGAGTATGCTGATACCCCATATGTGGGGGGAATCACCTTTTGGGTGCATGGCAGAGCTCAGAAGGGAAGGAGCGCCGTTTTGGAATGCAGACTTTGATGGAATAGTCTTCGGGCGTCACGTTGCGTTTGCAGCACTCCTGATGTAACTGAACAGTAGAAACCCCCCATAAGTGACCCCATTTTGGAACCTAGACCCCCCAAGGAACTTATCTAGATGTGTAGTGAGAACTTTGAACCCCCAAGAGCCATGAAAATAAAAAAATCCTTTTTTTTTCCCACAAAAATGATTTTTTAGAAATTGGACTGCAAAGATTGTTGTCCAATTTATCCTGAGTATGCTAATACCCCATATGTGGGGGTAAACCACTGTTTGGGTAAACATCAGAGCTCAAAAAGGAAGGAGCACCATTTTACTTTTTCAACTCAGAATTTGCTGGAATTGAGATCGGACACCATGTCGAGTTTGGAGAGCCCCTGATGTGCCTAAACAGTGGAAACCCCCCCAATTCTAACTCCAACCCTAACTCCAACAAACCCCTAACCCTAATACCAACCCTAACCATAACCACACCCCTAACCCGAACACACTCCCAACCCTAATCCCAGCCCTAACCACAACTCTAAACCCAACACACCCCTAACTCTAATCCCAACTCTAACCCCAACATACCCCAAACCCTAATCCCAACCCTAACCATAACCCTTACCACACCCTAACCCTGACACACCGCTAACCCTAATCCCAACCCTAATCCCAACCCTAACCCTAATCCTAGCCGTAAACATAATCCAAACTCTAACCCCAACAATAGCCCCAACCCTAACTTTAGCCCCAACCCTAGCCCTAACTTTAGCCCTAACCCTAACTTTAGCCCAAACCCTAACCCTAACGGGAAAATAGAAATAAATACATTTTTTTATTTTATTATTTTCCTTAACTAAGGGAGTGATAAAGGGGGTTTGATTTACTATATATAGCGGGTTTTTATGTTTGACAGCTGTCACACGCTAAAAGACGCTTTTTATTGCAAAAAATAGTTTTTGCATCACCACATTTTGAGAGCTATAAGATTTCCATATTGTGGCCCACAGAGTCATCTGAGGTCTTGTCCGAGTTGATGTTTTTATTGGTACCATTTTCAGGTGCATGACATTTTTTGATCACTTTTTATTACGATTTTTGGGAGGCAGAATGAACAAAAAAACAGCAATTCATGAATTTCTTTTGAATGGGGTGTTTATACCATTCCGTGTGTGGTAAAATTGACAAAGCAGTTTTACTCTTTGGGTCAGTACGATTACAGAGATAACTCATTTATATCATTTGTTTATGTTTTGGCGCTTTTATACAATAAAAACTATTTTATATAAAAAAACAATTGTTTTTGCATCGCTTAATTCTTAGAGCTATAACTTTTTTACTTTTTTGCTGATTACACTGTATGGCAGCTCGTTTTTTGCCGGACAAGATGACGTTTTCAGCAGTACCATGTTTATTTATATCTGTCTTTTTGATCATGTGTTATTCCACTTTTTGTTCAGCGGTGTGATGATAAAGCATTGTTTTTTGCTTCGATTTTTATTTTTTTACGGTGTTCACTGAAGGGGTTAACTAGTGGGACAGTTTATAGGTTGGATCGTTACGGCCGCGGGGATACCAAATATGTGTACTTTTATTGTTGTTTTTATTATTTACATAAAGAAAAGTCTTTATTGGAACAATGTTTATTTTTTTATTATTATTTAGGAATTTAAAAAAATATATTTTTACACAGTATATATATTTTTTACTTTTTTACATTGTCCCAGGGTGGGACATCACTGTATAAAATCAGATCGCTGATCTGACACTTTGCACAGCACTGTGTCAGAGCAGCGATCTGACAGGCAGTGAAGGAGGCTTGCCAGTGCCTGCTCTCAGCAGACACTGAGAAGCCACCTCCCTGCAGGATCTTGGATCCGGGGGCCTGCAGGGAGGAGACCGGAGGAGACCCTTGGAACAATGCCATCACATCGCTCTGAGGGTCTGTTAAATATTAATTATTAATTGAATTATTGTTAAACTCAATTCTGTACTGAGCCTTGTGGAAGGTTTCGCTGACATTACAAAAAGCTATTCCTGTATATTTAGCTCAGAGTAAAAGTTAACACCATGTGGAGAGAACACGTGCTCTATGGGACATATATAATCACTTGGGGGCTGTCACTTGGGGCCTCCTCCTGCCTTCTCCTTCACTCTCTACAGTCTTCAGACAGACAGAATGAACAGCTGGTATGTGAGTTAACAAGGATGACTACTACCACACTCCATGACAGGGACAGACGCCATTTACCATTCAGAATCTCAGGAAAGATGGGGAACAAATGGACAATCTCTTTGTAACTATTTCATCTCTTATGTTTTACTGCAATGATGCTTTTTGGTGGACAATCCAATAAACCACTACATTTTTTATGAGACATCTGGTAAAGAGTCCTGATTAAATAAATATATGAAATAAGCATATTTAACATTTGGCCAAGCCAGCCATTTCTGATTTTTTGTGCTATTTTTCGTTGATTTCCTTCTACTTGCACACCGGGGAAGAGAGAAGAGCTTCGCTAAATGTTGTGCAAGTTTTCAGGAATTCCACTACAACACTTCAAGTCACAAGGATCAGACCGGAACCTACGAGTGAGACTAACAGGTGCCAGATGGATTGACAAGTACTAGAAGTACTACAAGTGCCAGACGTACTGAAAATAGACGTGCTGATGACCAGAGCCCAGCGTTGTCCAACAAAGGAACTACAAGCTGAGATATTTCAAGGTAAGAAAAATGAATTTAATTAATTCTTATTCTAAGTCAAGTCAACTAAAATTTATATCTTTAAATGAAGAGTCTAAAAATTTAGAAGTCTTTTGGCTGAGATTTTATGCAGAATGCAAGATGGCAAATCTAAAGATAGATTCCAACCTGATGTCCAGAGAAAAAGAAAAATTGAAAAATATTTTACATTTGGTTGACGTATTTCACAAGTTTGTGTCAGAGAAATCCAAAAAAGACTGTGTAGAAAGAGTATCAAAGGAATTTGGTGATGTTCCCAAGATTGACTGTAATGTGGAGAGTGAACAAGATGTGAGACACGTGTCTCTAATGGCCACTGAAGGTGACCTTGTTTCTCATGATGTAAAAAAAGACGGAGGAAACATGGGAGGAGACATGAGAACTGACGAAGATGACGTACAAGGAACAGATGTACAAAGACCACTAAAAATAGAAGACGTCCCAGGGTATGTGCACATGCTGCGGAATGGTGTGTGGATTTTTCCGCGCTGATCTTTTTTAAATCCGCAGGAAAACTGCACTGCGGATTCACCACGGAATTACCGCGGATTTACAACGTTTTTTCCGTGGATTTTGTGCGGTTCCACCTGCGGTTTTACAGCTGCGGATTCCTATTGAGGAGCAGGTTGTAAACCGCTGCGGAATCCGCACAAAGAATTGACATGCTGCGGAATATAAACGGCTGCATTTCTGAGCGTTTTTGTCCGCAGCATGTGCACTGCGGATTTTGTTTTCCATAGGTTTATGCAGCGCCCCAGAGTCCTGGTCGTTGCAGTACTGCCGCTCCGCCACTAAGGGGAGTGATGGTACGTCTGATGGCACTAAAGGAGTTCACCTGACCAGGTATCACAGTCACACATTACACTTCACACTCCGGCCACCAGGGGGAGCAAAGAGTTCTATGTATTAGGCCACTCCTCACACTTTGGTAAAACTGGGGGCTGGATAGGAAGTTAGGAAGAAAGCTGACTGGGTTTTGCTCAGGCAACACCTAGTGAGAGAAGAGGTTGCTTGGGAAGATTCAGGGGG
Organism: Ranitomeya variabilis; assembly: GCF_051348905.1. NCBI lineage: Eukaryota > Metazoa > Chordata > Amphibia > Anura > Dendrobatidae > Ranitomeya > Ranitomeya variabilis. Next base: position 731,423,136 of record NC_135232.1, read on the forward strand.
GTCCCTGTCAGGGGTGGGATCCTGACAGAGGCCTAGCGAAAAGGACAGATCGTTAGGGAGCCGCACCTGCACTTCATTGCAGCGGTATCTTAAGAAAGGACAAGAAGCGAGGTTTATTGTGGAGAAGTGAGAAACGAGATCACAGCACAAAGGTGATAGGACCAGTAGGAGTCGTGCCCCGAGATCGGCAACATCCTACTGAGGCGCGTAGCCGGTGGCCGGAACGCCGAGGAAGTATTGGGCTCCTGTTAGCCGGAGTATTACCACAGCAGCGCGTGTTACTTCATATAAGCAGCAGAATCCAACGTAAGGCAAACTGTGTTTAATATATGCAGCTTGAACTGGAACAAAATAAGAAAGCTTTGACAGTAACTACCGATATAATCTAGTCCATGTAACACATGTCTCTCTGTGAAGGAAACAGCAGCAGACTGATGCAATCAGTGAGTGTCCTCTGACCTTTTTTTTTTTTTTAAACTTTAACAATCACAGCATAGCTGACAAATGAACACTCATAGACATTCAATGCAGACTACAACAGGAATGGAGTTGTTGCATTTAAACTTATTCCAACACCCCCACTCAACAACTGCTTATCCTGTTAGTCCCATTGCAGTTCTGAATTCTTCAAACTTGGCTCTTGACAATGGCTTTGTCAAAACATCTGCTAACATCTTGTCAGATTCACAGTAAACAAACTTTAGAACTTCACGCTCTACTAAGTCACGCAAGTGATGATGTTTAACATCAATGTGCTTTGTTCTTGCACTTATCCTTTCACTGCTGGCGAGCTTGATACATCCTTGGTTGTCCTCATAGATAACAGTTGGTTCAGCTAGTGGTTTGCCGAATTCTTCCAAAAGTTGCTTCAACCAAATTAACTCTTGACTTGCATGAGCAGCTGATGTATATTCTGCTTCTGTAGAAGACAATGCAACTGACACTTGTTTTCTACTCGACCATGAGATTGAAGTGTGTCCTAACTTGAACAAGTAACCACTTGTTGATCTTCGATCACTTGAGTCTCCAGCCCAATCTGCATCTACATATCCTCTGAGAATTAGATCTCCTGATGCAGAAATCTTTAGACTTAACTCTTGGGTTGCCTTAAGATACTGAAGAAGTCTCTTAATTGCATTCCAATCTCTTTGGCGTGGCTTGCTTACACGTCGGCAGAGAATTCCCACTGTGGCTGAGATATCTGGACGGGTTGTGGTTGCTATGTATAGAAGTGCCCCCACTGCTTGTCTGTAACTGTCATTTGTGGGTAGCAGATCTTCTTCTCCTTCCAATTTTAGGTAAGATGGATCCATTGGAGTTGATATGCCTTTGGCTTCTGACATTCCAAACTGGTTTAGAACTGTGGAGATTTTAGAATTTTGATTCAGAAGAAAACTTCCATCTTCCTCTCTCTGGATTTGGATTCCCAAATAGTATGTCACATCTCCAAGGTCCTTGGTCTCGAAATGCTTGTTCAGAATTTGACCTAGTTTTGAAATTTCTCTCTCTTCTTGATGCGCTATTATTACATCATCCACATATAGAATAACATACATCCAATCTTGTGATACACTTTTTGTATACAAACATGGATCCGCTTGAGACCTTTTAAATCCTTCGTCGATTAACACTTTGTTCATCTTAGTGTTCCATGCTCTTGCTGATTGCTTAAGGCCATAGAGAGATTTTTGCATTCTGCAAACAAGGTTCTCTTTACCCCTTTTAACATAGCCTTCTGGTTGAGTCATGTACAGCTCTTCTTCAATGTCTCCATGTAGAAAGGCTGTTTTGATGTCAAAATGTCTTACTTTCATCTGCTGAACAGCAGCTATGGATAATAAAGTTCTGAATGTAGTTTGCTTGGCAACTGGAGCAAAAGTAGCATCATAATCTTCACCATATTTTTGTGAATATCCTTTTGCGACCAATCTTGCTTTAAAACGGTGAATATTACCTTCGGAGTCATATTTGTTCTTAAAGACCCACTTACATCCAATTGCTTTCTTGCCTTGAGGTAGCTCTGTGAGCTCCCATGTTTTGAGCTTATGAAGGGATTCCATTTCTTCATCAGCAGCTTTTATCCATTTTTGCTTCTTATGAATAGGCAGTTTTTGCATTTCCTGCCATGACTGTGGCTCTTCTTCTGGAATTGATCTGACCATATAAGAAAGGCGTTTAGCTGGAATTCCTTTATTTGATCTTTCTGATCTTCTGATCTCCTGAGGTTGGCTTGGTTCTTCTGTTTCTTTTTCAGTACTTTCAGAGCATATCCAGACTTCAGTATTTTCTTTGAGATTCTCTTCAATGTCTGGAATCACTGACTGAAATTCTTGTTCCTTAGGTTGAATTATTTGCGTAACCTCATGAAATTTGAGCGATACTGAGTTTTCATCAATCACTACATCTCTGCTGATTGTTACTGTGTTGGTCTGTGGATGCAGGATTCTGTATCCTTTCTGAGTTTCACTGTACCCCACAAGAACTCCTTCCTTTGCATGAGATTCCCACTTAGAACGTTTTTCTTTGGGAACATGCACAAAAGTTTTGCTTCCGAATATCCTGAGATGCTTCAGGTTGGGCTTCTCACAGTTCCATAGCTCATATGGAGTTTTACTTGTAGCTTTACTTGGCAGTCGATTTTGAAGATAGGTAGCAGTCATGATGGCTTCTCCCCAATATGTTGTAGGTAGGTTTCCATCAAATAGCATACTTCTTCCACTTTCACAAAGAGTTCGGTTCTTTCTCTCTGCTGTGCCATTCTGCTCTGGGTTGTATGGAACGGTTGTCTGGAACACGATTCCATTCTTTTTCAGGATGGTTTGCACTTTACCACTTGTATATTCAGTTCCATTATCTGCTCGCAGTACCTTTGGTATTCTTCCAAATTTGTTAAGAACTGCAGCAAGATATTCTTCAAGTTTCTGTGGAACTTCATCTTTACTTTGAAGTAGGTAAGTAACAGTATATCTGGAATAATCATCAATGAATGTGAGAAAATATCTCTTCTTGCTGGGAGTAAGAACACTCATTGGACCACACACATCTGTATGTATCAAATCCAGTATCTGTGCAGATTTAGTAGTGCTTACTTTAGGAATCGATTTTCTGGACATTTTCCCTTTTAAGCAACTTGTGCACTTCATTGTTTGATTACACTGGTTGATTGCAATACCATTTGCAAGTTGAGCTAGTTTCTTTACTGCTTCTGGATCTCTGTGGCCTAGGCGTCTGTGCCACACATGAATACAGTCCTTATGAAAATCTTGTCTAGCACTGTAAACAGTTTCATTGCATTTCAGCTGATAAAGTTCATCTTTGATTTTTCCTTCGGCAAGGGTATGACCCTTCTTTGAAATGATGCATCTGTCATCCTTAAATGTAACTATATTTCCTTGTTGTGCAAGCTTCTTTACAGATAAAAGGTTACTTTCAAGTTTGGGAACATACAGCACGTCTTTAACTGGGATTTTTCTGAGTTGTGCTGAGGATTGAACTTGACAATGGAAATAACCATCTCCTATTCCTTCTGATGTCATATAGTGACCATTAGCTAAAATTACCTTTTCAGACTTGCTTTCATCTAGATTAATGAAGAAATCCTTATCACGTGTCATGTGAGCAGTCGCTCCAGAGTCAATACACCAAACATGGTTTGCATATGGGCTTGTGCTGACCCCAAATGCAGTCGCAATACATGCATCTTCCTTCTTTACAGCTGTTTTAACCTTTTGATGACTGTCCAGCTTTTTAAACTGATTCATTCTTGCTTTCCACACTCTGCAGTCTGCTTTAAGGTGACCAGGCTTTTTACAGACAAAACATTCACGAGTTTCCTTTAAATGACTCTGAGCTTTAGAAAAGTACTGTGTCTTTAATGCTGTTTCTGCTTTGCATATATTATTGCTAATAGTCTCTGACTTTCTCTTGTATTCATCTGCAAGTTTCCCTTTCACATATTCTAGTGTGAGTTCATCATCTGGTCTGGCATCTAATGCAGTCACAAGCGTGTCATAACTTTCTGGAAGACCACTTAATAGTAATGCAGCAACATGAAAATCTTTAATTTCTTCACCAATACCCCTTAGGCGCTCCACAATCTCTAGGGTGTTTCTGATATAGTCCTGCATATGCTGGCCATCACTTAATTTAGACTGATACAGCTTTCTCATAAGATATAGCTTATTGCTGAGATTTGACCTTTCATGCACTTTCTGTAATTCTTCCCACATTTTCTTTGCAGTATCACATTTGCATACATGTACAATCTGGTTATCATCTATGCTGAGGGAAATAGTGCTTTGTGCTTTCTGATCAGTCTCTAGCCAATCACCCGGTACTGGGTCAGGCACAGGCTGTTCAATACATTTCCATGTACCCTCTCTTATAAGTAACATCTTTACCTTGAATTTCCAGGAGCTGTAATTGTGATTTGTGAGACTTGGCACTGTGTACTTCACTGCATTCCTTTCTGTAGACATTCTTGTCTCTTGTACCTCTTTTTTTTTGTTTGTTACTGGCCCTTTAAGCTGCGCTGTCCGGTGCTCTGTACACTGCGGTACCTTTGCGTTCCGGTGTCCTTGTATTCCGGGGGTTCCTCTGTGCTGTCTGCGCTTGGCTCGCTGCTTATTCCGGTGACTGGGCTTTTTACCATTTACTTTCCGGTGGCTGGGCCCATAACCTGTTAGCCGGAGTATTACCACAGCAGCGCGTGTTACTTCATATAAGCAGCAGAATCCAACGTAAGGCAAACTGTGTTTAATATATGCAGCTTGAACTGGAACAAAATAAGAAAGCTTTGACAGTAACTACCGATATAATCTAGTCCATGTAACACATGTCTCTCTGTGAAGGAAACAGCAGCAGACTGATGCAATCAGTGAGTGTCCTCTGACCTTTTTTTTTTTTTTAAACTTTAACAATCACAGCATAGCTGACAAATGAACACTCATAGACATTCAATGCAGACTACAACAGGAATGGAGTTGTTGCATTTAAACTTATTCCAACAGCTCCACGCATTACTTCAAACCAACGGCAGGGCAGTTAATTATAGGTTGGCTGCCTCACCTAAATCACCTAATGAAGACAACAGAGGCAATTGTGGGAGAGGGGCGTCTCTAGGGTCCCAGAATAACTCCAGGCCTACCCCGTCATACGGGTGCGTCCTATCCATATCATCTGGGGGACGGAGAGAAAGAACAGAAACATACACGACAGTTGTGAGGACTATCCCGTGGTGCTCAGCAGGGAAGTACTACAACACCCAGGCGCTAGTAGGTAGGCACTGATTTCCACCTGCAAAGGGAACTCTGGATGTGCCTTCGGACCGGCCGGTCTCAGCCAGCCCAGTTAACAGTGCTCTGGATTGCGGATGCCGAAGCCTTCAGTAAAGAGGTAAAGAGACTGCAACACTGTGTCCTTGTTATTTACTGCGACCTACACCACCACCTACACCTTTTATTGGGCACCCCTTAGCAGGACCATGGACCGGGTCGGGCCACCGTGACATCCTCAGAACCGATAGACCCGGTACCGAGTACCCCGCCATCCTGCGTCTGGGGGCCGCTCCAACTTGGTGTCTCGAACAGGATCTACTTAAGCCTGAAGAATCAGGTCATGTGTGCCTTGGAACTGTGACTGGATTGTGCTTGAAACATGATTTATTGCAAAGACTGCGTAATTGCTATTTGCCGCCAAAAATTCCCGCCAAAACCGCCGCCATTACAGCGCTACGAGGAGCGCAGGAGAAGAAGAAGGGCGTGGAGTGGGTGTACACAAGCTGGAGAGCGCGAAAGACAATGGCCACCCAGTCTAAATATTTCTGTATCATGAGGACGTGTCCGTCAGCAGCTGAGACCCGCCTCCTGATCTTCTATGGCGGGCGGAGATCGAAGAAACGAAACTATGACTCAGATGAGGTGGGACTGGAGACCAGAGAAGGCTTACAAAAAAGAATGGCCCCGCACAGACCCCCGTCGCCAGAGGATTATTCTGCCATGCCTCCGTTGGAGGATCTGGATCCCTGGGAGCTGCCGATGGGACATCCACTTCCTGAACTGTCACCAGTCCGTACGCCTTCCTCAGGAGAGTGGAGTGGCGCCGGAGGAGTTACCTCGAGCGCAGGTACTCGGTGCCGCAACTCCCAGGGAGGTCACCCCACCTCCGCACCTGACCCAGCTACCGCCGCAACCGCTGGCGCCCCAGCGTCCCCGCCGCCTGACCCCAAATTACCGGGGGGGCATGATATCAGGCCCTCCCCTTGGGGAGAGTGCCGGAACCACCTGATCGCGGATTTCCAGCGGGAAGTGGAGCGGGAAACGCAGGGCGAGCTGCTGGATGGTTCCCTGCCGAAATGGGGCGTTGTGATTGTCTACCAGTCCCAGGAAGGGAAAGGTTTCGTTCAGGAAATTGGAACGACACTGAGAGTCCGCATCACCCGGGACGAGGTGGAGCCCTGCCTGTGTAGAGATGGTGCAAAGTCCCTCTTGAAGCCTGGAGACATGGTGACTTATCGCCGATATCTCACGGGAAGAAGTTTGGTGGGCCCGAGATATGCAGCGATCTACCGCCGTCTTGGCGGTATCCAGAACTGAGGGGGAGGAGCTTGCCGCTGAAGCGGCTGCGGCAGCCTCTGTCGCTGCTGGCGTTATCTACCGGCCCACGCAGACACTCATCGCAGCGCACGACCTGGTCGTGCAGAAAACCCAAACTCATGGAGTGCACCTGGCACCGGGAGTGGACTTGGAGTCAGGCCTTCCTAAGCCGCAGAGGGCTACCTGTCAGGTAAGGCCCTGGTGGAGGCCACCTCCTGACTAACCGGAGTACGCCACGGCGCAACGAAAATGTAAATAGTTCATTTAACTGTTTGTCTTTCTGCTGTTTTGCTGCTTTAAACCCGACCAGGGTTAGTTCTTGAAGGGATCCCTTCGTTTACCCGGGATCCCTATTGTTTTTGCTTTTGTTCATCATTGTTTACAAGGACTGCCGAATCATGGACGGTGAATGGTTCACAAACTGTGTTGTAAATAGTTTGCACCTTCTTAAATGTGCCCCCTACTGGTTTTACAAAAAGGAGAACTTTTTGAAGAGACTGTTCTTGAACACAGCGCAGAAGTTCTTGCCTTAAACGGACTTGCAGATAGAGAGTCTGCACTACCTCAAAGAGACTTGGTCCCCTCTTAAAGGGAATGTTCATGTGTTGCACTTAAGTATAATGTTACTTTGAGAATGTTGAATAGTAATGAATAGTGTGTAGTTATTTAAGAAATAATAGGAAATGTTCGATGATGTTACTAGAGGTTGAGGACAGGAAAGTGAACCCGTAGGGGTTAGTGAGTCCTCCTGGAAACCATAGAGAGATGGTTGATTGATCTTGTACTGTGAATAAAAATTGAGCTTATAGAAGAAAAGAGGCAGTAGGCCCGGACGAGTAGCCAGGCGGTCCTGCATGTTCAAAATCAGAGAGTAAAGAAAAGTGTTGCATTTAGAAAAGAGAAATAAAGACAAAGTTAATTTATATTTTAGAGTTTTATACTAAGCCTTTAGTCGGTTTAACTTATACGCCCTTAAAGGAAAAGTTAAATTATTGTTCAAAATTTGCACTTAGTAGATAGAATACCCGGCTGAGTAATGATGGTTATTTATAGTCGAATTAGTCATGAGTGTTATTTAAAATCTTAAGCACTAAGTAAATATGTTTTTGTTTGTAACGTTCAAGTGCCCTCACCTCCCATAAAGGGAAGCATTGTTAAATTTACTTGTTCATTGCATTTCAAAATTTTGTATGCCTTTTGCTAACATGTATTGTTGTTCTTCTTTCCCAGTCCGGGAGTACTGGATTTAACCGGGGGGAGTGCAGAGCCCCAGAGTCCTGGTCGTTGCAGCACTGCCGCTCCGCCACTAAGGGGAGTGATGGTACGTCTGATGGCACTAAAGGAGTTCACCTGACCAGGTATCACAGTCACACATTACACTTCACACTCTGGCCACCAGGGGGAGCAAAGGGTTCTATGTATTGGGACACTCCTCACACTTTGGTAAAACTGGGGGCTGGATAGGAAGTTAGGAAGAAAGCTGACTGGGTTTTGCCCAGGCAACACCTAGTGAGAGAAGAGGTTGCTTGGGAAGATTCAGGGGGATCCCTGTCAGGGGTGGGATCCTGACAGAGGCCTAGGGAAAAGGACAGATCGTTATGGAGCCGCGCCTGCACTTCATTGCGGCGGTATCTTAAGAAAGGACAAGAAGCGAGGTTTATTGTGGAGAAGTGAGAAACGAGATCACAGCACAAAGGCGATAGAACCAGTAGGAGTCATGCCCCGAGATCGGCAACATCCTACTGAGGCGCGTAGCCGGTGGCCAGAACGCCGAGGAAGAATTGGGCTCCACGCATTACTTCAAACCAACGGCAGGGCAGTTAATTATAGGTTGGCTGCCTCACCTAAATCACCTAATGAAGACAACAGAGGCAATTGTGGGAGAGGGGCGTCTCTAGGGTCCCAGAATAACTCCAGGCCTACCCCGTCATACGGGTGCGTCCTATCCATATCATCTGGGGGACGGAGAGAAAGAACAGAAACATACACGACAGTTGTGAGGACTATCCCGTGGTGCTCAGCAGGGAAGTACTACAACACCCAGGCGCTAGTAGGTAGGCTACTGATTTCCACCTGCAAAGGGAACTCTGGATGTGCCTTCGGACCGGCCGGTCTCAGCCAGCCCTGTTAGCAGTGCTCTGGATTGCGGATGCTGAAGCCTTCAGTAAAGAGGTAAAGAGACTGCAACCCTGTGTCCTCGTTATTTGCTGCGACCTACACCCCCACCTACACCTTTTATTGGGCGCCCCTTAGCAGGACCACGGACCGGGTCGGGTCACCGTGACATCCTCAGAACCGATAGACCCGGTACCGAGTACCCCGCCGTCCTGCGTCTGGAGGCCGCTCCATTTACATGGTACTGTAAACTCATGGAAAACTGCTGCAGATCTGCAGCGTCAAATCCACTGCGAATCCGCAGCAAAATCCGCAGCATGTGCACATAGCCTCAGAGGCCCAACTCCTCCAAACTAAAGTTAGGAAAAACGTGTTAAAATTATGAAAAATCATTCCTTGATATGATAGCAAAATCCATGTGTGCAGAAATTCAGATATTCGAAAGTTTTGCTGGTAAATTTGATTTGACTAATGAGGAGAAAAATCAGTTGTTTAAAATGTGGCTTCCTGTAACTTTTTCCAGAAGGTTATCTTTAAAAATACAGAATGATGAGTTATATGGAGATCTAACTGATATAGAAAGATTAAAAATTCTGATTAAAAATTCTGATATTCTGTGGATTAAAAGAAAATTATCCAGATATTGATATTCTATTATTCTTCTAAAATTAAGGATTGGCCAGAAAGAATGTACTTTTACATTCATGTCCATATTTGAAAGGTTGTACAAAACACTCATTAAAAATGTCAATACACAATCAATGATAAAATGTTTTGTAAACAAATTTGGATTCCTAAATTCTGTATCTTGTGTTATTGCGTCACAAAAAGATTCTATATTTGAATGTGCGCAATCCCTTGATTTTTCTAGAAAACATGAGAATCTTGAAAGGAAAATAAATCATACTAAGTTTTTGAAAACAAACAGAATAAAATCTTATCAGAAGCTAAAATTAAAATCTCCAAAACTGAGTTATCCCCAAAATCAAATCTATGAATTAGGAAGAAAATTACCGTATATACTCGAGTATAAGCCGACCCGAGTATAAGCCAACCCCCCTAATTTTGCCACAAAAAACTGGGAAAACTTATTGACTCGAGTATAAGCCTAGGGTGGAAAATGCAGCAGCTACCGGTGAATTTCAAAAATAAAAATAGATGCTCCATACCGTTCATTATGGCCCCATAGCTGTGCCATATAGTGCTCTGCACCATTCATTATTGCCCCATAGCTGTACCATAGAAAGCTGTGCCATATAGTGCTCTGCACCGTTCATTATTGCCCCATAGCTGTGCCATATAGTGCTCTGCACCGTTCATAATTGCCCCATAGATGTGCCATATAGTGCTCTGCACCGTTCATTATTGCCCCATAGCTGTGCCATATAGTGCTCTGCACCGTTCATTATTGCCCCATAGCTGTGCCATATAGTGCTCTGCACCGTTTATTATTGCCCCATAGCTGTGCCATATAGTGCTCTGCACCGTTCATTATTGCCCCATAGCTGTGCCATATAGTGCTCTGCACCGTTCATAATTGCCCCATAGCTGTGCCATATAGTGCTCTGCGCCGTTCATTATTTCCCCATAGCTGTGCCATATAGTGCTCTGCGCCATTCATTATTTCTCCATAGATGTGCCATATAGTGCTCTGCACCGTTCATTATTGCCCCCATAGCTGTGCCATATAGTGCTCTGCACCGTTTATTATTGCCCTATAGCTGTGCCATATAGTGCTCTGCACCGCTCCTTATTGCCCCATAGCTGTGCCATATAGTGCTCTGCACCGCTCCTTATTGCCCCATAGCTGTGCCATATAGTGCTCTGCACCGTTTATTATTGCCCCATAGCTGTGCCATATAGTGCTCTGCACCGTTCATTATTGCCCCATAGCTGTGCCATATAGTGCTCTGCACCGTTCATTATTGCCCCATAGCTGTGCCATATAGTGCTCTGCACCGTTTATTATTGCCCCATAGCTGTGCCATATAGTGCTCTGCACCGTTCCTTATTGCCCCATAGCTGTGCCATATAGTACTCTGCACCGTTCATTATTGCCCCATAGCTGTGCCATATAGTGCTCTGCACCGTTCATTATTGCCCCATAGCTGTGCCATATAGTGCTCTGCACCGTTCATTATTGCCCCATAGCTGTGCCATATAGTGCTCTGCACCGTTCATTATTGCCCCATAGCTGTGCCATATAGTGCTCTGCACCGTTCATTATTGCCCCATAGCTGTGCCATATAGTGCTCTGCACCGTTCATTATTGCCCCATAGCTGTGCCATATAGTGCTCTGCACCGTTCCTTATTGCCCCATAGCTGTGCCATATAGTGCTCTGCACCGTTCATTATTGCCCCATAGCTGTGCCATATAGTGCTCTGCACCGTTCATTATTGCCCTATAGCTGTGCCATATAGTGCTCTGCACCGTTCATTATTGCCCCATAGCTGTGCCATATAGTGCTCTGCACCGTTCATTATTGCCCGATAGCTGTACCATATAGTGCTCTGCACCGTTCATTATTGCCCCATAGATGTGCCATAGAAAGCTGTGCTGCTGCTGCTGCAATAAAAATAATAAAACACATACTCACCTCTCTTGCTTGCAGCTCCTCAGCGTCCCGTCCCGGCGTCTCTCCGCACTGACTGATCAGGCAGAGGGCGGCGCGCACACTATATGCGTCATCGCGCCCTCTGACCTGAACAGTCAGAGCGGAGAGACGCTGGGAAGACAGAGCGGCGCCCGGCGTGTGGAACGTGGACAGGTAAATATGACATACTTACCTGCTCCCAGCGTCCCGCTCCTTCCCCCGGACAGCTGTTCTTCGGTGCCGCAGCCTCTTCCTCTGTCAGCGGTCACCGTTACCGCTGATTAGAGAAATGAATAGGCGGCTCCGCCCCTATGGGAGTGGAGTCCATATTCATTTCTCTAATGAGCGGTCCCACGTGACCGCTGAACAGGGGAAGAGCTGCGGCACCCGGAGACCGTGGGACGGGCAGGGGTAGCGCCAGGAGCCCCGGAAGCAGGTAAGTATGCCTCAGCGCCCTCTCCCCCTCACCCGCCGACCGTGACTCGAGTATAAGCCGAGAGGGGCACTTTCAGCCCAAAAATTTGGGCTGAAAATCTCGGCTTATACTCGAGTATATACGGTACCTATTTGTTATAAGCATTACCAAAAGATCCAAGGGTCCACTAAAGAAATTGCACTGAAAGAGTTAAAAACTGAAGGTTCAGAACTCTCTGTAAAATGACAAATGGCGGAAATTGACAGACAGAAACAGGTGTCTTCACAGAGCCACATTATGGGAGGTAAGCTGAAGACTCCACTATCGAAGCTCTTCAAAGAATCCGTAAATTTAAAAATGGCAATTTTAAATAGAGCTTTTCAGGACTTATCGACAGAGAGATAAGATTTGATTTAGGAATTGGCTAAAAATGTAATTATATGTTATGTAAAAGTGTTATACAATGTATTATTTAGTAATTTGTAACTATTTTAAACAGTATAATTCTGTAGTTCTATAATTTTGGTAGATATACTGTATGTATAGTGAAATAATTAAAATTTATTCCAGTAATAATACATAAAATAACATTAAAAACATAAATTAAATATATACATATGTATAAGATATTTAATTTAACCTTTATCTTTTATTTTTCTTTAGAATTTTCATTTGAAAGCAGAATTTGAACAAAAATCCTCTTACATTGATTTATCTCTTTATTTACACAGGAAGTTGTAATAACTGCATGCTTTTATATATTTAACACTTAAAAGAAATAATATATGCTAAATTAGTTTTGTGTACTGTTAACATTTTTTGTAACATAATGCAAATTTCTTTCTTTGCATGGTAATAAATATATCTTTACTGCATGAAATGACAGTCACAGCAAGTAACATCTGAACTGTGGGGCAGCACGGTGGCGCAGCAGCCTTGTAGCGCTGGAGTCCTGGGTTCAAGCCCCACTAAGGACAACATCTGCAAAGAGTTTGTATGTTCTCTCCGTGTATGCGTGGGTTTCCTCCGGGTACTCCGGTTTCCTCCCACATTCCAAAGACATACTGATAGGGAATTTAGATTGTGAGCTCCAACGGGGACAGCAACGATAATGTGTGCAAACTGTAAAGCGCTGCGGAATATGTTAGCACTATATAAAGATTATTAACTGTGGGCTAATAATAAGGATACCATACACCTCTTTTTCAGTTTAAAGCACTTGTAACTTTAGTAAGAAGAACTTTTGAGAAGCCCTTAGCCTTTGCAAGTCAAAGGAATTCATTAGGCCTAAGTTTCAGGGTTCAGCTACAATTGCAAACCCTTGAACCAAGTATAGCTGTATAACTAATGCCCAAGTTTCTTATGAGTTCTTCTATCTAGTATGGTTTACAAAGTGTTAGGTAATGTGTGTTTGGTGAATATTCAAAGGAATATTAAGATATTCAATTTAATAGGATACAATGCGTGTGACTGGGTGTACGGCAGAGCAAGAAGGGACAACAGGCCAAGGGATGATGCAACAGATTTATTGTCAAGAACGCTGGAACAGCACATGCAGGTAGATCTACAGAGTCCACAATTAGTCCAACGGAACAGGTTTGGGGGCACCTCCCGATAATCCTTGTGCCGGCTCACAAAGCAATAGTTCACAATTAGTCCAACGGAACAGATTCGGGGGCACCTCCCGATAATCCTTGTGCCAGCTAACAAAGCAATAGTCCACACGAGTCCAAGGGATCCCAAAACAATCTCATGAACGACGAGATATCTCCTCAGCTCAAGTCTCGCCCCGTTCGCTTCCTCCACACTCACAGATGGACGTGGGGTCTTGCCTCGGCTAAGAATCCCCACTCCTTCACCTTCAAGGGTCAACTCACATCTGATCTCAAAAATAAGAATGGATTGTCTGAGCTCCTGGGATCCACCCATGAAGGGGGTAGGGGTCACACCTTCTATTCAATGGTTGGGTCCACCAGAAGATTCTAGATTGGTCTGCTCCACTTAAGGTACCATTACACTAAACGACTTACCAACGATCACGACCAGCGATACGACCTGGCCGTGATCGTTCGTAAGTCGTTGTATGCTCGCTGGGGAGCTGTCACACAGACAGCTCTCTCCAGCGACCAACAATCAGGGGAACGACTTCGGCATCGTTGAAACTGTCTTCAACAATGCCGAAGTCCCCCTGCAGCACCCGGGTAACCAGGGTAAACATCGGGTTACTAAGTGCAGGGCCGCGCTTAGTAACCCGATATTTACCCTGGTTACCATTGTAAAAGTTAAAAAAAAAACACTACATACTCACATTCTGATGTCTGTCACGTCCCCCGCCGGCATCCACCGGCGTGCACTGAATGTGTCAGCGCCGGCAGTAACAGCGGTGACGTCACCGCTGTGCTCTGCTTTACGGCCGGCGCTGACACATTCAGTGCAGGGAAGCTCTCGGCAGCAGCGCGTGCATATTAGCAGCGCTCCTGCCGAAAGCAGTTTTAACCCTGTGGACGCCGGGGGACGTGACAGACATCAGAATGTGAGTATGTACTGTTTTTTTTTTTACTTTTACAATGGTAACCAGGGTAAATATCGGGTTACTAAGCGCGGCCCTGCGCTTAGTAACCCGATATTTACCCTGGTTACAAGTGAACACATCGCTGGATCGGCGTTACACACGCCGATCCAGCGATGACAGCGGGTGATCAGCGACCAAAAAAAGGTCCTGATCATTCCCATCGACCAACGATCTCCCAGCAGGGGCCTGATCGTTGGTCGCTGTCACACATAACGAGATCGTTAGCGGGATCGTTGGCTACGTCACCAAAAGCGTGACGTTGCAACAATATCGTTAACGATATCGTTATGTGTGACTCAGCCTTTAAGGTACCGTCACACTAGGCGATATCGCCAGCGATCCGTGACGTTGCAGCGTCCTGCATAGCGATATCGCTATGTTTGGCACGCAGCAGCGATCTGGATCCTGCTGGGATATCGCTGGTTGCAGGGAGAGTGGACGAACTTTCTTTCGTCGCAACTCTCCCGCTGACACTGCTGGATCGCCGTGTGTGACGCCGATCCAGCGATGTCTTCACTGGTATCCATGGTAAACATCGGGTTACTAAGCGCAGGGCCGCGCTTAGTAACCCGATATTTACCATGGATACCATGGTAAAAGTTAAAAAAAAACACTACATACTCACCGTCTGTTGTCCGTCACGTCCCCTGGAGCTTGCCGTACTGACTGTCTCAGCGCCGTCCGGCCGTAAAGCAGAGCCCAGCGGTGAACCTGCAGTAACAGCGGTTCACCGCTGGGCACCGCTGTTACGGCCGGCCGGCGCTGAGACACAGTCAGTGCGGCAAGCGCCGAGGGACATGAAGGACGACAGAAGGTGCGTATGTAGTGGTTTTTTTTTTTTTTTACATGGGGACTTCGGCATCGCTGAAGACAGTTTCAGCGATGCCGAAGTCGCTTGGTCGCTGGAGAGAGCTGTCTGTGTGACAGCTCCCCAGCGACCACACAGCAACTTACCAGCGATCACGTCGCTGGTCGCGATCGCTGGTAAGTTGCTTAGTGTAACGGTACCTTTAGGGTACTGTCACACAGTACCATTTTGATCGCTACGACGGTACGATTCGTGACGTTCTAGCGATATCGTTACGATATCGCAGTGTCTGACACGCAGCAGCGATCAGGGATCCTGCTGAGAATCGTATGTCGTAGCAGATCGTATGGAACTTTCTTTCGTCGCTTGATCACCCGCTGACATCGCTGGATCGTTGTGTGTGACAGCGATCCAGCGATGTGTTCGCTTGTAACCAGGGTAAACATCGGGTAACTAAGCGCAGGGCCGCGCTTAGTAACCTGATGTTTACCGTGGTTACCAGCGTAAACGTAAAAAAAACAAACAGTACATACTCACATTCCGGTGTCTGTCCTCCGGCGTCTCAGCTTCTCTGCAGTGTGAGCACCGGCCAGCCAGAAAGCGAGCACAGCGGTGACGTCTGACGTCACCGCTGTGCTTTCCGGCTATGGCGCTTACACAGTGGAGAGAAGCAGAACGCCGGGGACAGACACCGGAATGTAAGTATGTACTGTTTGTTTTTTTTACGTTTACGCTGGTAACCACGGTAAACATCGGGTTACTAAGCGCGGCCCTGCGCTTAGTTACCCGATGTTTACCCTGGTTACCGGGGACTTCGGCATCGCTCCAGCGCCGTGATTGCAACGTGTGACCGCAGTCTACGACGCTGGAGCGATAATCATACGATCGCTGCGACGTCACGGATCGTGCCGTCGTAGCGATTAAAATGGTACTGTGTGACAGTACCCTTAGGGCCCCTTCACACTGGTCGATTCTGCTACGATTACGACGCATTTGCGTCATATTCGACATCGCAGTACGAGCTCGTAGCCAGCAGTCACACTCTACGATGTTAACGCTTTTTCTGACGTAGTTGCGATGTGAACGTCACGCGTCGCAATCGTACGCTACCCTTCACACCGCCATAGTCCTACGACTCCGAGCGTGACGTATTACCAGCATGGGCGTGCTAAAACGTCACGCCCAATCAGGAGACAGGTATGCGGAAGCCCAACCCACGTAGTCGCATTACGAGCTCGTATGACCGCCGTCACATACTACGATTTCGACCGCCACAGCGAGACATTTACGACGAAAGAAAGTTCTGCTCTTTCTTTCACATCGTACGATGCTGGGCTGCGTCGCAGATCGTAACGCCATGTCACACTTTGCAACCTCGGAACGAGGACGGATAAACGTCACAAATCGAACGCTCGTTCAGACTTTGATTGCACAGTGTGAAGGGGCCCTTAGTCTATCCAAGTCTGTGCATTTGACTAGCCACCTGCTGTGAGGAAGAATGGCTATTCCTTCACTAGTGATGTTGACAAAGCTTAATTACATTATAGCTCAGGGCTGCAAGTATTGAGGGAAGGAGACAGGTTAAGTTACATACATCCCATGACATTGCAAAGTGTACAGTAAATACAACCAAAGAGAAGTCGCACCACATCATGACATATTATACAAAATACAGGACAGAGAAAAAAAAATACATATCATGACAATGCACGTTGATAATTAGGATACAATAATTTGAGTTAATATACATGTATTCATATTTTTTGTATGAGGACTTTGTGGTGTGAACATATATATGTGTGTCACAGTCTGAGTGACAGATGACAGATAAGCATATGAGCAGCTACTAAGAGTGAATTTAACGTAAGAGTAACGTGGAATGTGATATGTTTGATGTATGAGATGCCTCATGATTCATGGTATGCTAAAAAAAAAAAAGCAAAAACCTTGTGTTTATGGAAAATAATGCGATTCAGTTAAATTATTAAAATATTAAGATATAATGAAATAATATTGACTTAACATATATTTCTAAATTTCTTTACTAATTATTATTTCTTGATGAAGTTAATAGTGGATAAGTGCAATCACACATCAATATGGTTTATCAAGAAAATCTACGTTCAGAATATTTTTTTTTTCCAAATGATAATTTTATGGTATTCAGTGTTTTTTTAATGGTTACATAGATGGGTATACATCTTCAGACAAATATTTGACACAAGCTGATATGACAGTGTTTTTGATCTTGATCACATCATCACATTTGATCAATACTTCTTCACACATTTTAATAAAGAAGAAATATTAATAAAGTACTATTGGGTATAATAAGAGGAAGTATTATAAAAAAATCATTTTTACTCTAATGAAGGGTATTATATGCAAAGTTGCATAATTTCAGTATTTTGGTACTACAAGGTTATGACAAATGAAAACATCCAAATAATGGAAATGTTAAGGGTATGTGTTACTGAGAACATAATTACTCTGCATTTGTCATCAACATATAAGGCCTTATTTTTATTCTAATTTTTATTTTTATTCTTCATTTTTATTTTTATCTCAAGAAGAAAAACATCCATATTTAATAAAGTAATGTCTAGTACAAGAATATTGCTTCATTAAATATAGTGATCATATGGTTTCATTATAAGAAAAATGTTTCAATTTTGAGTTAAATACAACAATTCTTTGACTCATTCATTCATATATAGTCTTATTTTGGTTCATGGCTATACATTCTTACATATCATTGGTCTAATAAATATAGTTTATTAATAAACTTGTAGTAATCAAGATGGAAATACTTGTTACAAAAAAAAGCACTCTGACATCTATGGGTTAAAATAAAATTACACCTATGACATAAAAATGTTCTATCACATGGAGAATATGGTTAATAATGTATTATCATTTATTATTATTTTATTTTTCCAAATATGAATTCCATATAATATTCTGATAATAATGATATGGATATTACTGATTGCTATGGTACGCTGTGATATTATAGGTTAGGCAAATTACCAGATTTGATATAGAATAGGGAATAAAGACTTCAATCAAGATACTGGAGTTATATTAATAAAGACTTTTCATATTCCTAAGTTCAAATGAATCTTAAAAGTTTCAAGAAGAAAAAGCCGCTATCCAGAAGTTCCACAAGGTAACAATGCTATGATTTCTGAGTAATAATAGACTGTGTTAATTACAATTTATGTCATCACTGACAACCACGACTGCAGCATCCATCACTGACAACTACAATTAGAGTATCCATCACTGACAACCACAATTGGAGAGGACGATGATCCTATGATGCTAAAATGAACTGTTATTACGTTTTTATCACGTTCCAGTGGTTTCCTATCACCTATAAAGCTTCAAAGAAAAGCTGGTGGAAGCTATAACCCTGACATGTGTCCTGTGCACTAAGAACTGGTTATGGTGCTATGTTTAGCAAGGAAGAGTCAATTTAACCCTTGCTTTGTTGACCAAAGACGTCACACCTGTTCCAAGACCAGTGCGGATGACATGGAGGATTCCAGAAATATCCAAGGCGAGCCAATGTAAGTCCAAGTCTCTAAAGGTGACACTGCACAGATATTAAAGCTACATTTCATTTATGGACTTCGTTTTCTTATCAACATTTGAATTTATGGACTTTGACACATGACACACGGCCTCTACAATATCAGCAGACGCTCCTGGGACTAAGTCCTGCTTTTCCGCTACTGAGCATGCCCAAGGGACAACCTCTCATTGGAGGTCGGGGGTCACATGCTCAGGTCCTGAAGCAGTTCCTATTGGACCACTAGGAAGGTCCTGGAGAGCTTTCTCTATAAAAGGTTCTTATGGCCGCACGGCCATGCGCTAGTATCAACTTATGTTTATGAGCGTATGAGCTTAGCTACTTGGTGGTCTGTGTCAGCATGTGCTCAGGGTCGGCTGTATAGCCACTATAATTCCGGCACCTCCGGAGAGGAGTTTGTGTGTGTGAATTTAGGGCTGGCATATAGCCACTAGAATTCCGGCACCTCCGGAGAGGAGTTGTTTGTGTGCTGTTGCTGACTGAATGACCACTGTATGCTACCTGCTCCATTAGTGAGCTGTGATCCTCTGTGAGGTTAACAGAGCACAGCGTTACCTTTAATCCCGGCGACTCTGTGAAGCAAAAGGATTCGCTCCTATACAGACCAGGTGACGGAACCCATGTCTATTCAGGCATAGTACCGCCATATAGTGCCGCCATCTACTAGCAGCAGGTTCCACTCCTGCACGGTGGATCCCGGGCTGCGAACGCACCTATACTATCTCCATATTTACTCAGTGCGTTCCGCTAGCCCTAACAAGTAAGGTGTTATAACTAACCACAGTTAGTCACTATGCCCGGACAACACAGGGCTTTTCAGCTAGTTGGAAATAAGACTAAACACAGTTTTCCATTTTATTTAAAAATAACAAACACAGTTATAATCACCTAACACCTAATTCCACCAAAGCCCTCGTTCTCCTGTAATAAAACTAAAATGAAAAAACAACAATATACCATATCTGTCTGTCATTCTGTATGACGCCGTAATCCATGACTGGGGATTAATAGTTTTCAACCTGTGCCAAGATGCGACCATCCAGGCTGAGAACCACTGGTGAATGAGCTGCTTGGGTGAAGTCATCAAGGCTACCTCCAGTCACTGATGCTGCGTTCCCAGCAGGGCTGAACTGCCATGACCTCAGCACCATGGGAAAAAGTCAGTGATGAGATCACCGCAATTCAAGCTCAGTGACTTCACCGCAGATCATGGTGAGAAATTCTCACGGTGATCAGCTGTGAAGCTACTGTGCTTGAACTGCGGTGAACTCAGTGACTTTTTCCCACGAGCTAGCGGGGATCCCACCGAGGTCACAGCAGTTCAGCCTAGCTGGGAACGTAGCCTCAAGCTGGTTTCATGCATCCTTTCATATGGCTGGGGTCACACTTAATGTATGAAAAATCAGTCCGAGTCTCCCTGCCGAGAATCGCGCTAGTGTCATGCAAGTACAATCCTATTTTTCACACCTAGCATCCGATTTACATCCGAGTGCAGTGCGATTGCTATTCAATTGCAATGCGATTTTAACATGATCTTTGACATACAGCAATTCTCTGTCATTTACACATGATTTTCAAAGGGGATATTTGTCAAAACAAACATATATACTGTATATGTGTATAAATATATGTGTGCATATATATATATATATATATATATATATATATATATAAATACAGTGGGTGTGGAAAGTATTCATTCCCCTTTAAATTTTTTATTCTTTGTTTCATTGCAGCCATTTGCAGTTCATTTTTTTCTTATTAACGTATGCTCTGCATCTCATCTTGACTGAAAAAAACAAAAGTGTAGAAATGTTTGCAAATTTAATAAAATCTAAAAACTGAAATATCACATGGTCATAAGTATTCAGACCCTTTGCTCAGACACTCATATTTAAGTCAAATGCTGTCAATTTCCTTGTGATCCTCCTTGAGATGGTTCTACTCCTTCACTGGAGTCCAGCTTTGTTTAATCAAATTGATAGGACTTGATTTGGAAAGGCACACACCTGTCTATATAAGACCTCACAGCTCATAGTGCATGTCAGACCAAATGTGAATCATGAGGTCAAAGAAACTGGCCAAGGAGCTCAGAGACAGAATTGTGGCAAGGCACAAATCTGGCTAAGGATACAACATAATTTCTGCAGTACTCAAGGTTCCTAAGAGCTCAGTGGCCTCCATAATCCTTAAATGGAAGAAGTTTGGGACCACCAGAAGTCTTCCTAGACCTGGCTGTCCAGCCAAACTGAGCAATCGTGGGAGAAGAGCCTTGATGAGAGGGGTAAAGAACAACCCCAAGATCACTGTGGCTGAGCTCCAGAGATGCAGTAGGGAGATGGGAGAAAGTTTCACAAAGTCAACTATCACTGCAGCCCTCCACCAGTCGGGCCTTTATGACAGAGTGGTTGGATGGAAGCTTCTCCTCAGTGCAAGACATATGAAAGCCCGCATAGAGTTTGCTAAAAAACACATGAAGGACTCCCAGACTGAAAAATAAGATTCTCTGGTCTGATGAGATGAAGATAGACCTTTTTGGTGATAATTCTAAGCAGTATGTGTGGAGAAAACCTGGCTCTGCTCATCACCTGCCCAATACAATCCCAACAGTGAATCATGGTGGTGGCAGCATCATGCTATGGGGGTGTTTTTCAGCTGCAAGGACAGGACTGCAGCGCCCCAGAGTCCTGGTCGTTGCAGTACTGACGCTCCGCCGCTAAGGGGAGTGATGGTACATCTGATGGCACTTAAGGAGTTCACCTGACCAGGTATCACAGTCACACTTTACACTTCACATTCCGGCCACCAGGGGGAAAAAAAGGGTTCTATGCATTAGGCCACTCCTCACAATCTGGTAAAACTGGGGGCTGGATAGGAAGTTAGTTAGAAGCTGACTGGGTTGGAACCAGGCAACATCCTGTGGCAGAGGGTGTTGCGGGGGAAGATTCAGGGGGGTCTCTCTCAGGGGTGGGATCCTGACAGTGGCCTAGCGAACAGAACAGAATGTTACGGAGCTGCGCCTGCACTCGAATGCGCTGGCATCCTAAGAAAGGAAAAGAAGCGAGGTTTATCGTGGAAAAGTGAGAAACGAGATCGCAGCCAAAAGGAGATAAAGCCAGAAGAGTCGTGCCGTAAGATCGAGGCAACATCCTACTGAGGCGCGTAGCCGGTGGCCGGAACGCTGAGGAAGTATTAGGCTCCAAGCAATACTTCAAATAGCGGCAGGACAGTTAATTTTAGGTTGGCTGTCTCACCTAAATCACCTAAGCAGACATAGGGGGCAATTGAGGGAGAGGGGCGACGCTAGGGTCCCGGAAGAACTCCAGGCCTACCCGTCATACGGGTGCGTCCTATCCATATCATCTGGGGGACGGGGAAAGAACATCAGAATAAATACGAGTTGTGAGAAAGAAGAACATCAAAAACAGACACAACAGTTGTGAGGACTATCCCGTGGTGCTCAGCAGGGAGGTACTACAACACACAGGCGCTAGAAGGTAGGCACTGATTTCCACCTGCAAAGGGAACTCTGGATGTGCCTTCGGACCGGCCGGTCTCAGCCAGCCCTGTTAGCAGTACTCTGGATTGAGGATCCTGAAGCCTTCAGTAAAGAGGTAAAGAGACTACAACCCTGTGTCCTCGTTATTCATCGTGACCTGCACCACGCACCATCATCACATCTTTCATTGGACGCCCCTTAGCAGGGTCACGGACCGGGTCTAGCCACCGTGACAACCCCAGGACCGAGACAGAGAGGCCTGGTACTGAGTACCCCGCGGCCCTGCGTCTGGGGGCGCTTCAGGACGACTGGTTGTCATTGAAGGAAACATAAATGCTGCCAAGTACAGAAATATCCTGGATGAGAACCTCTTCCAGAGTGCTCTGGACAGCAGACTTGACCCTAAGTATACAGCTAAAATAATAAAGGAGTGGCTTCAGAAAAACTCTGTGACCATTCTTGACTGGCCCAGCCAGAGCCCTGACCTATACCCAATTGAGCATCTCTGGAGAGACCTGAAAACAGCTGTCCACCAATGTTCACCATCCAACCTGGAGAGGATCTGCAAGAAAGAATGGCAGAGGATCCCCAAATCCAGGTGTGAAAAACTTGTTGCATCATTCCCAAGAAGACTCATGGCAGTGCTAGCTCAAAAGGGTGCTTCTAATCAGTTTTTCTTTTTTAATAAATTTGACTACATTTCTGTTTTTTTTTCAGTCAAGATGGGGTGCAGAGTGTACATTAATGAGAAACAATGAACTTTTTTGAATTTACCAAATGGCTGCAAAGAAATAAAGAGTCAAAAAGAGTCTATCTATCTATCTATCTATCTATCTATCTATCTTTCTTTCTATCTACCTATCTATCTATCTATCTATCTATGTATCCATCTTTCTGAACAGGGGGTGACCAGGCTTTTGATGCCTTTTCCAGTATCTGCCTTTCCTTAGTTGAATGACCCCTGGGTCTCTGGTAATTCTGCAGTATTTGCTCGTCGTGTCACCGTCCTCGCTGTTTGGGATCTTGTCCAGTGATGAGGATCACATGCTCCACTAGTATCCAGCATTTGGCAAAAGGAGTTGGTTCCAACAAAATACTTATTTCCCCCACAGTAGATACAGTAGATAGATTATAGATAGATAGACAGATAATAGATGGATCTATAGATAAATAGATAAGATAGATAGATAGATAGATAAGATAGATAAGATAGAAAGATAGATAATACATAGATAGATAATAAATAGATAGATAATAGATTGATAGATGATAGATAGATGATTGACACATGATAGATAATAGATGAGACGGTGACCTCGGGACTGTGGAAAAATGCCAGTGATCAGGTCGCCGCAGTTCAGCCCGGCCTCGATGATGTCACCGCTGGTCAATGATGCTGCGTCGCATCTTCGCACTGTCCAGGTTGAAAACTATTTAGCCCCCAGACATGGATTATGGTGTGGAACACAACAACGGACAGGTATGGTATATTTATATACATATTAGTCCTTCAACATACTAGAATAACACTCCAAAATCACAATCTTATTACCAACCCTCCAAAATGACGGAAGGAAAAGGAATGTATAAAATAATCATTACTTTTATTCAATTTTCAAAAAAATTCCAAAAACATGAGACAAAGATAACAAAATTATATAGGATGCCTCATGTCATGGTGACATGCAATCTCACCGCCCACTATTGGTTAATTAAATTAATAAATGTTAGCCCAATGCTACATGATAAATAGCTTACTGGATTTTACTATAACCTTTGTCTAATTGTTTACAACATAAACCAGAAGTATACCTTGCTAACAATGTATATAAAATCATTAATAAAGTGTCTTAGTGCAGAGTGGTATACAAAAGGTAAAAATACAAATGTAAACGACTGGGCGACTGGGTACAACCCAGAAAGTGCCTTGGTGCATGTAAACAATATTGCAGAGAGACAGGGCAGTTTACTCCCCAATAAGGCAAACTAAATTAACATGCATAGCTTTACTTTTGGTATCATGCTTATTTAAAACCTGCAATATTGTGATGACATACAGGTATATACTATATACAGGAGGAGATAACATACAGGTATATACTATATACAGGAGGAGATTATTATTAGTATTTATTTATTTATGTAGCACCATTAATTCCATGGTGCTGTACATGAGAAGGGGTTACATCAAAATACAAATATCACTTACAGTAAACAATCTAACAATGACAGACTGGTACAGAGGGAAGAGGACCCTGCCCTTGCGGGCTTACATTCTACAGGATTATGGGGAAGGAGACAGTAGGTTGGGGGTTGCAGTAGCTCCGATGGTGTTGAGGTGGCCTTGTGGTCATTACAGGTTGTAAGCTTTTTTGAAGAGATGGGTTTTCAGGTTTCTTTTGAATGATCCAAATGTGGTGGAAAACCGGACGTGTTGGGGCACAGAATTCCAGAGGATGGGGGATATTCGGGAGAAGTCTTGGAGGCGATTGGGTGAAAAGCAAATAAGCATGGAAGAGAGAAGGAGGTCTTGGGGGGATCGGAGATTATGTGAGGGAAGATATTGAGAGATTAGTTTGGAAATATACGGAGGAGAAAGGTTATGGATGGCTTTGTAGGTCAGTGTTAGTAGATATGCTGTGAAATTGGAAGCCAGTGAAGGGATTTGCAAAGAGGGGAAGCAGGAGTGTAGCGAGGAGATAGATTAATTAGTCGGGCAGCAGAGTTAAGGATGTACTGGAGGGGTGCGAGAGTGTTAGAAGGTAGCCCACAAAGGAGGATGTTGCAGTAGTCGAGGCGGGAGATGATTAGGGCACACACAAGCATTTTGGTAAAGTGAGGGTTGAGGAAAGGACGGATTCTGGAAATATTTTTGAGCTGGAGGCGACAGGAGGGGGCGAGAGCTTGGATGTGCGGTTTGAAGGACGGGGCAGAGTCAAGGGTTACTCCGAGGCAGCGGATTTTGGGGACAGGGGAAAGTGTGATTTCATTTATTTTGATAGATAGATCAGGTAGGGAAGATATGCGAGATGGAGAAAAGATAAATAGTTCAGATTTGTCCACATTGAGCTTGAGGAAGAGAGAGCAGAAGAAGGAGGATATGGCTGATAGACACTCTGGGATTCTGGAGAGCAGAGAGATGACATCTGGGCCAGAGAGGTAGATCTGAGTGTCATCAGCATACAGATGGTACTGGAAGCCATAGGACCTTATGAGTTGTCCCAGGCCGAGTGTATAGATAAAGAAGAGTAAGAGTCCTAGGACAGAGCCCTGAGGGACACCAGCAGAGAGGGGGCGAGATGAAGAGGTAGTATGACAGTAGGAAACGCTAAATGTACGGTTGGTAAGGTATCAGGAGATCCAAGATAGGGCAAGGTCTTTGACACCAAAGGAAGAGAGGATCTGTAGTAGGAGCAGTGGTCAACTGTGTCGAAGGCAGAGGACAGGTCTAGAAGGAGGAGTACAGAGAATTGTCTTAGCTTTGTCTGTAAGGAAGTCATTTGTAATTTTGGTCAGGGCAGTCTCAGTGGAATGGTGGGGACTGAAGCCGGATTGTAGGTTGTTGAAGAGAGAGTTAAATGCAAAGTGAGAGGAAAGTTCAGCATGGACGTGCTGCTCAAGGAGTTTGGAAGCAAATGGGAGCAAAGATATGGGGCAATAGCTGGACATAGCGCTTAGGTCAAGGGATGGCTTTTTGAGGATAGGTGTGATTGTGGCATGTTTGAAAGCAGAGGGGAATGTACCAGAAGTCAGTGATAGGTTGAATAGATGGGTTAGGGATGGGATTAGTGTGGTGGTGAGGTTGGGGAGGAGATGGGACCGGATGGGGTCAAGCGCACAAGTGGTGAGGTGTGATTTGAAAAGAAGATGAGCAAGCTCCCCTTCAGTGATTTTGGAGAGGGAAGTTATGGGGTTAGGGCATTGGTCTGGTATACAAAGGGGTTGTGGTGGTTTTAAAACAAACACTTGCCTTGTTTGGTCTGTCTTATTTTTGAAGTGTATGGTAAGTCCTCGGCAACGATTAGGGAACTCGAAGGGCGCAGTGGTGGGCGGAGGAGGGAGTTAAAAGTCTTGAACAACTTTTTTGGGTTGTGGGATAAAGAAGATACAAGGGATGTAAAAGAGGCCTGTTTAGCAGAGTTGAGAGCTGATTTGTGTTGCTTGTCTGAGTGCAGTGAAATCATCTTGCGAATGCGTTTTCTTCCAACGCCATTATGCAATTCTGGATACTTGCCGAAGCTTTTTAGTAATGTTATTGTGCCAGGGATGAGAAAGTGAGTAGATGGTGGTCAGATAGAGGGAGAGGGGAGGTGGTGAAGTTAGATAGAGAGCAGAAACAGGTGAAGATCAGGTCTAACGGATGACACACAGGTATATACTATATACAGGTGGAGATGACATAAATCTATATACTATATACAGGAGGAGATAGCATACAGGTATATATACTATATACAGGAGATGACATACAGGTATACACTATGTACAGGGGAGATGACATACAGGTATATACTATGTACAGGGGAGAAGAGACATACAGGTACAGTGGGGCAAAAAAGTATTTAGTCAGTCAGCAATAGTGCAAGTTCCACCACTTAAAAAGATGAGAGGCATCTGTAATTTACATCATAGGTAGACCTCAACTATGGGAGACAAACTGAGCAAAAAAAATCCAGAAAATCACATTGTCTGTTTTTTTATCATTTTATTTGCATATTATGGTGGAAAATAAGTATTTGGTCAGAAACAAAATTTCATCTCAATACTTTGTAATATATCCTTTGTTGGCAATGACAGAGGTCAAACGTTTTCTGTAAGTCTTCACAAGGTTGCCACACACTGTTGTTGGTATGTTGGCCCATTCCTCCATGCAGATCTCCTCTAGAGCAGTGATGTTTTTGGCTTTTCACTTGGCAACACGGACTTTCAACTCCCTCCAAAGGTTTTCTATAGGGTTGAGATCTGGAGACTGGCTAGGCCACTCCAGGACCTTGAAATGCTTCTTACGAAGCCACTCCTTCGTTGCCCTGGCGGTGTGCTTTGGATCATTGTCATGTTGAAAGACCCAGCCACGTTTCATCTTCAATGCCCTTGCTGATGGAAGGAGGTTTGCACTCAAAATCTCACGATACATGGCCCCATTCATTCTTTCATGTACCCGGATCAGTCGTCCTGGCCCCTTTGCAGAGAAACAGCCCCAAAGCATGATGTTTCCACCACCATGCTTTACAGTAGGTATGGTGTTTGATGGATGCAACTCAGTATTCTTTTTCCTCCAAACACGACAAGTTGTGTTTCTACCAAACAGTTCCAGTTTGGTTTCATCAGACCATAGGACATTCTCCCAAAACTCTTCTGGATCATCCAAATGCTCTCTAGCAAACTTCAGATGGGCCCGGACATGTACTGGCTTAAGCAGGGGGACACGTCTGGCACTGCAGGATCTGAGTCCATGGTGGCGTAGTGTGTTACTTATGGTAGGCCTTGTTACATTGGTCCCAGCTCTCTGCAGTTCATTCACTAGGTCCCCCCGCGTGGTTCTGGGATTTTTGCTCACCGTTCTTGTGATCATTCTGACCCCACGGGGTGGGATTTTGCGTGGAGCCCCAGATCGAGGGAGATTATCAGTGGTCTTGAATGTCTTCCATTTTCTAATTATTGCTCCCACTGTTGATTTCTTCACTCCAAGCTGGTTGGCTATTGCAGATTCAGTCTTCCCAGCCTGGTGCAGGGCTACAATTTTGTTTCTGGTGTCCTTTGACAGCTCTTTGGTCTTCACCATAGTGGAGTTTGGAGTCAGACTGTTTGAGGGTGTGCACAGGTGTCTTTTTATACTGATAACAAGTTTAAACAGGTGCCATTACTACAGGTAATGAGTGGAGGAAAGAGGAGACTCTTAAAGAAGAAGTTACAGGTCTGTGAGAGCCAGAAATCTTGATTGTTTGTTTCTGACCAAATACTTATTTTCCACCATAATATGCAAATAAAATGATAAAAAAACAGACAATGTGATTTTCTGGATTTTTTTTTCTCAGTTTGTCTCCCATAGTTGAGGTCTACCTATGATGTAAATTACAGATGCCTCTCATCTTTTTAAGTGGTGGAACTTGCACTATTGCTGACTGACTAAATACTTTTTTGCCCCACTGTATATACTATATACAGGAGGAGATGACATACAGCTATATACTATATACAGCAGGAGATGACATACAATTATATACTATATACAGGGAAATAACATACAGGTATACACTGAGGAAAAATGAGAGTGTGAGGTGAAAATGAAGAGCTGTGAGTGCAAAATGAGAGGAGTGAGGGGAAAATAGGGGAGTGATCGGAAAATGACAGGTGTGAGGTCAAAATGACAGGTGTTAGAGGGGAAAAGGAGAGGTGTGAGGGGAAAATGAGAGGCATGATGGGAAAATTAGAGAAGTAAGGTGCTATAACTAACCACAGTTAGTTACTATGCCCGGGCAATGCCGGGCTCTTTAGCTAGTTAGATATAAGACTAAACACAGTTTTCCATTTTATTTAAAAATGACAAATTACTCACCTAATGCCTAATTCCACCGAAGCCATCGTTCTCCTGTAATAAAACTAAAATAAGAAACAACAATATACCATACCTGTCTGTCGTTCTGTCCCACACTGTAATCCATGTCTGGGGGATTAATAGTTTTCAGCCTGGACGGTGCCAAGATGCAACCGTCCAGGCTGAGAACCACTGGTGAATGAGCTGCTGCAGTGAAGTCATACGGCGTGGGGACCCCTCTATTCTTGATAACTAGCCTTGCTAAAGCTGAGAGGCTGCAGCCCCCAGCCGTGAGTTTTGCCTGGCTGGTTATCAAAAATAAAGGTGAACCCATGCAGGAGATGATTTCACCACCGATCAGAAGCACTATGACTGTGTTTCCCACGCTGTCACATAGCTTGGGTAACACCGGCTTTTGTGCTGTGTATGTTCGGCTATATTTGGCTATTTAATCAATGATTAAATCGGGGAATATTGCAAATTTGGCGATCGTGAGCTGAAACGAACATTGAAATATTCGCTCATCTCTAGTTGTTAGTGATGAGCGAGCATGCTCCCACTGCTCGGGACTCGATTGAGTGAGCCAACTCAAGTCCCCGCCCCGCATATTTGGTGCTTGCTAGACAGCCAATAAACATGTAGGAATTGCCCGCCATACACGGTAGTGCCGTAGCCATGTTGGTTTCTGGCAATGCCATTTTGGAAACTAGACTCCTCAGGGGACTGATCTAGATGTAGGAGCACATTGAGCCCTCAGGTGCGTCACAGAAGTTTATAACGTTGAGCCGTAAAAATAAAAAAAATCAAATTTTCCCCACAAATATAATTTTAGCATAAAATATTGCATTTGCATAATGTCACGGTTCCACCCCTCAGGGTGTCTGTGATGCAGTTACTGACAGCTCGGCAGTCCAATCTGGTATGGGGTGTGCTGAAGCTGTCAAAACTGTGATTGACAGCTTGGCCATACAATGTGGTACAGGGGCGTGCTGAGCTGTCAGTGTGTTGATTGACAGCTTGACTATCCAATCTGAGACTGTGAGACATCGACTATCTCATGTGTTCATTATTCCACTTAATGGCCATGCTTCTTAAACGGAACTTGTCACCCCCAAAATCGAAGATGAGCTAAGCCACCGGCATCAGGGGCTTATCTACAGCATTCTGTAATGCTGTAGATAAGCCCCCGATGTATCCTGAAAGATGAGAAAAAGAGGTTATATTATACTCACCCTGGGGCGGTCCCGCTGCGGTCCGTTCCGATGGGCGTTGCGGTCTTCACACTGCGGCTCCGGCGCAGGCGTGCTTTGTCTGCCCTGTTGAGGGCAGAGCAAAGTACTGCAGTGCGCAGGTGTCGGGCCTCTCTGACCTTTCCCAGCGCCTGCGCACTGCAGTACTTTGCTCTGCCCTCAACAGGGCAGACAAAGTACGCCTGCGCCAGAGCCGCAGCGTGAAGACAAGAAGAGGATGTCATCGTAAGAAGATGGGAGGCCCCGGACCACGACGCCCATCGGTTCGGACCGCCCCCCAGGTGAGTATAATCTAACCTCTTTTTCTCATCTTTCAGGATACATCGGGGGCTTATCTACAGCATTACAGAATGCTGTAGATAAGCCCCTGATGCTGGTGGGCTTAGCTCATCTTCGATTTTGGGGGTGACAGGTTCCCTTTAACTGAGCTGAGTTTCCTAGAACACTGCCAGACGTACATTCATCTTGTGAGGTTTGTGCTGTGCTCTCTGTTCCTTGAGTTCTATATGTTTGATCTGTTGCCTGACCTTGGACTTTGTTCTAACTACCCGCCTGTTTAACCCCTTCAGCTCTGATTCGTTATCCTCCTGGTACTCTTTCCTTGGAACGTTACCTGACTACGCTTTTGTCTTTTCCTTCTGTTTATGACGTACTCTCCTGGCTTCTGACCTTGGACTCCTTGACCATTCTGAATCACGGCTTGCCATGAGAAGTGAATAGCTTCACATTACATCTGGCCTCTATGTTTTTCTTTTTTGCCAGTACGGATCCTGTTCACACGCTTTGTTACCAGGTGGCAAATTTCATGCAGATGACTCAGGATCTGTCAAAGGATTGCCAGAGTCTGGCATCATCGCAATATCAGTTACAGGGTCAGATAAATAATTTGATTACGACCTTCCATAGCGTCTCACTGCCGGCAGTGGCTGTGACGTCAGTGCCCTCTGATGTACAGTTAGTCTCTCCCGAACCTGTCATATCCCTCCCTGATAAATTTTCTGGAGAGAAAGACCAGTTTAGGGTATTCAGGGAGAGCTGTAAGTGTCATGCCGTAAACGGCGATAAAGGGGCAGGACGGCGTACTGGGACCCGCCCCTGTCTCTGACTCTATAAAGGGGCCCTGACTTGCCCTTATCTCAGGGGTACCTATAATGGTTAGGAGACCTGAGCCGCCAGCGTATCCCTGTCTCCTGTTTAGACCCTATCAGTGGCCCCCTCTCCCCCAGGAAGGAGGACTGCACAAAAGTAGCAAAACGACAAATAGACAGAAAATACAGACAAGGTAACTTAAATAGCAAACACCCCAAAAGCTCACACAGCCACAGAGGAAACACTGAGTAGGTAAAGGGAGAGAAACAACAAAGGAGAGGAAACAGGTTTAACATGCAACCAAGTAAGCAGACAACAATCACAGTAGATAAACCTCCAAGCTCCTAACACCACGCTCCTTCACACGCCAAGCCAGGCAGCTGAACTGATCACTGACAAGTCAACAGTTGTAGTCAAAGCTGGGTCTATATAGAGGATGAGATTACAAAATCCAATTCAGCTAGCTGAGAGACCAAGCTCTCAGCAACAAGGTTAACTCCTGCACTGCTGGCACAAAGCAGCCAGGTCAGAATTCAGGAGAAGAGGTTCTGTTCACTGTGTGTGAACGAGGCCCAGAGCGCTGCGGTTCTCTGAAACCACTCAGTCGCGGTAGCCCCGTGACAGTACCCCCCCTTCTACGAGGGACCTCCGGAACCTTAGGGCCAGGTTTCTCAGGATGGGCTGTATGAAATGCCAGAACCAACCTAACCGCATGGACATCGACAGCAGGTACCCACGTCCTCTCCTCAGGACCATACCCTCTCCAGTGTACCAGATACTGTAGGGACCGACTAACTAAACGAGAATCCATGACCCTGGCAATCTGGAACTCGAGATTTCCATCAACAAGGACCGGAGAGGGAAGTGAAGGTGACAGATTGGATGACGCCAAAACCTTCTTGAGTAAGGAACGATGAAAAACATTATGAATCTTAAATGACTGAGGCAAAGCCAGCCGAAAAGCAACAGA
This sequence comes from Ranitomeya variabilis, assembly GCF_051348905.1. NCBI lineage: Eukaryota > Metazoa > Chordata > Amphibia > Anura > Dendrobatidae > Ranitomeya > Ranitomeya variabilis. Next base: position 731,455,172 of record NC_135232.1, read on the forward strand.
ATTCACGACGGCCACAATCCTATAAGGGTCAATAAACCTAGGGCCCAATTTCCACGAGGGAACTCTCAGCTTAATATTTTTCGAGGACAACCAAACCCAATCACCCACACACAGGTCCGGACCTTCTACACGTCTCCAATCAGCCGCATTCTTATATCTGGAACCCATCCTCTTTAATTTATCAAGAACCTCTTGCCATACGGACATAATGGATGAAGAAAACCTCTCCTCTTCAGGAACACCTGAGGAATCCTTCCTACTAAATGAACTAAATTGAAGATGAAAACCATATGCCCCGAAAAATGGGGACTTACCAGTAGACTCATGAGTACGGTTCTTTATTGCAAATTCTGCTAACGGTAAGTACTTAACCCAGTCCTCCTGATTCTCTGAGATGAAACACCTGAGATAAGTTTCAAGATTTTGATTTACGCGTTCTGTTTGACCATTGGATTGAGAATGAAAAGCTGAAGAAAACAACAAATGAGTCCCTAACCAGCTGCAGAAAGCCCTCCAAAACTTGGAAATAAACTGCACCCCCCGGTCTGAAACAATATCTGAAGGAATACCATGCAGTCTCACAACCTCCTTGATAAAGACCTGTGCCAAAGTCTTAGCATTTGGTAACGCGGGGAGCGCAATGAAATGAGACATCTTGCTAAATCTGTCAACTACGACTAAAATAACTGTATTACCCTACGAAACCGGTAAGTCAGTGATGAAATCTATTGACAAATGAGTCCAAGGTCTATTGGGAATCTCCAAAGGTTGGAGAGACCCAGATGGGCGAGAACGAGAGGTCTTGGAACGCGCACACACTGCAGGCAGCGATATATTCCTGTACATCATGTTTTACCCCAGACCACCAAAAACACCGAGAGAGAAGGTCCGTGGTAACCTTACTTCCAGGGTGTCCGGCCAAAACCGAGTCATGATGCTCATTTATGACCCTGAGACGGAGATTAGCAGGAACAAAAAGTTTACCTAAAGGACAGGCTGCTGGGGCATCCCCCTATGCCTCTACCACCTCTTTCTCAAGATCAGAATTAATTGCGGCGACTACTACACCCTTCTGCAGTATAGGACCTGGTTCACAATTATCCCCACCGCCCGGGAAACAATGGGATAACGCGTCAGCCTTGACATTCTTGCTTCCTGGCCTGTACGTAATGTAGAAATTGAACCTGGAGAAGAACAGAGACCACCTTGCTTGCCTAGGTGTAAGACGCTTCGCAGATTCTAAATACAACAGATTTTTGTGATCTGTGATCACCATGACAGGGTAAAGTGCTCCCTCCAAAAAATGACCCAATTCTTCAAATGCCCATTTAATTGCTAACAGCTCCCTGTTACCAATATCATAATTCTTCTCCGTAGGAGATAACTTTTTCGAGAAAAATGCACACGGACGCCACTTACTCGGAGAAATCCCCTGTGACAATACAGCTCCCATCCCTACCTCAGAGGCATCCACCTCTACCACAAATGGCTGAGTGATGTCAGGCTGTATTAATATGGGTGCAGTGGAAAAACACTTTTTCAAAGTTTCAAAAGCCTTGCAGGCCACACTGGACCATACAGAGAAGTCCATGCCTCTCT